>NC_060140.1:854972588-855310739 GCF_021461385.2 Schistocerca piceifrons | reverse complement strand
TAGAGCTATCTGCCATTCGACACACCAAATAGGAATGTTGTCTAAGTCATCTTGTACTGTCATACAGTCACTCAACTTCGACACCTTACCGTAACCACAGCATCAGCAGCAAGCAACTGCAGACTGCTGCGCATCCTATCCATCAAATCATTTATGTATATAAGGAACAGCCCCGGTCCTGTCACACTTCCCTGGAGACTTCTGATAGTACCATTGTCTCTAATGAATACTCGCCGTCAAGGACAACATACTGGATTCTATTGCATAAGAAGTCTTCGAACCACTATTCCATATGATCGTACCATTTTTAATAGCCTGCAATCGGTCGCAGTGTCAAATGCTTTCCGGAAATCGCACGAACGAAGCTTTCTAAAACCATGCTGATTCGAAGATATAAGCTTCTCGGTGTCAAGAACATATATGATATTTGACCTGAGAATATATTCAAGGATCCTGCAGCAGACCGATGTTAGGAATATCGGCCGTTAATTTTGCGGGTCTGTTGTTTTGCCTTTCATATACACAAGAATGACCTGCTCTTTTTTCCAGTCTTTTGGAACTTTGCGCTTGGGCTAGAGACTCACGATAAATGCAGGCTAAGTAAGGAGCCGATGCTATAGAGTACTCTTTGAAAAACGAAATTAGGATTCCATCCGGAGCTGGTGACTTATCTGGTTTCAACTCCTTCAGTTGTTGCTCCACGCCATGGATGCTTATTAGTATGTCGTCCATACGGGAGTCTATTCGATGGTCAAATGACGTTAGGTTTGTATAATTATCCATCGTGAAAGATTTCTTGAACCTGAAATGTGAAACTTCGGCCTTCGTTTACGTGTCTTCTACTGCCGCACTAGACTGGTCAACAAGTGAGCGGATGGAAGCCTTAGACCCACTTAGGGATTTTACGTAGGACCAGAATTTTCTCGCGTTCTCTGTCAGATCTTTTGCTAAGGTATGACGGTGGTAGTTGTTATACGCTTCGCGCATAGATTTCTTTGTAGATACACGAGTCTCTACCATCCGCTGCTTGTCGTCATTTGCGGGTTGTCTTTTGAACCGAGAGTGCAACGGCCTCTGCTTCCTCAGCATTTTCTGGATCTCGTTATTAGACCATGGTGGGTCTTTTCCATCCTTTATCCACTTACTAGGTACATAACTCGTCCAGACCACGATTTACAATCTGCTCAAACTTTGCCCATAATTCCTCTACGTCCATTTTACCGGAACTAAGTGATGTCAATTCACTGTCTAAGAACTGTGTATCTGCTGTGTCTATCGCAGCTAAGGGTCCACTGTGGACAGAAAACAGTGCAGGTAACTACTGTTTAGATAATTATCTAAAAAAATAAGTTATTATACTACACGTTTTTAAGTCGGACTAAAAGAGATAAAAATAATTTCTGATAGTCCCACATACTGTAGATTCTGAACGCCATACAGGTAGTTCTGAAAATCAGTGATTGTGATTTTTTAATACCTGTGAAAATACTTGACAAATTCATAATGAAAAACGTTGGGCGCATGCAGTGGCTTTGGATTTTCTTCTTGCGTATAAATGATCTGCTACCATGTATCAAATGGTTCAAATGGCTCTGAGCACTATGGGACTTAACATCTGAGATCAGTAGCCCCCTGGACTTAGAACTACTTAAATAACTAACCTAAGGACATGACACACATCCATGCCCGAGGCAGGATTCGAACCTGCGACCGTAGCAGCCGTGTGGTTCCGGACTGAAGCGCCTAGAGCCGCTCCGCCACCGCGGCCGGCTTATCAGACTTTCCATTGGGACGTAAACAATGGTTGAGGGGTATTCGAACATTATATGCAAATGGAGCATTTATAATTTTTATTTGCATCTGCGTAAAAGATTCATTCTGGATGACAGCTTCCGATTTTCAGGCTACAGTTTACGCCCCGTTAAAACTTTTTTCGTTTCATAAAGGGGTTGGTACAGCGATCAGTATGTGTGATATGAAGAAACAGGCAGTATTGGTTACAGTGTTAAAATTTTTTGTTGTTTCCCAGTGATGCCTTCGACGTTTATTTTGGCATTTTCGGACTGGCTGATATTTGGTAGCGGTAGGTATATGGAATAAATGCAGGTAAATGTCCCTTTTCAAAGCTTTAAAATCGCTCCGCGGTGTCCTTATTACGTCATACGTCATGTTGCGCAGTGCAGTACAAACCAAACGGGCTCACACCTACAGTAAAACTTTACATCACAAACATGCCAGAAGCATAGTGCATATACAGTGTTTTTACAGCTTTGACAAGAGGCATAGCTTAGTTCCAGTAAGATGGACGTAGAGGAATTATGGACAAAATATACGCAGATTGTAAATCGTGGCCTTGAAAGTTGTGTGCCTAGTAAGCGCATAAAGGATGGAAAAAGCCCACCATGGTTTAATAACGAGAGTCCTAAAATGCTGAGGAAGAGGGGCTGTTACACTCTCCGTTCGAAAGAGAACGCGCGAAGCTAAGCAAAGTTTATCACGGTCGCACTAGAACTTCATTTATGTCTCGTAAATGAAGCTATAGTGCGAACTCCAGCATGTGACCAGATGAGATGAAATGCAGATAGCAACAAAAAAAAGAAAAAATGAAGAACTGCTAGTAATCTCTAATTTATTTGAAAAAAAAAGAGACGTGAACTGTTTTATAATCTACAACTAACACAAATCAAAACAATACGCTATCATTCTAGATCCCACTGAAGATGCCTTAAAGTGGAAAAGGCGAAACGCGTCTGAGACAAATAAAATACAGTGCAGCAAGAAAAGGCGATTTTTGTTTACAAAACAAATATTACTGATGACTGGTTTCTTTGTTTAAATGTACAGTCATGTTTTTGTGTGATTTAATTAACTTCGTCAAGACAACACATATCGTGCACACTCTCTTCACTACATTTTGCCCCAGACGTGTCTTCTGAGGATAGTCAATACGTGACCGAAACCATTCACGCTTTAAACCTTGTTATAGCCACTGTCTCTAGAAGAAATGAGTAAGAATTGTACAAAATGTGCCAAGCGGCTTCTTTCCTATTTACAGCAACTCCCTGTCCTTTCTACTGGTAGGAGTCTTCTGTATGCTTGTGCCCTCATCCACTACTTATAGAACCTTTAGATTTCGTATATTACCTCCACACTTCCTTTTCAGCAATCTTCTGGAACATCATATTTCAGATTCTTATACTTCCTTCTATTTCTATATTATTATGCTAAATGTTTCGCTACAATGCAGTGCTAAACCAAAAATAGTTATTAGTTTATAATTACTAGTCTCAGGAACTACTTCCTACGTGACGTTGCAATATTTGACACCAACAGAGGCCTCATGTTGAAATTAGTTTTTGCTCTGCATCAACCACTTGATCTCTCCTTTATTGCGTATATCTTGTTTTTATCTGGTTTTCTAGACTGGGTGAATTGTTTCACATTGTATATTCCGTCATCCTCATAGAGCTGACAACAGTAAGTATAAGGTGGCACCTACTTTGTTGATTTTACTAACACGCGTTGTCCGTTTTTCCTACTATCGAACAGAACGCGACAAATCTTCACCCGATTACCCAGAAACTTCGCTCAGTGGAAGAGCGGTCAAAATAACAGAACACGTGTCTCTGCTTATCCCTAGCTACCTGACCGTTGCTGAAAAAACGCCGGTCAAAGTTTTCTATGTATTTGCGTCGAACTCTATGTGCCTTTTACCGCGCCATGTGTCAGACGAAATGGCGGCATCGTGGTTAGCGTCCACGCCTCATAATTTTGCACCACGTTTTCATTTATATACCCATGTCTGTAGAAGATTAATGCATGAATGTGTTTCACTGTATATTGATATCATGTTGTCCTTATTCGTCTACTAATTGTGAGATGAATGAATTAAAAAAAGGGAACATTGTTTGAAATTGTTTTCGCTGAAATTCCTGTAGTGTATCTTGATTCATAATCAGTTGCGAGCGCCGTTTTCGGAAAAGCGATCTGTAATGCATTGTTTTCCACGAAATTAGTGCCAACGCCCGAAATCTTCACCGATATTAATGACGTTTGTTTTCCGAGTGGGATTCATACGGAGAAATGTCACTGCGGCAAATCCGCCTTCGTGCGATGCTCGTGATATTCTGAATATCTATAGGGACTGCACCAAATCATCTTGAAGAATAGAAGTATGAATAAAATCTAAGAATTAATATGGCAATTAAGATGAGACTGAAAAATCAGAATACAAGAATGTAAAAAACTGTAACCCCTGAAATATTATACAGTAAATGTATGACTCTTATTTTGGATACCAATTATAATTTTGCAATTAATATAGAGCCATTTTATCCCCTAATTTGTAAGAAGCATTCGTGTAGTAACCTTTTACGGACATGGGTAGATAAATGAAAACATTAAAAATAAATTTAAATAAATGAAAACAGTAATCGGATTTCAAACACGGGCCGCAAAATTTAGAAGCCGCAACACGAACCATTGAACTACCATTTGGCCTTATGATCTCACGCGGTGAATGGTGCATGAAGTACATCGAAAACAGCTCGAAAACTTTGACGTTTTTTTGAGAAACGGACGGGGATCTACGGATAAGCCGAGAGACACTTGTTCGTTCATTTTGACTCCTCTTTTACTGAGCGGAGTTCCTGGGAAATCGGGTTATGGCACTAGCCGTGTTCGCTCTTAAGAAGAAGACTTTCTAAAAGAAATATATTTTGAAATTGAGAAAAACGAGAGTAATATGTTTTGAAATTGTAAGTTCATTGTTGAAATTTATGACATAAGAGAGCTATAATTTAGTTAGTAATTAAAATGTCACCAAATACTTACATTCTTTTTTGCCTTCACTTTGCCAGTCAAACTCTCCGTTTTCAACCAATTCCATGAAACTGTTCTTCTTTTTGAAGTACATTGCTAAGTCAGTCGAAATTATGGCATTTTCGACTGTCTTCATTACGTATCGATAGTCCTCAGGTGACAAGGACTGTCAAGACAGAGATAGAATATCAGAAATCTGGAGGATTGAGACACACATCATGTAATGTGGTGAAATGTGATTCCTCTTAAGATGTGGTCACTAATTAATGTGAATCATTTTGTACATATTCACAAAATTACAAAGTCTAGTACCATGCGATATCTTCTATTTTTTGCTTCTACTTTCGCCATTTTATGTTCTGTTCTACAGCAAAATATCATAATGCTCATCACACAGCTAATTTTCCTCTCCACTGCATTGTTACATCCACATGCCACGAAAACAGTTGTCAAAGTAGACGTCTATAATGTCATTAAGAGCTTCAGCTCTTTTTGAAATATTGTTACCTGAAATATGTTGTTGCCCTCGCTGTTGAGAATCATGACGCACTGGTCAAAATGGTGGTGCTCCATGGTACTCGTACTGTACAGAATTGCCAGAGGTGACTCAGTCTTCGTTTGAAATGCATTGTTTGTTCCTCTGTGGTCCAAGTCGTGGCACAAACATGCCACCAGCAGACCTAATACCTGGGAAAGAGACAAGTCGACAGGTTAAATGCTTAAAACAGTTTACGGTTTCACGTGCAATAAAATTATACATACACGTACACTTTAATCACTATATCTATTTTTGATTGCGAACTCCAGCTGCGACGTAAATTGGCGATTTATCTGTATTAATAAACGGATAACCCGGCGCATATTCAGCCGAGCCCTGTCAAAAACTATTCTGAAAAACTACTGCAGATATACGTATGGGACGTGTTTTATTAGATTCACAAGACCAAGAGCAACAAAATAAATAGAAATCGTGTTTTACTTTATCCTCGTACAGTTTTGGGATGGCTTCATATTAGGGAAGTTGCTAAGTTTCAGGCAAAATATTTTATTAGCCGTAACTCCGCAACTAAACATTTGCGTAGCAATGTTTGTATGAACTTTTTTCTTTAGTTTTACTTGTAGAACAACATATTAAAATATTTGCATATCTTCGTGAATCACCCTGTATATGAAGTCTCCACACTCTTCATTCAATGCCACGCGGGATTAGCCGAGCGGTCTTAGGCGCTGCAGTCATGGACTGTGCGACTGGTCCCGGCGGAGGTTCGAGTCCTCCCTCGGGCATGAGTGTGTGTGTTTGTCCTTAGGATAATTTAGGTTAAGTAGCGTGTAAGCTTAGGGACTCATGACCTTAGCAGTTAAGTCCCGTAAGATTTCACACACATTTTTTTCATTCAATGCCGGCCGGAGTGGCCGAGCGGTTCTGGACGCTACAGTCTCGACCGCGCGACCGCTACGGTCGCAGGTTCGAATCCTGCCTCGGGCATGGATGTGTGTGATGTCCTTAGGTTAGTTAGGTTTAAGCAGTTCTAAGTTCTAGGAGACTGATGACCTCAGAAGTTAAGTCCCCTAGTTTTCAGAGCCATTTTTTTCTTCATTCATTACCACTGAAAATTGTTGCAACTGAAAATGGAATAAATGGTGCTACTTAAGAAATTATACTATTCAAACCACCAATTTCTTCACGTGCTCCAGGCATGCAAATTTAGCACAAAATGCTTTTTGGTGTACAGAACGATGGATCCCACCTGTCGAGCGTTGTAAGGTTCTGCTCTTTCATTGTCATCATAAAAGTTTAAATTATTCCTGTGTGCTACTATAATATGGTTTCGTAGCAAATAAGCTGAACCCGTCCCTTACGCAAATCGAGAATTGTCATCTCTCTCTTCTGTCATTCCCATTCATTTTAAAGGATTGTGACGACATATCGCTGGCTGCCTCTTTTTGCACACTCAGCCACTGGACCTGTGAACGTCCTTCATACCACAAATAAACAGCGAAGGGTAAACAGCGCTGACTCCACGATTCTGCCGAACTCATAGAGCTGTGCCGACCGCAAAACGCTGCACCGCAGTGCTAAATCAAATGTGGCGCTGTTCCGGGTACTTCCGAGAATGAGCGAGCAAAGCTAAGTCACAGACTGGATCTCGCTCTACACGTGGCCTGCACGAGTGGCACGTGTGACGTTTGACTCGCCGTGGCATGAAATCGAACGGCCGTAATGCACTGTGAAGGCTCTGCTTATTTCACCTGACCAATAAGGTAATTGGAGCGTTTAACAACCAATTCTCATCGTGGCTGTTTGCCCAGCGTCTCGCCTGGTTTCACCCTTCGATTTTGGGAGCTCGGCTTTGCACTGTGATTAGGGCCTGTTTCATCAGCTGTAGATGTACTTACTTCTTGTTGTGTGATATCGGCGGAAGAGTGTAATTTTGAACACTCACTAGTTGGTTAACTCCGGTAGTTTGTTATTGTGTATTTACTGAGTTTAATAATATCGGCCTATCAGATATAACTATTACAGTTGGGAATTGCTTATATTGGATCCATTGTGTGAAAATATTGTAGGGAATGCGAAGCAAATGCTGCGTATTTAGGGGAGAACACATGAAAAGTGCAACAAATTCACCAAAGAAACAGATTACACTGCTCTTGTTCACTCCTTCCAGACTAATTGCTGTACGATATGGGATCATTAGTGGGTTGGATCAGCATAAGAAAAGAAAAAAAAAACAAAGAAGGGTTTTCTGATTTTATGTTATCACAAAACAGAAGAGAGAGTTTTAAGGTATGATAAACTTTTTGGGACGGCAATCATTAACAAAGGCCGCGCGGAGTGGGCGCTTGCTTAGAGGGGCCTTGTCAGGAATTGCGCGGCCCCTCCCGCCGGAGGTTCGAGTCCTCCCTCGGGCATGGGTGTGTGTGTTGTTCTTAGCATAAGTTAGTTTAAGTAGTGTGTAAGTCTAGGAACCGATGATCTCAGCAGTTTGGTCCCTTAGGAACTGCCGGCCGCGGTGGCCGAGCGGTTCTAGGCGCTTCAGTCTGGAACCGCGCGACCGCTAAGGTCGCAGGTTCGAATCCTGCCTCGGGCATGGACGTGTGTGATATCCTTAGGTTAGTTAGGTTTAAGTAGTTCTAAGTTCTAGGGGACTGATGACCTCAGATGTTAAGTCCCATAGTGCTCAGAGCCATTTTGAACCTTAGGAACTCACACACATTTAAACATTAACACATTGGTACACAAAACGGGTTGGAACACTCTTGCAGAAACAACGAAACAAACATGCCAAATTTAAACAGACTCAAAATCCCAAAGATTAGCAATCTTTTACAGAAGTTAGAAATTTAGCGCTGACTTCAATGCGAGATGCTTACAACAGCTTCCACAACGAAACTTTGTCTCGAAACATGGCAGAAAATCCCAAGAGATTCTGGTCGTATGTGAAGTATGTTAGCGGCAAGAAACAACCAACGCCTTCTCTGCGCGATGGCAATGGAGATACTATCGAAGACAGTGCTGCCAAAGCAGAGTTACAAAACATAGCCTTCGAAATGTCTTCACAAAAGAAGACGAAGTAAATATTCCAGAATTCGAATCGAGAACAGCTGCAAACATGAGTAACGTAGAAGTAAATATCCTCGGAGTGGTGAAGCAACTTGAATCACTTAATAAAATCAAGTCTTCTGGTCCAGGCTCTATACCAATTAGGTTTCTTTCGGAGTATGCTGATGCATTAGCTCCATACTCAACAATCATATACAACCGTTCGCTCGACGAAAGATCCGTACTCAAAGACTGGAAATTTGCACAGGTCACACCAATATTCAAGAAAGGTAGTAGGAGTAATCCACTAAATTACAGGCCCATATCGTTAACGTCGATATGCAGCAAGATTTTGGAACATATATTGTGTTCAAACATTATGAATAATCCTAAAGAGAACGGTTTATTGACACACAGTCAACATGGGTTTAAAAAACATCATTCTTGTGAAACACAACTAGCTCTTTATTCAAACGAAGTGTTGAGTGCTATTGACAAGGGAGTTCAAATCGATTCTGTATTTCTGGATTTCCGGAAGGCTTTTGACACTGTACCACACAAGCGGCTCGTAGTGAAATTGCGAGCTTATGGAATATCGTCTCAGTTATGTGACTGGATTTGTGATTTCCTGTCAGAAAGGTCACAGTTCTTAGTAATTGACGGAAAGTCATCGAGTAAAACAGAAGTGATTTCTGGCGTTCTCCAAGGTAGTGTTAGAGGCCATTTGCTGTTCCTTATCTATATAAACGATTTGGGAGACAATCTGAGCAGCCGCCTTAGGTTGTTTGCAGATGACGCTGTCGTTTATCGACCAATAAAGCCATCAGAAGATCAAAACAAACTGCAAAACGATTTAGAAAAGGTGTTTGAATGGTGGGAAAATTGACAGTTGACCCTAAATAACGACAAGTATGAGGTCATCCACACGAGTGCTTACAGGAATTCGTTAAACTTCGGTTACACGATAAATCAGTCTAATCTAAAAGTCGTAAATTCAGCTAAATACCTAGTAATACAATTACGAACAACTTAAATTGGGAGGAACACATAGAAAATGTTGTGGGGAAGGCTAACCAAAGACTGCGTTTTATTGGCAGGACACTTAGAAAATGTAACAGCTCTATTAAGGAGACTGCCTCCACTACGCTTGTCCTTCCTCTTTTAGAATACTGCTGCACGGTGTGGAATCCTTACCTGATAGGATTGATGGAGTACATCGGAAAAGTTCAAAGAAGGGCAGCACATTTTGTATTATCGTGAAATATGGGATAGAGTGTCACTGAAATGATACAGGATTTGGGATGGACATCATTAAAATTGCGACGGAATCTTCTCACGAAATTCTAATCACCAACTTTATCCCCCGAATGCGAAAATATTTTGTTGACACCGACATACATAGGGAGACACGATCACCACGATAAAATAAGGGAAATCAGAGCTCTTACGGAAAGAAATAGGTGTTCGTTCTTTCCGCGCGCTATACGAGTTTGAATAATAGAGAATTGTGAAGGTGGTTCGATGAACCCTCTGCCAGGAACTTAAATGTGATTTGCAGAGTATAAATGTAGATGATGTAAATGTAGAAAGTATTTTTGCCTATTAAGGTGAAATATATTCACAATATTTCAATCAATAACTTTTTCCTCCGAATGCCATCATATTTTGTAGCGTACCACTAATATGGATAGGAATGACCACAGCGATAAAACGAGAGAAATCAGTGCTGAAACGGAAATATTTTGATGTTCACGCCTCCTCCACGGTATTCGGGAGTGTACTGGTAGAGACGTAGTTCTCTGCAGAGCCACCAGGTGGACAGGGCAGGCAGACAGCGATTGGCAGCGGCAGCGGACGGCAGCGGCCGCTCACCTCGAGGTCGGTCATGAAGCGCTCCATCTTGCCCGTCTTGAGCATCGCGAACATGGTCTGCGCCACGTTGAGGGCGTGCCTCCAGTTGTGGTACTTGACGGGCCGGTAGTTCTTCTTCACGCTCAGGATCCACCGGCACAGCACCTGCGGCACACACGTCCACTGCTTCAGCGGCTGCCCACAGTAACTGCTGTCGGACATTCGTGACTTTACAAGAGTAAAAGTATTGCAAGCTTAGGTTCGAGGTGCAGCTGCGCACTATCACTTGCAACTCTTCCGGCTGCACGATGCGTGGTGCAGAATATAGCTGATCTTGTGAATTTACTGTAACATTATTTTTGTCTACAGGAAACTACGAAGTGAAACTTCCTGGCAGATTAAAACTGTGTGCCGGACCGAGGCTAGAATTCGGGACCTTTGCCTTTCACGGGCAAGTGCTCCACCATCTGAGCTACCCAAGCTCGACTCACGCCCCACCCTCACAGCTTTACTTCTGCCTGTACCTCGTCTCCTACCTTCCAAACTTTACAGAAGCTCTCCTGCGAATCTTGCAGAACTAGCACTCTTGAAAGAAAGGATATTGCGGAGATATGGCTTAGCCACAAACTGGGAGATGTTTCCAGAATGAGATTTTCACTCTGCAGCGGAGCGTGCGCTGATATGCAAGGTTCGCAAGAGAGCTTCTTTAAAGTTTGGAGGGTAGGAGAGGAAGTACTGGCAGAAGTAAACCTGTGAGGACGGGGAGTGAGTCGTGCTTGGGTAGCTCAGATGATGGAGCACTTGCCCGCGAAAGGCAAAGGTCCCGAGTTCGAGTCTCGGTCCGGCACACAGTTTTAATCTGCCAGGAAGTTTCATATCAGCGCACACTTCGCTGCAGAGTGAAAATCTCATTATGAACAACGAAGTGGTTTTTGTTTTTACTTGTCGCATTAACATCGCGGAAATCTGGCGACCACTGAGGGATATACTCGCCGGGTTTACCATGTCACCGGATACAGGCCCAAGTGGTCGACGGCCGTCCACGGCTACAAGCAAGAAGCGTGGAGCCGAACCACGTCTCCTGCGGCGGTCATGATCTTACAGTGAAATAAGTGAATGAAAAACAAATGCCATGTCTGTGTTTAAAAATGTATTCAGTGCCCTCTTGGCAACGCTCAAAAGTTCGCATTATGGTACGAGTTAAGATACTTAATTACAAGGCAGACCTCTGTATATCGTTAGCCAGAATAAACCAAGTTAAAGTGTTTTATGGGGAAGGACGTGTACCCATTTCGAGGATAGCAAAGAGCTACAAACTACGAGGAAAAAGTACGCAGTCCAGTTTTCTAGGAATTAGTCCTACGAAATACTAATGTTGAAAAGTACTATTTTCATGTGTGATTCCTTGTATAGAAGGCAATGAGACGCTGGTTTTATTGAATGTTTGTTTAAGCAGAGTCGCTGGTTGCCTGAGTAACATAGAGGATCGGTGACTGAATTTTACGACGAATTCTGAAAGTGGTAGTAGAAAACAGTCTTTTTCTACCTTATTCTTTCTCTAATGAGGTGAGCCTGGGGATATTCAAGAAATGCATGACATACAGGCAACGGACTTATTTACTGAAAATCGAAGTTCGGTACACTCGTGATTACGACGCAGGTTCCGGCGTGAAAGTGCAGTCGACGTCAAAGTTAAAATTTACTAACCTGAACGACGACACGAGCATCAAGCGTTAGAAGCAGCTGTAATGGTTGTGGGACAGCACACGGTCAAGAAATCGTAGAATATATTCTTCATCAACATTTAATATTCAAAAAGTACTCGTTAGACAGAAAATATGACGTTTGATACTACAGGTGACATTTTAATATAAGGTCGTCATTCATTTTTCTGGTATTTAAACTGTACTTTCTTCATAATTAGAATAGAAACGTCCATGAATAGATTTACAGAATGAATCTTACAATTTGTAGGGGAATCGGCAATGTTTTGAAACTTCCTGGCAGATTAAAACTGAATTCTGGAGCATGAGTCGAACCTGGAATATTCGCTTTTCACAGGCAAGTGCTCTATCGACTGAGATATCGAGACACGGATCACGATTGGTGGCTACAGCGTCAATTTGTCATCACCTGTTCTCCTACTTACTAAACACCATAGGAATTATCCAGCATACCTTGCTGAAGTAACACTCTTGAAAGAAGCGACACCCAGATTGTCACTAAGCCATTTCTCCCAGGAGTCTAGTTTGTCTGGCTATCCGGGAGAGATTCCGTGAAGTTTGGAAGGTAGCGGATGAGGTACTGGCAGAAGCAAAGCTGTGAGGGCGGGTCGTGAGTCGTGCTTGGGTAGCTCAGTAGCGTAAGTGTACTGACCGCGAAAAGCAAACTTTCGGAGTTCGACTCCTGTTCCAGAACTCAGTATTGATCAGTAAGTTGCATGAGGTATGTGGCAATTTTAATACCTTACGATAATAAAATACAGTCTGCTGTTTTGGCCGTTGTTTACCAATTGTATGATGGTAACTGAACACGAGTGACTTCTATTTGTTCGTGTATCTATCTGCCACGGGGTATTGCCGAACGACTGCATCTTTGGATCAGAACTGTGTTCCTATACTCTGACAAGTTTCATTGAAATAGATGAACCCAGTGACGACGTACGAGCAATTTATCATGAATGTGCCATTGAGTTCTGCTATAAAATGGCTTTTATAGGATTTACACAAAAAAAGAAAGAAAAGAAAAGAAATTAGCACTGCTGACGCTGCGAATTTCTGTACTGACTCAGTACTCTGTCCTCTGTTAAAGTAAGGAGGAATTATAGGATTAGTTGAATGGAACGAACGGCCTACTGAACATAGGATGCTGACTGAAAGTAAGGCAGAGAAAGAGGAAGGTAATGGACAGTAGCAGAAATATGGTTAGTCACAAACTTGACATCGAAATTGAGGAATACCTAGTAAACAAACCGAAATGATTTCTATACCTCGGAAGAAAACTACGCACACACACACACACACACACACACACACACACACACACACACACATACATACATACATACATACATACACAAAACTCGGCGTACCACGAAGGAATTATTCGAATGGCGCGGAAATGGGTAGACGTGATTTACATGTACAGACAAACACATTAAAATTTAATAAAAATTGAATTATTTAATCAAGAAAAAGAGCTTCATGAACTCAGCAAGTGAGAAAAGCGTTGGTGCACCTCTGGCCCTTACTCAGACAGTATTCGGCTTGGCATTGACTGTAACAGTTGTTGGATGTCCTCCTGAAGGGTATCGTGAGAAATTATGTCTAATTGGGACATAAGATCGTCAAAATCCTGAACTGCTTGGAGGTCGCTGCCCATAATGCTCCAAACGTTCTTAATTGGGTAGAGATTCGGTGACATTGCCGGCCGAGATAAGGTTTGACAAACACGAAGACAAGAAGTAGTAACTCTCGCTGTGAATGGGCGGGCATTATTTTGCTGCAATGTAAACCCAGGAGGGCTTGCCATGAGGGGCAACAAAACGGGGCGTAGAATATCGTCTACGTGGCGCTGTTCTGTAAGGGTGCAGCGGATGACAACTAAAGGGAAATGAAATGGAATGGCCTCCCAGATCGTCACTCCAGGTTGTCAGGTTGGTAACCCACTGCTGTCCAGGGCGTCTTCAAACATGTCTCCGCTGGTCACTGGGCCTCACCTCGAAGTGGAACTTATCACTGAAGACAATTCTAGTCCAGTCAATGAGATTCCAGGCCGGAGGCGTGTCTGGAGACGCCCTGGACAGAGGCGGGACCTCGATTCGACTGTCAGCCGCCGTAAGACCCGGAGACCAGGAGTGATGGTCTGGGATGTCATTTCATTTCTTAGCAGAGGCCCATTGGTTGTCATCCACGTCACCCTTACAGAACAGCCGTACATTGACCATATTCTACGCCCCGTTCTGTCACTATTCAGCGAAAAACCATCCTGAGTTTACATTTCAGCAAGATAATGCCTGTTCGTACAGGGCGACCGTTTCTACTGCTTGTGTTCATGCTTGCCAAGCCCTTCTTTGGCCAACAATGTTACCAGATTTCTCCACAATTCAGCACCTTTGAAGCATTATTGGCTGTGCCCTCCAACCAGCTCAGGAGTTTGATGATCTGATGCGCTTATTGGACAGAATTCCGCACGATATCCTTCAGCAGGACATCCGGCAACTCTGTCATTCAATGCAAAACCGAATAACTGCTTGCATAAGGGCTGGATGTGAACCAACACGTTGTTGACTTCGTCAATTTGTGAACCAACTTCTCTTGAATAAATCATCCAATTTTTATGAAAATGTAATCATTTGTTTGTCTGTACATATATATCTCATCTACCGATTTCCCAACCATTAGGATAATTCCTTAGTGGTGCATTTTTTTTTTTTTGGTCTTAGGGTGTAAAATATTTGACGGATGAGAGCACTCATCACCAGAAAGTCGTCGGCTAATACCAAGCATGTGTCTCAATTTGAAAAGGAAATACACCCATGCTCTTAAATTAAGGATAATTACAGAATGTGGTGCCACACAACATGGCACTACACAAAACTGGCGCTAATAGCATAGGCACATAGGGAACACACACGACACAGATCTGTCAGTTCACGGTATTGGTGATAAGTTGAGAAAACCATCCCGAAACACATGTGCTACAAGACGCCACTGTTTCCTGCGCATGTACCCCGACATTAATACGGGATATGATCACACAGGCCGCACAACGGGTTGCCATACTCTGGATCAGGTGGTCGAACAGCTGCTGTGGTATAGCCTCCCATTTTTGCTCCAGTGCCTGTCGGAGCTCCTGAACTGCCGTAGGGGTTTGAAGACGTGCAGCGATACGTCGACCGAGAGCATCCCAGACATGCTCGATGGGATTTAGGTCTGGAGAGCAGGCAGGCCACTCCATTCACCTGATATCTTCTGTTTGAAGGTACTCCTCCAGGATAGCTCGGTGGGGCGGTGCGTTATCATCCACCAGGAGGAAGGTGGGACCCACTGCACCCTTGAAAAGGCGAACATACTGGTGCAAAATGACGTCCCGATACATCTGACCTGTTACAGTTCCTCTATCAAAGACATGCAGGGGTGTACGTGCACCAATCATAATTCCACCCCACACCATGAAACCACGACCTCCATAGAGGTCCCTTTCAAGGAAATTAAGGGGTTGGCATCTGGTTCCTGGTTCACACCAGATGAAAACACGGCGAGAATCACTGTTTAGACTATACCTGGACTCGTCCGTGAACATTACCTGGGACCACTGTTCCAGTGACCATGTACTTTGTTCTTGACACCAGGCTTTACGGGCTCTCCTGTGACCAGCGGTCAGTGGAATGCACCTTGCAGGTCTCTGGGCGAATAAACCATGTCTGTTCAGTCGTCTGTAGACTGTGTGTCTGGAGACAACTGTTCCAGTGGCTGCGGTAAGGTCCCGAGCAAGGCTACCTGCAGTACTCCGTGGCCGTCTGCGGGCACTGATGATGAGGTATCGGTCTTCTTGTGGTGTTGTACACTGTGGACGTCCTGTACTTTTCGTTTTTTTGTTTTTTTTTGTTTTGGTTTTAGGGCGCAAAACTGCTATAATCATTAGCGCCCGGTCTGTGACTTATGAAAACGTAAAAAACGAAAATGGAGACCAGCAGCAATGGGAACGAAACTCAAAAAATTGGAGAAACTAAAAGCAGATGGAAAGCTTAAAAAACCACTAAAGAAAGGGGTTGGTTGTTCCCAAAAAGACCTTTAAATGACTGACGTCATCTCACTGGCATTAATAAACTCGAGAACGCGATCGGCTGAGCGCGTGTCATCTGCTAAAATGGACGATATTTCAGGTGACAGCTGTAGACGGGCGCGTAACGGAGTAAAATAGGGGCACTCAAGTAAAAGGTGTCTTACCGTCCACAGCTGAGAGCAGTGGGGACAGAGTGGGGGGAGGATCGCCGCTTAAAAGATGTCGAAGGCTAAAAAGACAGTGCCCTATCCGGAGTCTAGTTAAAATTACCTCCTCCCGACGACGCGTTCGGGAGGAAGAGGTCCAAGCACAGGGAAGAGCTTTCACGTCCCGCAATTTATTATGGGGAAGTGTCGACCAATGTGCATGCCATAAAATAACAACACGACGACATAAAACACTCCGTAGATCGGCGAAGAGAATCGTGCAAATAGCTGGCCGAAGAAGAGAGACTGCAGCCTTGGCCGCTATATCGGCCGCCTCATTTCCACAGATACCAACGTGTCCTGGGATCCAGAGGAACGCCACAGAGACGCCCCCCAAGTGGAGCAAGTGGAGGCAGTCCTGAATCCGATGGACCAGAGGGTGGACAGGGTAGAGAGCTTGGAGACTGAGGAGAGAGCTGAGAGGATCTGAACAGATAACATACTGTATCCGCCGATGGCGACGGATGTATTGGACAGCCTGGAGAACAGCGTAAAGCTCCGCAGTATAAACCGAACACTGGTCGGGAAGCCGAAATCGATTTGGGGTGTGGCCAACAATATAGGCACTCCCTACACCAAATGAGGTTTTTGAGCCATCAGTGTAAATAAATGTAGCTTCCTTCATTTGTGCACATAGAGCAGAAAATGCCCGACGATAAACAAATGAAGGGGTACCATCCTTGGGAAACTGACGTAGGTCACGCAGCAGGCAGGTCCGGGGACGGAGCCAAGGCGGTGCTGTACCCCAAGTTGTCAAGAAAGTTTTAGGGAAGTGGAAGGAAAGAGAATGGAGCAGTTGACGGAAGCGGACTCCCGGTGGTAGTAGGGAGAAAGGGCGGACAGCATACCCTAAATCCAAGGAGACGTCGAAAAAAATGTCATGGGCCGAATTTGCAGGCGTGGAAGACAGATGGCTAGCATAACGACTCAGAAGAACAGCTCGCCGATTGGACAGCGGAGGTTCAGCAGTCTCAGCATAAAGGCTTTCCACAGGGCTGGTGTAAAAAGCTCCAGACACTAAACGTAGTCCACGGTGGTGGATAGAGTCGAGACGCCGAAGAATAGACGGCCGAGCAGAGGAGTAAACTATGCTTCCATAGTCCTATTTCGAGCGCAATAAGGCGCGATAGAGGCGGAGAAGGATCACTCGGTCCGCTCCCCAGGAGGTACCATTCAGGACACGGAGGGTGTTGAGGGATCGCAGACAGCGAGCCAAAAGATAGGAAACGTGGGAGGACCAGCACAGTTTTCTGTCAAACATAAGACCCAAGAATTTAGCGACGTCCTAAAACGGAAGGTTGACAGATCCTAGATGTAAGGAAGGTGGAAGAAACTCCGTACGACGCCAAAAATTAACACAAACGGTCTTACTGGGAGAAAAACGGAAGCCTGTTTCGATGCTCCAAGAGTGGAGGCGATCGAGACAGCCTTGAAGACGTCGTTCAAGAAGGCTGGTCCGTTGAGAGCTGTAGTAGATCGCAAAATCGTCCACAAAGAGGAAGCCCGAAACATCAGGAAGGCGACAATCCATAATTGGACTTATGGCAATGGCAAACAGTGCAACACTTAGCGCGGAGCCCTGGGGTACCCCGTTTTCTTGGGAGAAAGTACGAGAGAGAGTAGTGTTCACCCGCACTTTAAATGTGCGCTCTGCCATAAATTCGCGAAGAAAAAGGGGCAACCGACAGCGAAAGCCCCAAGAGAACAGTGTGCGGAGGATGCCTGTCCTCAAACAGGTATCGTATGCTCTCTCCAGATCAAAAAATATTGCTACTGTTTGGCGTTTCCGGAGAAAATTGTTCATGATATAAGTGGAGAGAGCAACAAGATGGTCAACTGCAGAACGATGCTTTCGGAAACCGCATTGGGCAGGTGTTAAAAGACTGCGGGACTCCAGCCACCAAGCTAATCGGCAATTCACCATACGCTCCAAAACCTTACATACACTACTCGTGAGAGAAATGGGGCGATAGCTAGAGGGGAGATGTTTGTCCTTTCCAAGTTTTGGAACAGGAACGACGATAGCTTCCTGCCATCGTCTGGGAAAAATACTGTCGGTCCAAATTCGATTATAAAGGTGAAGGAGGTAACGCAGACTATGGTATGATAAATGCAGCAACATTTGGATGTGGATACCATCCGGTCCTGGGGCGGAGGAGCGAGAAGAAGAGAGTGCATGTTGGAGTTCCCACATGGAGAAAACAGTATTGTAGCTTTCGCGATTTTGAGAGGAGAAAGTAAGAGGTCGCACTTCCGCTGCACGTTTCTTCGGGAGAAATGCTGGCGGGTAATTTGAAGAGCTCGAAATCTCAGCAAAGTGTTGACCCAATGAGTTAGAAATTGCGACGGGGTCCACT
Organism: Schistocerca piceifrons; assembly: GCF_021461385.2. Classification (NCBI taxonomy): domain Eukaryota; kingdom Metazoa; phylum Arthropoda; class Insecta; order Orthoptera; family Acrididae; genus Schistocerca; species Schistocerca piceifrons. Next base: position 855,292,173 of record NC_060140.1, on the reverse strand, counting down.
AATGTATCATGCGCGACAGTGAGCCCAGAGACCGGGGAGAAACTAGGCGCCCCTGATAACCGTCGAATCCGACTCCAAACTTCCGAGGAGGGAGTGAAGGTGTCAAACGAGCTGGTAAAGAAGTCCCAGCTTGCCTCCTTGCTATCGCGGATGACGCGACGACACCGCGCACGGAACTGCTTATAGCGGATACAGTTGGCCAAAGGATGGTGTCTGAAAACGCGAAGAGCACGTCGCCGCTCACGTATTGCATCACGGCACGCCTCGTTCCACCAAGGAACTGGAGGGCGCCGGGGCAATTCGGAGGTGCGAGGTATTGAACGTTCCGCAGCTGTAAGAATAACGTCTGTAATATGAGTGATCTCATCGTCGACGCTAGGAAAGTGACGGTCATCGAATGTCGCTAGAGACGAAAAAAGTGTCCAATCGGCTTGGGCAAACTTCCAGCGTCTCGGGCGCATATATGGCAGTTGTGGCTGCAATCGAAGGACACATGGAAAGTGGTCACTCGAGTGTGTATCAGCAAGGGCGAACCATTCGAAGCGTCGAGCTAGCGGAACAGTACCGAGCGAAAGATCCAAATGAGAGAAATTTGTCGTGGAGGCAGACAAAAATGTAGGGTCCCCAGTGTAGAGGCAAACAAGATCCGCTTGGTGGAAGACGTCTAGCAATAGTGAGCCACACGGACAAGGATATGGAGATCCCCAAAGCGGGTGGTGGGCATTGAAGACCCCAACCAGCAAATAGGGGGGGGGGGGGGGGGAGTGGAAGCTGACCAAGAAGATGAAGGAGATCAGCTCGTGCCATTGGTGTGGACGATGGAATGTATATAGTACAAAGAGAGAAGGTGTATCCAGAAAGGGAAAGACGGACAGCGACTGCTTGGAAGGAAGTGTTTAAAGGGGGGATTGGGTGATAATGGAGAGTATTATGGAGAAGAATCATGAGTCCTCCATGTGCTGGAGTGTCTTCAACAGAGGGGAGATCAAATCGGACTGACTGAAAATGGGGGAAGACAAAGCAGTCGTGGGGACGCAGCTTTGTTTCCTGAAGACAGAAGATGACCGGCGTGTAGGATCGTAAAAGGATCGTCAATTCATCCCGATTGGCTCGAATGCCGCGGATATTCCAATGGATAATGGACATAGGGTGGACAGAAAATGGAAGAATGTGACCAAGGCTGCCTTCAACTCGACTGCTCAGACCTTGCGACCGAGAGCGTGGAACAGCACTCAGCCGAAGGCAGAAGATCCTGATCCATAGGTTGTTCAGGAGCAGCTCCTGCCACCAGCGATCGGCCGGTTGATCGGCCGCCAGCAGTGCGCCTCGGCGACACAGAAGACGGCCGAGGGCGGTTACCGCCAGGTGGTGCTGTAGATGAGACACGCCGTGGCGGAGAAGAACTGGGTTTCTTATTAGCCTTCTTGAAAACATGATGTTTAGATGAAGGAGGAACCGATGGTTGTGAAGTTGGGGTACGTAAAAAATCTTCACGAGTTTTCTCTTTTTTGGAAGTCCGGGTGTCTGACTTTTGGGATCGAGATTTAGCAGAACCCGATGAAGGGGGAGCCATAGAGTGAGCAGGCGAAAGTGGGGAGGTTGAACGGGCGATCTTTGGGCTGGCCGATCTGACGACCGTGTCACTAAAGGTGAGATCACAAGTCTGCGTGGTTGCCTCCTTTGTTGGTCGGGGAGAGGCAAGGACAGTGCTGTATTTTCCTGTCTGAGGCACTGTGGGCTTTCGACTGGCGAATAATTTTCGAGCAGCAAAGGTCGACACCTTTTCCATCACTCTCATTTCCTGAATGAGCTTTTCGTCTTTAAAAATGGGGCAATCTCGAGAGGAAGCAGCGTGGTCACCCATACAGTTGATACAACGAGGGGATGGAGGTGGACAAGCACCCTCATGGGCATCCTTGCCACACATAACACATTTGGCCGGGTTGGAACAGGACTGGCTGGTATGATTGAACCGCTGGCACCGATAGCAACGCGTAGGGTTCGGGACGAAGGGGCGAACGGAAATTATCTCATAGCCCGCTTTTATTTTCGATGGGAGTTGAACTCTGTCAAATGTTAGGAAGACAGTACGGGTTGGAACGATGTTCGTGTCAACCCTTTTCATAACTCTGTGAACAGCCGTTATGCCCTGGTCAGACAGGTAGTGTTGAATTTCCTCGTCAGACAATCCGTCGAGGGAGCGTGTATAAACGGCTCCACGTGAGGAATTTAAAGTGCGGTGCGCTTCCACCCGGGCAGGGAAGGTGTGGAGCAGTGAAGTACGCAGCACTTTTTGTGCCTGGAGGGCACTGACTGTTTCTAACAACAAGGTGCCATTCCGTAATCTGAAACAAGACTTTACAGGACCTGCAATTGCGTCGACACCTTTCTGAATAATGAAAGGGTTGACAGTGGAGAAGTCGTGACCTTCGTCAGACCGAGAAACAACAAGGAACTGTGGCAACGATGGAAGAACTGTCTGTGGCTGAGACTCAGTGAACTTACACTTGTGAGCAGACATAGTGGAAGATGAGGAAACCATTGCGGAAGAATCCCCCATGATTATCGGCGTCTCCGATGGCGCGCTCCTCCCTTGTGGGGGCCCTCTCTGAGGGCCCTCCCACCTTAGGTGATTGTTCACATCTCAGGTCACACCTCCCGAGAAACGGACGGAGGGACCAATTGGCACTTTCGGAAGGCATCAGCTCGGGTAATCACCCCTCCCTGGGCCTGGCCGTTACCAGGGGGTACGTACGTGTCCTACCTGTCTAGCTGAGGCGGGGAATTACGCTTTACCCCGTCACCGGCTACGCATGAAAATGCGTGGGTCGGCCTTCAGACACGCACAGGGAGGAAGAAAGAGAAAGGGAAAAACAAAGAAAGGGAAAGGAAAGAAGAGAGGTCTCAAACGCTGGAGCGGAGAAAAGGGTAAAGAGAAGAGATAAGGAAAAGAGAAGGACAAAGGAAGGATGAAGATATGCAAGCAGAGAAGGCAAAGAATCTGTTATATTTTCGAGTGTCCGTCTCCGGACGTAGGCACAAACCATACTCCCAGAGGGGGAGAAAGGGAAGGAAAGAGCCAGAGGTGAGGGGAGGGGGGGGGGCAAAGATGGAGAATAGGGAAGGATGCGGAACAGGAAGGTATGCAGCCCGGAAAGGAAGGAGGGCCACATTAGCTTGGGGTCCTGTGCTCGCTACGCACGTATCCACAAAAGAGTTGTGGACCCCCTGGGGGGACGTCCCGTACTGTAGCACCTGGACACGTTGCCTGTCTGCTGGAATCGTTGCCATAATCTTGAGATCACACTCTGTGGCACACGGAGGGCCTGTGCTTCAACCTGCTGTGTTTGACCAGCCTCCAGTCTCCCTAGTATTCTGCCCATAACGTCATCAATATGTGTTCTTTGAGCCATTTTCAACACGCAGTCACCATTACCACGTCAGAAAACGTCTGCACACTTACTCGCTGCACCGTACTCTGACGTGCGCCAACACACCTCTGCGTATGTGGACTGCTGCCAGTGCCACCGTGCGACGATCGCAGGTCAAATGCACCGCATGGCCATACCTGAGGCGATTTAAACCCGCAAACCGCTCACCAGAGCGTTGTTTCACCATGTATCAGCATTATCCTTAATTTATGAGCATGGATGTATATGAGATGTACATTTGAGCACAGCTTCAGAGTGAATCGGGAGCTGTGGAAAGACTGGAAAAGAAGGGAGTGGATGGTGTGAGACGTGTTGTTACAGAAGACTAGTGAGAATCAAGTGGTGGTAACATTTTGTCGATGGGGTGCAGATTGACGTTTATCTTCGATGGTGGTATGTTTCTTAGCCTTTGATTGGGACTGTTTCTGCCTTCACTGTTCCTCCTTTTGTTTGTTTCTCGTAGAGACTTATGCGAGCATTTTGTTATTAGGAATGAGATGTGGAAAGTCTGATTGCTGGAACATCCGGGATGTTTGCTTGATTGCCAACAACAATCGCGACAAGTCTAAGCGCTCAGGAAAAAAATGAAATACACGACAAAAAATTAATTATAAGGGTTCGAAATCTGTCCCTGGGACTGATTTACAGGTCAGAAAACGTATGGATTTAGAACTTAAGTTGCCAAAAAGTTATGACTAATACCCACGAAGCGACCACAGCTAAACGCCCGTGACGACTGGGGCACAATATGCAAATAGTAATCTTTATACTTGGAAGGAGAGACAGCATTGGTCGTATATTTTTGTTTATTATCGCAAAATCGATTTTCGGTCACTTAGTGACCATCTTCAGTGCTGTAATATATAACTTAAATTAGTCTATGTGATCCACCGGGGGCCGAACCACAGAATAACCCTGAAAGAGTGGTTCGGTGTGGGGTGGCGGAGGGGTGAAGTGGACTGCGGTAATCGTAGTGGTGTTGTAGACCACTGCCGCTTCGGCGGGGACGGAGCCTCTCCGTCGTTTCTAGGTCCTGGTTAACATACGAGTACAATACAATCTTTAATTAGCAGTTGCCAGATGATAAAAACTTACACAATGGTGACGGTGTAGCTCAATAAAGTTGATTAGACTCTGCAGCAAGCTACCGCAAAAACTATTTTCGGAAACCTAAAGAACAGAGCAGGTGTGTCAGTACAATAGTCACCTGTATGGCTCCGAAGAGTTTGCTACACCTTTCGAAAGAGTGCAGCACTGTCCACAGAAGTTAACGTGAAGGAAGGGGCTTGGGTGAGTGGCGCCTTACCTCGGTCCAGTGAGCAACAGCGCGTGACAACCGCTGTTACGTTTATGAGTCTAGAGTCGGCCAGAGGCAGAGGCGCGAAGAACCAGCAGCGTCATGTGGGGTACTCACGTCGTAAGGGATGTGGAACTGCTTGACGAGGTTGCACTCCAGGAACATCCGCACCGTCGCTCTGCACGTGTCTTCGTCAGTCAGGTCGAAGTCGTTGAACTTGAAGCTGCAACAGACGGCGCCCTCGTCACAATGATTGCTCTAATCCGCTGCCACAAAACAGTGTACCAGTAGTTGCAGTGAGCGATGGAAGTTTAACTTTTTCCTTAGCAACAACCGGCAGCGATTAGTTATAATATTCTGGAATGTATGGTCGTTCTGTAACGTGATTGTTTGACATATGTTATTGTATTATACGTCCACTACTACTAATCGTTCAGAGTTCTGTAAAACATTAGTGAAGTATTTTTTTGTATGTATTTTTTTTGTATTATAAGGACTTCGTGTGTACAGATGCAATGTAATGTATTATGTAAAACCAGCATTGTTATTTATTATATAGTGTTATTTCCAGGTATGTACGGAATTTCTTTGTAATTTTAGGGGCCTTGTCACGGTCCGAGCGGCTCCCTCCCTCCCCCTCCCACTTCCCCCCCCACCCTCCGCCGTCGAAGGTTCGAGTCCTCCTTCTGGTATGGGTGTGTGTGTTGCTCTTAGCGTAAGTTAGTTAAGTCTGAGTGAGTAGTGTGTAAGCTTAGGAACGCACGGCTTTCTGGGCCGAATGGAGCGCCTGGTCCCCGCCACGAATCCGCCTTGCGGACTTGTGTCGAGGTCTAGTGAGCCGGCCAGTCTGTGGATGGTTTTTAGGCGGTTTTCCATCTGCCACGACGAATGCGGGCTGGTTCCCCTTATTCCGCCTGAGCTACACTATGTCGGCGATTGCTGCACAAACAAGTTCTCCACGTACGCGTACACCACCATTACCCTACCACGCAAACATAGGGGTTACACTCGTCCGGTGTGACACGTTCCCTGGGGGGGGGGGGGGGGGGGGGGGATCCACCGGGGGCCGAACCGCACAATAACCCTGCGTTCGGTGTGGGGCGGCGGAGGGATGAAGTGGAGTGCGGTAGTCGTCGTAGGGTTGTAGACCACTGCGGCTGCGGCGGGGATGTAGCCTCTCCGTCGTTTCTAGGTCCCGGTTTAACATACAATACAGTACATACAAGCTTAGGGACCAATGACCTCATCAGTCTGGTCCCATAAGATCTTACAACAGATTTGTAATTTTAGGAGCTTCAGCCCGTTAGGAAAGTGGGTAACACCCACTTCCTGAAAACGTGCCTGCATTTTGACGCCACACGCAATACTGACAACCGCAAGAGAGGCTATGATAACCAAGACAGGAGACAAATATCACCAACTAGGTGCTAGAGTAATGGTTAATTTCGTGCTTTCTGGAGTCGATGTATGTGGGTTCGCATCTCGTCATATGCACATTCTGGGACATTTTTGTGAATGTTGTACAAGTATGCCCTACAATGTTCGATGTTATTTACATTTCGTCTGATTTGGAAACGAAGGATGAAATAAATATTTAGCGATTTCCGAGTATGCGGTTAGGCAGGAAACTAAGAGGACAATTTAAATTGCTGCGCGTGAAACGAAGAGCAATAATGCTCATATTCGTCCTTGTCACAGCTTTCGCTGTTTATCTACGAATGTGCAGCAATTTCCGAGTGTGTGGTTACTCAGGAACCTAACAGTACAACTTCAAATGCTGCGATTACAACGAGGTGCTATAAAATTAATATTATTTTTTCTCACAAATATTGGGCTCTTTAATTTCCGACCACGTGGCAACTTCGGTTTGTGTGGTTAGGCAGGAAACTAAGAGTACAGTTTAAACTGCTGTTAGTGAATCGAGAAGCAATAACATTCATATTCTTTCCTGTCACAAAGCCGATAGCCGATCATGCGGTCGTCGATATTACGCGTGACGTCAAAATGATGTCACTTTTGCAGGAAGGGTTCTGAAACGTGTAACCATGGAGGTAAAAAAAGAGGGGAGGCGGCATTACATCACAAACATGAAGCCGATGTCCGCCATCTGAACTAGGCCAAAACATTAGGTTCCACATTCATACTCCCATAGTTCACCACGGTGACACTTCCTCGTGACGTCACTATGTGTCGTATTACTAGAGCAAATAAGCATTTAAGAACAGAAAAACGTTCGAAATTCCTTTCCTGACATTATGTTATTCACGTAAGCTCTATAATTTATACTATTAAAAACAGTTGTTGCGCGCACACGACGGAAATCATGAACAAGAAGCACTAGTATGCTATGTTTTGGGCTACTTAAAGTGGCACCCACTCTGGCTTCAAAACAATGTGCAGCGTAAGTCTGTGGTGTCATCTCCAATCCGTGAGCATAACCCTAGGAAAATTGGTATCTGTGAATAATGTTACAAAGAGACAGTTGAGGAGCAATGCTGAGCTATGTGTTTGCAACAACGACGAAAGCTGAGTACTTCGAGTGAAACGGACTGTCGTCATTTGGGGCAGTGAGCTGTCTTTGGTCTGATTGGATATGCCCAGAACTGAATCGGAATCTGCGTGATGGCTGGGCTTCTGAACAGTTTAATTTTGGTGGTGCGCAAATAAACGGGCGGACTGCACATCAGGATTGATATTAGGCTAACGGTACACTGCTGCTTCTGAAAAATTATGTTCTTAATATGAAATTAATCCGATTAGCACCGTCCAATTGCGTTTACAGAAACAGGAAATGTTTATTACGGTGTATGTTGACGGACCAGCGATCAACGAGACAACTGTGCGTGGCCACCAGAGATCTTGCGGCTGGCGTCTCAAGCAGGAAGCTGCAGAGCGCACATCTCTGAAGTCACATCGTCGACTCTTAACCGACATTTCATTGCTGCTGGTCATCAGTACAAACAAACTCCCATAGACAAATATTTGTTGTGTTACGCAGGTCAAGTCAGTTTTCGATTTACCTTTCACGTCCAGTAACATCGCAAATTAAAATTACATTTGTGTTGTTAGTGGCCATTTCAATGTCAGAACTTTACGTAGTTATCACATAATAAAGTGCGTGATGCCGAGGACACTAGTGCTCTATTACTTTGTTAATTAGTGGTAATTAAAAAACCATAGCTTAAGAAAAACGTATTGAAGACACTGGGAACAAAGGTTAAATCATTTTGCGCTATTTTTACTATGAACTCATGTTATTAAAGACAGTACTAGTGAATCAATAGAGGCATTTGTAACCAGTTAACAGCGGCTTGAAATCAAAACTGTTTACAGACAAAATTATTTAAAGGCAGGGTACCACTCATTCCATGGTGCTGACATTAACCTTATCCCAATCAAGGATCATTTACGTGTTTGTTGATTACGCTGCTTAATAATTTGAGTTTTCTACCAAGGACATTCTGAATACTAACAGATCTATGTTGCTAACAGTGGCCGGTCGCAGTGGCCGAGCGGTTCTAGGCGCTACAGTCTGGAATCGCGCGACCGCTACGGTCGCAGGTTTGAATCCTGCCTCGGGCATGGATGTGTGTGATGTCCTGAGGTTAGTTAGGTTTAAGTAGTTCTATGTTCTAGGGGACTGATGACCTCAGACGTTAAGTCCCATAGTGCTGAGAGTCATTTGAACCATTTGCTAACAGTGATAAGCCAATACGCCTCAAATTTACTAGCTTCGTGAAAGAAACAAAGGTTCACTGCCTGCCCAAATACCCAGCCTCATTATGAAACAGTAACACAGAGTTATTTATTGTTGCACCAACACTTACACAAATAATACTAGTGTTTATTTTACCTATTTATGTGTCCCACTTATATGTATTTACTTTTTATGTGATTGAATGTGTGTTTGTGAGCTTTATCAGCGATCACAGTTAGTCTTTCTTAGAGACAGACCCTATCTACTAGAAAATAAGACATATCTTAGTTCAGGATAGAAACAGTAAACTTAGGGTTGGATTAAATGAACAGGTACGTGGCATTTTAATCGTAACTACTTACGAGGTGTTTTGTTGAACGATATGCCACAAAAAGTTTACGGGTTACGTGCAGTAAGGAGCTCTCAGGTATTAAGAGCTAACAGACAAGGTGGGGGAAGCTATCAGCTGCGTATTTACTTCTACGCCACTGTGGAAACTATTATAGAACACGTTGCCGAATGACAATCTCTTCAGATTTTCATAAAAGAGTCTTAACCGAACAGCAGTTGCGGGCTTTCAATTCAATAAAATAATGAAATGATGTGGTGTGGCCCTCAACAACGCACCCTCTGACTCAGTGTTGAAGTATTAAAAGTTTAGGCTGGTTTCTTTGTCTAGGGGCTGGGATACGTAGTTGCCACGTTACAAGCCAAATACTGCTGAGTCTACAGTATACAATATGAACAGACACATGAATCGAATGGTCGAAGGTTCCCATCACTCGGCAATTGCGAAAGTAACGTAGAAATTTTGCAATTAAATAAAATCTGCAGGTATTATTTTAACGACTTTAAATGATGAGTATGATAGTAGAAGTACTTTTGAGAATGCGGTATATTTCTGCAAACAATTATTGGTGTTGATGGTCCAGCAATTAAATAAAACATAAGTTGAATAACAGGGAAACAATAGATTCCTACTGCACGTGATTAGCTATGAACAACAACATAGCTCGCGAGATATTCACTTCTAAACGCACACTACGTCTTCCCTGTAGAAGCCACGGAAATCTTACAAGTGCACAAGTCGGCACTCCAAAGTATTCTGTCACCCGTGACCACATGCAAACTGCTCCACACTCTAAAAGTCTCTCTCGCGACTGTCCCTCGCACCACACCGTTCAGAACTCCCCCTCCATTCACTTCGGTAGTTGCCTCCCTTAGTAACAAGCACTGTGATTGGCGATAGTGCACCCGTCATGTCTCCAAACCAACGCACACTCACAAACATTTTGAAACACATGTAGAATACTGGAATTACATTTAAATAACTTGAAATTAAATAAATATGCCTACAGCTGGACCATAAACACGCTCTAACATAGATATTAAATACATAAACAAATTAAATACACATATATCAAAGGAATAGCAAGCAAAAGTAGGTCAGTAGCCTAATGTCTCTCTGCTTTCTAAAACACAGTAAATATTTGACCAATTTCTTCATGAATAGTATATATCGGATATAAACAAAGAAATAGACGAACAAATATATTTATAAGCACGGTGCTACCGTTGTTTCGTGTAACTGTGGAGTACTTATGGCCTGACGCAAGCGGTAGTAACTGGCCACTTTGACTTCCAATAAGTCACGTACTATTCAAGTTACAGGCCTGTAATTTATACCAATTTAGGTTTACACTAATAGCTTTCTAAAGACACGTCGATAGATAAAATCGAATGAACCGTTTAGATTTTGGAAATTCGTTGCTGCGTGTTACTTGTATAATTTATCATCAGATACTAAACTTTAAACTAATAAAGTTATTGAAAATCTGATTACTCCATCAGAATCGTCATGCAAATAATAGTAATGTACATGTTTCTTTTTGAGGTATCTGGTTCATCTGGATTCTATTAATCTCTATACGAACAGTGAAATGTCTGCCATTAAGGTTTCACAATGTCCGCCATCTTTGGCACTCCCGGCATGTCTCCTTCATCGACACAGCGTCACCATGGAATTCCCAGCCAAGCCTTTCCTGGACCCCTGCTGACGTTCGGCACCACGTGGCCTCCAATGAGCCGCGGCCCGCCGAGAGGCCCCAGTGTGTCAACGTCAACTCCGAGCTTGGAATATTTTCAGGGCACCACAACTCGCCTGTTACCTCACACAGTGGTAAAATGGAAGCAGTCAAGGTAAAGAAGAAGAAATTAGAACCGTTTTAGCTTGCATAATGTGACTGGAACAAGAACGCACTTTTTATGCTTATTTTTAAAAGTGAAGTCTTTTATTGATCTTTCTACTACCAGTTTTTGAGGATTATACTGCGATGTTCAGGTATATTTATTTAGATTGACAAAGTATAGATGATCAGTCACTGGCATTGGTCATTGGTTCACGATGTTCTGTAGCCTGCATCTTCAAGTCGAGAATCTTCAGGGAAGTGGGTGAGGCAAGGTACGCATTAGCATAAGACAAGCACATAGAATAGGGTGTCAACTTACCGGCCTCCATAGCCAAGGCCACTAACGCATGCCAGTATGGTGACGCCCGACTGGGAGGTACCTAGTTCTAATCCTGGTGATAGACGAAATTTTCAGTGCCAGTATTTGGTGGGTAAGCGGAGGAGAGTTTGTAGCGTAAAGCGCTTGGTCATCAAACTTTGCACCGATGTCCTGGTTTAAATACCAAACCTCTCCACACTGTCTCGTTGAGTGGAGGCATGTGATGCTGTTGACGGTGATACGTCCCTCGGATGGGGACGCTAAACTTGGAAGACCCTCAGTGCTATTCGAGAGGAGTGTGCCGTGTGCCGGTGACAGGTTTCACCCTCTCCCTTCTGTTCATCCGTAACGGCACAAACACAGCACTACACTCGTAACACTGGTGTACATGCTGAAAATACCCATACGACACACCTCTCACATATCTGCAAGGAAAGGGGCCAACATGCATGGGGAGAGAGACCCTTTTCGAAAGGCCAGCGATGCTGCACAACATTTACGTTTCACACAGAAACTTAATCTCAACAAGAGTGATCCCGCTACTGGCCCTTTGGGAAGTTCCTCTACTCTGAGGCTAGTTTCGAGGCTGCCATACAGTCTCTCAACGCGATCCTCTGTTTTCTGTTGTAACAGCAAGACTCCAGCTGTGCAAGAGAAATGTCATAAGATTTTAGTCTGCCAAGTAGAATTTTGTGATCCACACAATCAACGGCTTGGCAAGTAACAAGTGTACCAATGAACTGTGTAGTATTCAGTCCTCTCCATCCTTGGCTGACTGATACAGCCACCGCTTTACATTGTTGTATTGAAAACAAAACAATCACGGTTCTAAAATTATTTTTATTTAAGAATCACGTGTTTCCTAGTTGGTTATGCATCATTAGGTTATCAAAGGGAAAAAAGAGGCCAATTACATAACTATCCTATAAATGTTATAAGGCATGGTTCTAAGCTGCACGACAAATCACAAACAACACTCGGGTAAAACTGTCAAATGAAGTTCATTGTGCCGGCTGCCAAAGCTTTGTGTCAACCATATACACACAAAACCATCTGGATGAAAATCCGGTCGTCCGAATAAGTACAAGGAACCGTGGGAACATACACGAAAAAAACCCGGAAATAAACCCACAGCGACAACGGAAACTGGGTCTCACGACTGATAAAGGAAACCAATGAAGATTTACAAATAAATACCTTTGAACCTATGCAGCAGCAAGCGGAGCACACCGTTGCAGAACACGTACATCATATTGGTCTTGATACCAAACAGAAAGGCCGTCAAACCGGCAGCAAGTCTAGGATTACTAAACGCAGGATGGCCGCTTATAGCCGCACTAACACAACGAAAAACACAACGAATCGCGTTAGTATCTGAGGCCCACGTGAAAGACAGGCCGCGGCGCGTACGTCACTAAGGTGAGCCTGCGCTCGCTCGCTCGCTCACTCGACAGACAAAACTATGTTTCTATACCTGTTAACTCGTAACTAGGTGTGTACGTACGAACGACAATTGCATCTTCTACTGGAATCCGCTATTGTGGAATCTTACTGTCATTAGCCCTACAGTTGTATATTGGTGTATGTGTATTAAACTGGGGACCTAGAAACAATCAACAACAGCCCACGACAGTCCACCCACCCCACCGCCGCCCACATCGAACTCAGGGTTACTGTGCGGTTCGGCCCCCAGTGCCACTCGCCCCTCCCCCCTCCCCCCCCCCCCCCCCCTCCCGGGAACGTCTCATACTAGATGAGTGTAGCCCCAAATGTTTGCGTGGTAGAGTAATTCTGATGTACGCGCACGTGGAGACAGTGTTTGCGCAGCAATCGCCGACGTAGAGTATCTGAGGCAGAATAAGGTGAACCAGCAGCATTCGCCGAGATAGATGGAAAACTGCCTTAAAAACCATGCACAGGCTGGCCGCCACACCGGACCTCGACACTAATCCGCCGTGCGAATTCGTGCCGATGACCGGCATGCCTTCCTGCTCGGGAAGCAGCGCGTTAGACTGCACGGCTATCCAGTCGAGCAGCCCTACAATGGTCGGAAAGCCACAAGCCTGCTTATAATTTCTTACAACTGTACTGGGGTACAATAAAATTAAAATCACCCCAAAAAGATTATCTGTTGCACAAGGCATCACTTCTTGTATGAAATGAGGACTGTTAAGCAGAAGAGACTAAATGCTGGCCGGCCGAAGTGGCCGAGCAGTTCTAGGCGCTACTGTGTGGACCTGCGCGACCGCTACGGTCGCAGGTTCGAATCCTGCCTCGGGCATGGATGTGTGTGATGCCCTTAGGTTAGTTAGGTTTAAGTAGTTCCAAGTTCTAGGGGACTGATGACCTCAGAAGTTAAGTCCCATAGTGCTCAGAGCCATTTGAACCACTAAATGCTGTAAACAAGACGTTATACCATTTGTATCGGGTATTGATCGTAAATTAAATTTTGTTGTAGTACTGTTAAGCAGTAAGACTTCATAATAGCAGATTCCAATAGAATATGCAATTCTCGTTAATACGCAGACGCCCAAATGCAAATCAACATGTTTAGAAACGCAATTTGTCTGCTGAGCTGAGCGAGCGAGTGAGTTTAGGCCTACCTACTTGACGTACGCGCCGCTGCCTGTCTTTCTCGTGGGCCTCATTAGTATCTGTAGTTACTTATATCTATGAATGGCCGTTCATTGTGGATTTAATGGTTCTGTAGGCTGCTGGCTGTAGCAAATTTGCCAGCTCAGGCGTGTACAAGATCAATCGCTTCATACACAGGTCACACGCGTCGAATGCATAATACTGGGTTTAATGAGCATTTACTGAAGGGAAAAGGACAAAGTGAACACTGCCCAGCGTTTTCGGAGCACCGAAAGCTAGTGGCCATCAGCCACCGACGTCGAGCAATTTAAAGAAAACGGAAAAATATACTGAACTTATCCGAGGAGATGGGAATTGCTATGTTCTCGTGTGAACATAGTGGTACCCTCCTTAATGATCAGTTGGTTAGCAAGAATCAGACATTTTAAGATTTAATGATACCTGTCATAAGGTCCCTCCATTGACTTGGCACTATCATTACAATAATTTGTTTTATCGTTGTATTCTCGTATTGTAACCTAAAATCTGTTCAGTGAGTACCATTTGTTCTGGACTTTCTGTTTATCGTCTGTCTGTCCGATATACAATTTGTTTTAATCCCATCACCACTAAGTAGTGATGCTAATGAACAGGCACTATAATTGGGTCCGCCCGCAGCTCGTGGTCGTGCGGTAGCGTTCTCGCTTCCCACGCCCGGATTCCCGGGTTCGATTCCCGGCGGGGTCAGGGATTTTCTCTGCCTCGTGATGGCTGGGTGTTGTGTGCTGTCCTTAGGTTAGTTAGGTTTAAGTAGTTCTGAGTTCTAGGGGACTGATGACCATAGATGTTAAGTCCCATAGTGCTCAGAGCCATTTGAACCATATAATTGGGTCAAAGCATTCTGCCCCTCAGACAACCATATATACGAGTGATTTTTTGACGTTTTTTAGAACAGTAAAAATGTTATTGCAGCTTTCCTCTTGGTTTATTTATGTAATTGCTCATGGACGCTGCTTTTGAACGCTTTATTTATGTCGTACTTCCTGGCAAACTTTTAATATTACCGTAAAAATAAAAAAAAAATGTTCAAATGGCTCTGAGCACTATGGGACTTAACTTCTGAGGTCATCAGTCCCCTAGAACTTAGAACTACTTAAACCTAACTAACCTAAGGACATCACACACATCCATGCCCGAGGCAGGATTCGAACCTGCGTCCGTAGCGGTCGCGCGGTTCCAGACTGAAGCGCCTAGAACCGGTCGGCCACTCCGGCCGGCTAATATTACCGTTATTTTCCACAATAGTGTTTGCCTAGTACTGTATGTACAGGAAGCATCATAGTGTTGCACCTGATTTGGGTGGCCCATATTACCTGTTCAATAATTTTAATTCTCGTTACATTTTAATTTTAATCTAATTTTCTCCTTCTTATAAAGTATAGGTTAATCGGTTCCATGTTAGCCTCGTCCGCAGCATAAGATACTAACTCCATCTATTGCGTTTTCGTTGAGGTAGCGCGGCTATATGCGGCCATCCTGCGTTTAGCAATCCAAGTCTCGCTGCCGGCTACACCGCTTACCTGTGGGCTGCTTGCGGCTATAGAAGTTCAAAGGTATTTGTAGTTCTTCGTTGGTTTCCTTTATCAGTTCGTCAGACCTCGTTTCCGTTGTGGCTGTGGATTGATTCCCAAATTTTTTTTCGTCTATGTTCCCACAGTTGCTTTTACTTGTTCTGACGACCGGATTTTCATCCAGACGGTTTTGTGTTTATGTTGTTAACATATACGTTTGGTAGCCAGTGCAATGAACTTCATTTGACAGTTTTACCAGAGTGCTGTTTACGGTTTTTGACGCAACATGGAACCATGACATACACTCCTGGAAATTGAAATAAGAACACCGTGAATTCATTGTCCCAGGAAGGGGAAACTTTATTGCCACATTCCTGGGGTCAGATACATCACATGATCACACTGACAGAACCACAAGCACGTAGACACAGGCAACAGAGCATGCACAATGTCGGCACTAGTACAGTGTATATCCACCTTTCGCAGCAATGCAGGCTGCTATTCTCCCATGGAGACGATCGTAGAGATGCTGGATGTAGTCCTGTGGAACGGCTTGCCATGCCATTTCCACCTGGCGCCTCAGTTGGACCAGCGTTCGTGCTGGACGTGCAGACCGCGTGAGACGACGCTTCATCCAGTCCCAAACATGCTCAATGGGGGACAGATCCGGAGATCTTGCTGGCCAGGGTAGTTGACTTACACCTTCTAGAGCACGTTGGGTGGCACGGGATACATGCGGACGTGCATTGTCCTGTTGGAACAGCAAGTTCCCTTGCCGGTCTAGGAATGGTAGAACGATGGGTTCGATGACGGTTTGGATGTACCGTGCACTATTCAGTGTCCCCTCGACGATCACCAGTGGTGTATGGCCAGTGTAGGAGATCGCTCCCCACACCATGATGCCGGGTGTTGGCCCTGTGTGCCTCGGTCGTATGCAGTCCTGATTGTGGCGCTCACCTGCACGGCGCCAAACACGCATACGACCATCATTGGCACCAAGGCAGAAGCGACTCTCATCGCTGAAGACGACACGTCTCCAATCGTCCCTCCATTCACGCCTGTCGCGACACCACTGGAGGCGGGCTGCACGATGTTGGGGCGTGAGCGGAAGACGGCCTAACGGTGTGCGGGACCGTAGCCCAGCTTCATGGAGGCGGTTGCGAATGGTCCTTGCCGATACCCCAGGAGCAACAGTGTCCCTAATTTGCTGGGAAGTGGCGGTGCGGTCCCCTACGGCACTGCGTAGGATCCTACGGTCTTGGCGTGCATCCGTGCTTCGCTGCGGTCCGGTCCGAGGTCGACGGGCACGTGCACCTTCCGCCGACCACTGGCGACAACATCGATGTACTGTGGAGACCTCACGCCCCACGTGTTGAGCAATTCGGCGGTACGTCCACCCGGCCTCCCGCATGCCCACTATACGCCCTCGCTCAAAGTCTGTCAACTGCACATACGGTTCACGTCCACGCTGTCACGGCATGCTACCAGTGTTAAAGACTGCGATGGAGCTCCGTATGCCACGGCAAACTGGCTGACACTGACGGCGGCGGTGCACAAATGCTGCGCAGCTAGCGCCATTCGACGGCCAACACCGCGGTTCCTGGTGTGTCCGCTGTGCCGTGCGTGTGATCATTGCTTGTACAGCCCTCTCGCAGTGTCCGGAGCAAGTATGGTGGGTCTGACACACCGGTTTCAATGTGTTCTTTTTTCCATTTCCAGGAGTGTATTTAATTGGTCTCTTTTTTCGTTTTAGATCATCTGATGATGCCTAACCACGGGGAAACATGTTATTTTTAAATAAAAAACTTTACAACCGTGATTATTTTCTTTTTAATACAACAAGTTATATCTCTTTGTTTAGCTCAACCGCGATGTCATTTCTCTCTGGAGAATCCACTACCAAAGCCAGACTGATAGGCAGTTAATAAGTTGCTCCGTCCATGTGGATGACTAGCAGTCATTCCTCGCCAGGTGACGCAGCTATGGCCTGGACAGGTTGATGTTCTGGTTGATCAGTGTATCCACCAAAGACGTTTGAGACTTGAAAGGTCTTTGGAGCCATGCAATTTCATTTGATTAAATGCCTGGGTTTCAGGTAGGATCCCATGTTTCGTTCGAAGTTGAGGTGCTATTCCAATACAAATGGGAAGCTTCTGCAATGATGCTGAAGTTAATGAGGAACACCAGATGGGCTGAAGCGTGAATGGGAATTTGGATTGAGGGGCGAAGTTTGCTAGGGTATATACACTACTGGCCATTAAAATTGCTATACCAAGAAGAAATGCAGATGATAAACGGGTATTCATTGGACAAATATAATATACTGGAACTGACAAGTGATTACATTTTCACGCAGTTTGGGTACATAGATCCTGAGAAATCAGTACTTCCTTTCAAGACACTGTCCATTCCGTTCAACTGTTCTTCCAAGTCCTTTGCTGTCTCTGACAGAATTACAATGTCATCGGCGAACCTCAAAGTTTTTATTTCTTCTCCATGAATTTTAATACCTACTCCGAATTTTTCTTTTGTTTCCTTTACTGCTTGCTCAATATACAGATTGAATAACATCGGGGAGAGGCTCCAACCCTGTCTCACTCCTTTCCCAACCACTGCTTCCCTTTCATGCACCTCGACTCTTACAACTGCCATCTGGTTTCTGTACAAATTGTAAATAGCCTTTCGCTCCCTGTATTTTACCCCTGCCACCTTCAGAATTTGAAAGAGAGTATTCCAGTTAACATTGTCAAAAGCTTTCTCTATGTCTACAAATGCTAGAAATGTAGGTTTGCCTTTTCTTAATCTTTCTTCTAAGATAAGTCGTAAGGTTAGTATTGCCTCACGTGTTCCAACATTTCTACGGAATCCAAACTGATCTTCCCCGAGGTCGGGTTCTAGCAGTTTTTCCATTCGTCTGTAAAGAATTCGCGTTAGTATTTTGCAGCTGTGACTTATTAAACTGATAGTTCGGTAATTTTCACATCTGTCAACACCTGCTTTCTTTGGGATTGGAATTACTATATTCTTCTTGAAGTCTGAGGGTATTTCGCCTGTCTCATACATCTTGCTCACCAGATGGTAGAGTTTTGTCATGACTGGCTCTCCCAAGGCTGTCAGTAGTTCTAATGGAATGTTGTCTGCTCCCGGGGCCTTGTTTCGACTCAGGTCTTTCAGTGCTCTGTCAAACTCTTCACGCAGTATCATATCTCCCATTTCATCTTCATCTACATCCTCTTCCATTTCCATAATATTGTCCTCAAGTACATCGCCCTTGTATAAACCCTCTATATACTCCTTCCATCTTTCTGCCCTCCCTTCTTTGCTTAGAACTGGGTTGCCATCTGAGCTCTTGACATTCATACAAGTGGTTCTCTTCTCTCCAAAGGTCTCTTTAATTTTCCTGTCGGCAGTATCTATCTTACCCCTAGTGAGACAAGCCTCTACATCCTTACATTTGTCCTCTAGCCATCCCTGCTTAGCCATTTTGCACTTCCTGTCGATCTGATTTTTGAGACGTTTGTATTCCTTTTTGCCTGCTTCATTTACTGCATTTTTATATTTTCTCCTTTCATCAATTAAATTCAATATTTCTTCTGTTACCCAAGAATTTCTATTAGCCCTCGTCTTTTTACCTACTTGATCGTCTGCTGCCTTCACTACTTCATCCCTCAGAGCTACCTTCTTCTACTGTATTTCTTTCCCCCATTCCTGTCAATTGTTCCCTTACGCTCTCCCTGAAACTCTCTACAACCTCTGGTTCTTTCAGTTTGTCCAGGTCCCATCTCCTTAAATTCCCACCTTTCTTCAGTTTCTTCAGTTTCAATCTGCAGTTCATAACCAATAGATTGTGGTCAGAATCCACATCTGCCCCTGGAAATGTCTTACAATTTAAAACCTGGTTCCTAAATCTCTGTCTTACCATTATATAATCTATCTAATACCTTTTAGTATCTCCAGGATTCTTCCAGGTATACAACCTTCTTTTATGATTCTTGAACCAAGTGTTAGCTATGATTAAGTTATGCTCTGTGCAAAACTCTACCAGGCGGCTTCCTCTTTCATTTCTTCCCCCCAATCCATATTCACCTACTATGTTTCCTTCTCTCCCTTTTCCTACTGACGAATTCCAGTCACCCATGACTATTAAATTTTCGTCTCCCTTCACTACCTGAATAATTTCTGTTATCTCGTCATACATTTCATCAATTTCCTCATCATCTGCAGAGATAGTTGGCATATAAACTTGTACTACTGTAGTAGGCATGGGCTTTGTGTCTATCTTGGCCACAATAATACGTTCACTATGCTGTTTGTAGTAGCTAACCCGCAATCCTATTTTTTATTCATTATTAAACCTACCCCTGCATTACCTCTATTTTATTTTGTCTTTATAACCCTGTAATCACCTGACCAAAAATCTTCTTCCTCCTGCCACCGAACTTCACTAATTCCCACTATGTCTAACTTTAACCTATCCATTTCCCTTTTTAAATTTTCTAACCTACCCGCCCGATTAAGGGATCTGACATTCCACGCTCCGATCCGTAGAACGCCAGTTTTCTTTCTCCTGATAACGACGTCCTGTTGAGTAGTCCCCGCCCGGAGATCCGAATGGGGGACTATTTTACCTCTGGAATATTTTACCCGAGAGGACGCCATCATCATTTAATCATACAGTAAAGCTGCATGTCCTCGGGAAAAATTACGGCTGTAGTTTCCCCTTGCTTTCAGCCGTTCGCAGTACCAGCACAGCAAGGCCGTTTTGGTTAATGTTACAAGGCCAGATCAGTCAATCATCCAGACCGTTGCCCCTGCAACTACTGAAAAGGCTGCTGCCCCTCTTCAGGAACCACACGTTTGTCTGGCCTCCCAACAGATACCCCTCCGTTGTGGTTGCACCTACGGTACGGCCATCTGTATCGCTGAGGCACGCAAGCCTCCCCACCAACGGCAAGGTCCATGGTCCATTATCCTGCTGAAATGTAGGGTTTTGCAGGGATCGAATGAAGGGTAGAGCCACGGGTCGTAACACATCCGAAATGTAACGTCCGCTGTTCAAAGTACTATCAATGCGAACAAGAAGTGACCGAGACGTGTAACCAATGGCACCCCTTACCATTACGTCGGGTGATACGCCAGTATGGCGATGACGAATACACACTTCCAATGTGCGTTCACCACGATGTCGCCAAACACGGATGCGACCATCGTAATGCTGTATACAGAACCTGGAGGGGTTGATGTCGATAGTCGGTCGGCGGTCATAATGTTCTGGTTGATCAGTGTATCCACCAAAGATGCTTGAGACTTGAAAGGTGTCTGGAGGCATGTAGTTTAATTTGATTAAATGCCTGTGTTCCAGGTAGGATCCCATGTTTCGATCGAAGTTGAGATGCTATTCCAACACAACTGGAGGGCCTCTAGGCTTGAACCACACGTAACGCATCATTTCCCCAAATATTGGCGAAGATAGTTGACGATGTACAAGGGAATATGTTATGATGCAGCCTACTCGGAAATGATTTCTGTTTCTCTCTCGATGGGCCGATTTCAGCTGCACCGGGAACCTATTGTTCGTGTGCAGCTACCAAGAGGTGCTCGAAGGTCAGAGTAAAACTAACGGAATACAAAGTCCTGTACGCTTTAAATACAATCCCTCCTGTAAAGCAATTAGCTGAATCCTTGTGGACGCTTTAATTTTAATCCTTTCTTTAAAGTTTATTTGCAATCCCAAATTTTCCTTCGCCTTTCCTTTTCATGCGTTTTATCAAAATAACAATAACATAATGTACTTAGCATTATATCGGCTTATTTGCTGTGCAAGTAACGTAAAAATTGAAAATAAAAAAAATGATTCTGCATTGGGACTTGTCCCGCTGCACCAACCTTTGCGTGATAACTACGGAAACAGAAATGGCTCATATTCTTTTGTCTAAACGGTTCATGTTATTTTGCCTAAAAGCTTCACCATCTGGAGCTCCTCCTTTTTTCAGTTTCATTTCTGGCCAAGCGCTGCATTTTTCATGAATCTGGACGAAATCGGTGATGACGAGTATGCTTGGTCCCCTTGGGCGGTTCGACTCGACTGCGCAATCTAGTCAACGTTCGGAAGATTGTGGCCAGGTAATCCAGTTATTCGCTTTATTGCAACTGGTACGAAATAATCCCTTTTATAAACAGATAATAACTGTGGATTTAGTCACATCCCTAATTACCGTCAGACAGTGGGTGTCGCATCAGGAGATATAACATTGGACAAAAAACTATGCTCAAAATGTTCAAATTGTGTTAATTCCTAAGGGACCAAACTGCGGAGGTCAACGGTTCCTAGACTAACACACTACTAAAACTAACTTATGCTAAGAACCACACACATACTCATGCCCGAGGGAGGACTCGAACCTCTGGCGGGAGGAGCTGCGCAATTCGTGACAAGACGCCTTAAGCCGCGCGGCCACTCCGCGCGGCGAG
The DNA here is from genome assembly GCF_021461385.2 of Schistocerca piceifrons. Classification (NCBI taxonomy): domain Eukaryota; kingdom Metazoa; phylum Arthropoda; class Insecta; order Orthoptera; family Acrididae; genus Schistocerca; species Schistocerca piceifrons. The sequence continues at coordinate 855,270,624 of NC_060140.1, read as the reverse complement.
AATTATGCCAAAGACATCGCTGATACGTGGCTTAGTCGTAGCCTTGCAGCCTGAGGGACTGTTTCCAGGAGCGCTGGGTAGAAAAGGTATGCAGGTGGACTCCTGTCAAGGTGGGAAGGTAGAAGTTGACGTAATGCAAAAGTAAAGCTGTCAAGAGGGAATGAGTGTCGTGTTCGGATAGGTCAGTCGCTAAGGCACTTTACTGTGAAAGACAAAGATTCTAGGTTTATGTCCCAGTCCAGCACAAAGTTTTAATCTGCCTGGACGTTATCATGACAGCATTTCAGGACATCAGGAGGTTTATGGATGTACAGATGAGGTCAGAATGTCTTTGCAGTGCCGGCCGGTGGGGCCGTGCGGTTCTAGGCGCTTCAGTCTGGAACCGCGTGACCGCTACGGTCGCAGTTTCGAATCCTGCCTCGGGCATGGATGTGTGTGATGTCCTTAGGTTAGTTAGGTTTAAGTAGTTCTAAGTTCTAGGGGACTGATGACCACAGATGTTAAGTCCCATAGTGCTCAGAGCCATTTGAACCATTTTTTTTGTCTTTGCAGATGATAAACAAACGGTCCTACCTCAGTTCACCATCTTGACGGAGTGAGAGTTCACGGGCAATTACTTCCAACTTCTTGTCTCAAAACACAGTTTTGAAACTTTAACAACATAAGTATCATGTACTCTTAATTATACTTTTACTCCACTGAAATCCAGTTCTGCTAGTCTACTTAAAACTTCTACGCCTAAAAGTGAAGACACGTGCAGAAAAATGGGCTAACACACTATTGGCCATTCAAATTGCTACACCACGAAGCTGACGTGCTACAGACGCGAAATTTAATCGACAGGAAGACGATGCTGTGATAGGCAAATAATTAGCTTTTCAGAGCAATCACACAAGATTGGCGCCGGTGGCGACAGCTACAATGTGCTGACATGAGAAAGTTTCCAACCGATTTCTCATACACAAACAGCAGTTGACCTGCGTTGCCTGGTGAAACGTTGTTGTGATGCCTCGTGTAAGGAGGAGAAATGCGTACCATCACATTTCCGAATTTTGATAAAGGTCAGCTTGAAGCTTATCGTGATTGCGGTTTATCGTGTCGCGACATTGCTGCTCGCGTTGGTCGAGATCCAATGACTGTTAGCAGAATATGGAATCGGTGGCTTCAGGAGGGTAATACGGAACGCCGTGGAGGATCTCAACGGCCTCATATCAACAGCAGTCGAGATGACAGGCTTTTTATCCGCATGGCTGTAAAGGATCGTGCAGCCACGTCTCGATCCCTGAGTCAACAGATGGGGACGTTTGCAAGACAATAACCATCTGCACGAACACTTCGACGACGTTTGCAGGAGCATTGACTATCAGCTCAGAGACCATGGCTGCGGTTACCCTTGAAGCTGCATCACAGACAGGAGCGCCTGCGATGGTGTACTCAAAGACGAACCTGTGTGCACGAATGGCAAAACGTCATTTTTTCGGATGAATCCAGGTTCTGTTCACAGCATCATTATCGTCGCATCCGTGTTTGGCGACATCGCGGTGAACGCACATTGGAAGCGTGTTTTCGTCATCGCCATACTGGTGTATCACCCGGCGTGATGGTATGGGGCGCCATTGGTTACACGTCTCGGTCACCTCTTGCTCGTATTGACGGCACTTTGAACAGTGGACGTTAAATTTCGGATGTGTTACGACCCGTGGCTCTACCCTTCATTTGATCCCTGCGAAACCCTACATTTCAACAGGATAATGCACGACCGCATGTTGGAGGTCCTGTACGGGCCTTCTTGGATACAGAAAATGTTCGACTGCCGCCCTGGCCAGTACATTCTCCAGGTCTCTCACCAATTGAAGACGTCTGATCAATGGTGGCCGAGCAACTGGCTCGTCACAATACGCCAGTCACTACTCTTGATGAGCTATGGTATCGTGTTGAAGCTGCGTGGGCAGCTATACCTGTACACGCCATCCAAGCTCTGTTCGACTCAATGCCCAGGCGTATCAAGGCCGTTATTACGGCCAGAGAGGGTTGTTCTGGGTACTGATTTCTCAGGATCTATGTACCCAAATTGCGTGAAAATGTAATCACATGTCAGTTTTATTTTAATATATTTGTCCAATGAATACCCGTTTATCATCTGCATTTCTTCTTGGTGTAGCAATTTTAATGGCCAATAGTGTACTTAAATGTAAACGCTTAAAGGTAAGTGTTGCCATCTGTTGATGGATACGGGAACTATCAAAATTGACATTGCTCTCACCCAGCAACAGATGGCAACACTACTGTTTAAGTTTTTACACTGGAGCGTTAGCCCTTTTTCCCGCCCATGTCTTCAAGACAGAAGAGAGGGGATCAGAAAATACCTCGCCAATTTATGCTCTTGGTACCTTTAGTGCAGGCTAGTTGGCATGGGAACACACACACACACACACACACACACACACACACACACACACACAGAGAGGGAGGTAGAGGGGTGTGGCCACGCACCTGTAGAGGTTGTAGCACTCCGCGGACGGGATGTTGTCCTGGTTGAGTCGCGCCGTGTCGTCCGCCGACGCTGTCGCGTGGTACGACAGGCACTCCAACGCCACCTTCTGCTTCGCCATCAGCTTGCCTGCACAGTGGTGCAAGGAGTCACAAGGCGCGCCCTAGGGCAGGTGGACATTACACAGCGTTGTCACTCACTGACAAGAAAAAAATACTGTGACAGTTACACCAAGAAGCACCAGACCGATACTTATCAGTATTTGTGGAGATATTCATTGCTCAACGCTTGTTAGATGATTATACTCATTCCATTTGGAACTGAAGTACATGATCAAGATCAGTGTGACCGGCAGTCCCATCCCCCTCCTCCCCCCGCCCCTCGAGGCCAAAGATGTACAGGGACGTGCCTACAAGTAAGACCTTTTTTCTGTGAAAGCTCTTAAAACTTCCAGAATGCGATTTTCACTCTGCACCGGAGCGTGGGCTGATATCAAACTTCCTAGCAGATTAAAACTTTGTGCCGGACCGAGACTCGAACTCGGGACCTTTGCCTTTCTCAGGCAAGTGCTCTACCAACTGAGCTACCCAAGCAAGACTCATGCCCCGTCCTCACAGCTTTACTTCTGCCAGTACCTCGTCTCCTACCTTCCAAACTTTACAGAAGCTCTCCTGCGAACCTTGCAGAACTAGCACTCCTGAAAGAAAGGATATTGCGGAGACATGGCTTAGCCACAGCCTGGAGCATGTTTCCAGAATGAGATTTTCACTATGCAGCGGAGTGTGCGCTGACACGAAACTTCCTGGCAGATTAAAACTGTGTGCCGGACCGAGACTCGAACTTGGGACCTTTGCCATTCGCGGGCAAGTGCTCTACCAGCTGAGCTACCCAAGCACGACTCACACCTCGCAAACAGTTTTAATCAGCCAGGAAGTTTCTCTTAAATCTTTTCGAATAAAACGAGCGTTATTAACATCCTACACCCTTATTATTCATGTTGTTGTTGTTGTTGTGGTCTTCAGTCCTGAGACTGGTTTGATGCAGCTCTCCATGCTACCCTATCCTGTGCAAGCTTCTTCATCTCCCAGTACCTACTGCAACCAAAATCCTTCTGAATCTTCTTAGTGCATTCATCTCTTGGTTCCCTCTACGACTTTTACCCTCCCAGCTGCCCTCCAATACTACATAAATTTGTGATCCCTTGATGCCTCAGAACATGTCCTAATAACCGGTTCCTTCTTTTTGTCAAGTTGTGCCACAAACTTCTCTTCTCCCCAATTCCAGTCAATACTTCATCATTAGTTATGTGATCTACCCATCTAATCTTCAGCATTCTTCTGTAGCACCACATTTCGAAAGCTTCTATTCTCTTCTTGTCCAAACTATTTATCGTCCATGTTTCACTTCCATACATGCTACACTCCACACAAATACTTTCAGAAACGACTTCCTGACACTTAAGTCTATACTCGATGTTAACAAATTTCTCTTCTTCAGAAACTTTTCCTTGCCATTGCCAGTCTACATTTTATATCCTCTCTACTTCGCTCATCATCAGTTATTTTGCCCCCCAAATAGCAAGACTCCTTTACTACTTTAAGTGTCTCACTTCCTAATCTTATTCCCTCAGCATCACCCGACTTAATTCGACCACATTCCATTATCCTCGTTTTGCTTTTGTTGATGTTCATCTTATATCCTCCTTTCAAGAGACTGTCCATTCCGTTCAACTGCTCTTCCAAGTCCTTTGCTGTCTCTGATAGAATTACAAGGTCATCGGCGAACCTCAAAGTTTTTATTTCTTCTCCATGGATTTTATACCTACTCCGAATAACTGCCATCTGGTTTCTGTACAAATTGTAAATAGCCTTTCGCTCCCTGTATTTTACCCCTGCCACCTTCAGAATTCGAAAGAGACTATTCCAGTCGACATTGTCAAAAGCTTTCTCTAAGTCTACAAATTCTAGAAACGTAGGTTTGCCTTTCCTTAATCTTTCTCCTAAGATAAGTCGTAAGGTCAGAATTGCCCCACGTGTTCCAGCAATTCTACGGAATCCAAACTGTTCTTCCCCGAGGTCGGGTTATAGCAGTTTTTCCATTCGTCTGTAAAGAATTCGCTTTAGTATTTTGCAGCTGTGACTTATTAAACTGATAGTTCTGTAATTTTCACATTTGTTAACCCCTGCTTTCTTTGGGATCCGAATTATTATAGTCTTCTTGAAGTCTGAGGGTATTTCGCCTGTCTCATACATCTTGCTCACCAGATGGTAGAGTTTTGTCAGGACTAGCTCTCCCAAGGCCGCCAGTAGTTCTAATGGAATGTTGTCTACTCCCGGGGCCTTGTTTCGACTCAGGTCTTTCAGTGCTCTGTCAAATTCTTCACGCAGTATCCTATCTCTAGTATCTCCAGGATTCTGCCATGTATACAACCTTTTTTTTTTATTCTTGAACCAAGTGTTAGCTATGATTAAGTTATGCTCTGTGCAAAACTCTACCAGGCGGCTTCCTCTTTCATTTCTTAGCCCCAATCCATATTCACCTACTATGTTTCCTTCTCTCCCTTTTCCTACTTTCGAATTCCAGTCACCCATGACTATTAAATTTTCGTCTCCCTTCACTACCTGAATAATTTCTTGTATCTCCTCATACATTTCTTCGATTTCTTCATCATCTGCAGAGCTAGTTGGCATGTAAACTTGTACTACTGTAGTAACGTGGGCTTCGTGTCTATCTTGGCCACAATAATGCGTTCACTATTCTGTTTGTAGTAGCTTACACGCATTCCTATTTGTCTATTCATTATTAAACCTACTCCTGCATTACCCGTATTTGATTTTGTGTTTATAACCCTGCAGTCACCTGACCAGAAGTCTTGTTCCTCCTGCCACCGAACTTCACTAATTCCCACTATATTTAACATTAATCTATCCATTTCCCTTTTTTAAATTTTCTGATCTGCCTGCCCGGTTAAGGGATCTCACATTCCACGCTCCGATCCGTAGAACGTCAGTTTTCTTTTTCCTAATAACGACATCCTCTTGAGTAGTCCCCGTCCGGAGTACCGAATGGGGGACTATTTTACCTCCGGAATATTTTACACAAGAGGACGCCATCATCATTTATCCATACAGTAAAGCTGCATGTCCTCGGGAAAAATTACGGCCGCAGTTTCCCCTTGCTTTCAGCCGTTCGCAGTACCAGCACAGCAAGGCCGTTTTGGTTAATGTTACAAGGCCAGATCAGTCAATCATCCAGACTGTTGCCCCTGCAACTACTGAAAAGGCTGCTACCCATCTTCAGGAACCACATGTTTGTCTGGCGTCTCAACAGATACCCCTCCATTGTGGTTGCACCTACGGTACGGCCATCTGTATCGCTGAGGCACGCAAGCCTCCTGACCATTGGCAAGGTCCATGGTTCATGGGGAAGGATTATTCATATATCTATATTTATTTTTCAACAGAGTAGCGCTGACAAAGAACACATTTTTCCCAACGAGAGACCAGTATGTTGATACCGTGAGTGTAGGATGTATTACTTCCCTGACGGAGCCACATCCTCACCTCTGCTTGCACCGCTTCATCGCTATCAACGAGAAGTCCTCGTAGGAGTTCTGTAAGTTTTGCAAAAAGATGAAAATCGGATGGGACGAATGGGGTACTGTATGGAGGATGGTCGCTGACAGAGAAACCAGGGTGTCCGATTGTTGCAGATGCCGCAGCACTCGTGTGTGGTGTGGCATTGTCATGCTAAAACAGGTGGGTTCTCCTTGTGTGGACGGACTCTTCCATTCGAAACTCGATTACAGCACGCTCTTTCTCACTCACCGAAATAGCTACGTTACACGTCGCCATGTTACACGCTTCAATTCGGATGTCTCTAGCGGCAGAGGGTTGCAAATATGCAGATATGAAGGATAGACATGTAGAATATTACACTACTGGCCATTAAAATTGCTACACCACGAAGATGACGTGTTACAGACGGGAAAATTAACCGACAGCAAGAAGATTCTGTGATATGCAAATGATTAGCTTTTCAGAGCATTCACACGAGGTTGGAGCGACACCTACAATGTGCTGACATGAGAAAATTTTCCAACCGATTTCTCATACACAAACAGCAGTTGCCTGGTGAAACGTTGTTGTGATGCCTCGTGTAAGGAGGAGAAATACGTACCATCACGTTTCCGACTTTGATAAAGGTCGGATCTTAGCCTATCACGATTGCGGTGTATCGTATCGCGACATTGCTGCTCGCGTTGGTCGAGATCCAATGACTGTTAGCACAATATGGAATCGGTGGCTTCAGGAGGGTAATACGGAACGCCGTGGAGGATCTCAACGGCCTCATATCAACAGCAGTCGAGATGACAGGCTTTTTATCCGCATGGCTGTAAAGGATCGTGCAGCCACGTCTCGATCCCTGAGTCAACAGATGGGGACGTTTGCAAGACAATAACCATCTGCACGAACACTTCGACGACGTTTGCAGGAGCATTGACTATCAGCTCGGAGACCATGGCTGCGGTTACCCTTGAAGCTGCATCACAGACAGGAGCGCCTGCGATGGTGTACTCAAAGACGAACCTGTGTGCACGAATGGCAAAACGTCATTTTTTCGGATGAATCCAGGTTCTGTTCACAGCATCATTATGGTCGCATCCGTGTTTGGCGACATCGCGGTGAACGCACATTGGAAGCGTGTATTCGTCATCGCCGGCGTGATGGTACAGGCTGCCATTGGTTACACATTCGGTCATCTCTTGTTCGCATTGACGGCACTTTGAACAGTGGACGTTATATTTCAGATGTGTTACGACCCGTGGCTCTACCCTTCGTTCGATCCCTGCGAAACCCTACATTTCAGCAGGATAATGCACGACCGCATGTTGCAGGTTCTGTACGGGCCTTCCTGGATACAGAAAATGTTCGACTGCTGCCCTGGCCAGTACATTCTCCATATCTGTCACCAATTGAAAACGTGTGGTCAATGGTGGCCGAGCAACTGGCTCGTCACAGTAAGCCGGTGACTATCCTTGATGAACTGTGGTATCGTGTTGAAGATGCATGGGCAGCTGTACCTGCACACGCCATCCAAGCTCTGTTTGACTCAATGCTCAGGCGTATCAAGGCCGTTAGTACGGCCAGAGGTGGTTGTTCTGGGTACTGATTTCTCAGGATCTATGCACCCAAATTGCGTGAAAATGTAATCACATGTCAGTTTTATTTTAATATATTTGTCCAATGAATACCCGTTTATCATCTGCATTTCTTCTTGGTGTAGCAATTTTAATGTCCAGTAGTGCAATCATCTGATCAGTAGTGTAATAATGTTTCTTTTACCTTTCTTTAAAAATCATTTAAAGAATTTTCACATAAAAATTCGGAGGTATTACTTTTGAGCACGCCCTCGAACTCTTGTATTCGTTGCGTCACGGAATCGAACAGTACCCCCGCGTCTCCAATGTCATTTCGGGGAAGTTTTTGCCACGCCTCAAACATATGCTATATCCGTTTACGAAGACTGCAGGCTGGTATGAAAGCATATGCCTTCCCATTGTGATATTACAGCTACGGCGAGCATTTTTGTTTCGTATTTAGTTTGGAGGGTGCCGATTTCGCAACTATATTTTCAGTTACTGAAATTCCAATCCAGCTTCTAATATGCATCTCTACGTAACAGTGTCCACTTCAAAACGGCCCGATGTTCAGACCTGGAGGGGACTTTCATTAATTTTTTGAGTTATTCTATTTTTAAATGTCTAATCACTGTTTGTGTAGTTGTAAATGTCTGTATAAAATCCAGAATCAGTGGCGTTGGAATTCACGGGGAGGGGGGGAGGGGGGGGAGGGGGGGGGGGGTACTTCGGCTGGGCGTTGTATAAGCGCAGACTCTTAATCAAGTACTTTGGTTTGTTAACCAAAAGCTCACAATGCCAGAGCGTAAGCAGAACAAAACGTGACAAGTACTCTCCAAAATAATTAAATTCTGCCGTGACAGTATAAAACTGATAAAAATAAGTACTGGCCCCACAATAGTAAAGTAAATAAAACTTCAGGGGGATTCCAAGTACTATACAACAGAAATCTTAGCCTAAGATCTATATACGCATATCATTTGTAATAGCTGCTTCGCCTCACTGAAACTAGCTTTACAAATGAGAATACTGAAATAATCGTCACTGAGGTGACAAAAGACGTGGAATAGACCCAACAAGTCGTTGGAAGTCCCTTGCAGAATGCTGAGCCGTGCTGCCTCTATAACTGTCCATAATAGCGAAACTGTTGCCAGTGCAGGATTTTGTGCACGAACTGATTTCTCGATTACGTCCCATAAATGTTCGATGGGATTCATTTCGGGCGATCTGGGTAACCAAATCATTCACTCGCATTGTTGAGAATGTTCTTCAGACCATCTGCGAACAATTGTGGCCCATTGAATTTTTGGGAAGGTGAGATCCATGAGTGACTGCAAATGGTCTCCAAGAAGCCGAACGTAACCGTTTCCAGTCAACAGTTCATTCAGTTGGACCGGAGGATTCACTCCATTCCATTTAAACAAAGGCCATAGCATTATAGAACCACCAACAGTGTCTTATTGACAACTTGGGTGCGTGGCTCCCTGGGGTCCGCACGACGCTAGAACCCTCCCATTAGCTCTTCTCAACTGAAATCGGGACTCATCATATCAGACTACTCTTTTCCAGTCGTTTAGGGTGCAACCGGTATGGTCAGGAGTACAGGCGAGGGGCTACAGCTGACGTGCCTGTTAGCAAAGGCACTGACTTCGTTGCCTGCTGCCATAGCCCATTAACGTCAAATTTCCCCACAGCGTCCTAAAGGATACGTTCGTCGTACGTGTTACATTGATTCCTGCTTTTATTTCACTCTGTGTTGCTTGTGTGTTAGCACTGACAACTCTACGCAAACGCCGTGCGGTCGTTCACTGAAGGCCGTCGGCTACTACTGTGGCCGTGGTGGGGGCAAATGCCTGAAATTTGGTATTGTCGGCACACTCTTGACACTGCCGATCTCGGTATATTGAATTCCTTAACGATTTTCGAAATGGGATGTTCCATGCGTCTAGCTCCAACTACCATTCCGCGTTCAAACTTTTTAAATTCTTGTCGTGCTGCCATAATAACCTCGGACACTTTTTACATGAATCGCCTGAGTACAAACGACAGCTTTGCCAATGCACTGCCCTTTTATACCTTGTTTACACGACAGTACTGCTGTCTGTATATACCGGACCGGCCGGTGTGCCCGAGCGGTTCTAGGCGCTACAGTCTGGAACCGTGCGACCGCTACGGTCGCAGGTTCGAATCCTGCCTCGGGCATGGATGTTTGTGATGTCCTTAGGTTAGTTAGGTTTAAGTAGTTCTAAGTTCTAGTAGACTGATGATCTTAGCAATTAAGTCGCATAGTGCTCAGAGCCATTTGAACCGTTTGTATATACCGGATGAATCACTAACTATTGTCACCAAGAATAACTCCGAAAGTATGACAGGAGCTGAAAAGTTTGTGGGACGAAAGTTGCATGGGACAACAGGGGCCATAATATGACTTGGGTTTTCTGTTGCTGGGTGGGGTCGTTGTTCAAATGGTTCAAATGGCTCTGAGCACTATGGGATTTTACATCTATGGTCATCAGTCCCCTAGAACTTAGATCTATTTAAACCTAACTAACCTAAGGACATCACACAACACCCAGTCATCACGAGGCCTAGAAAATCCCTGACCCCGCCGGGAATCGAACCCGGGAACTCGGGCGCGGGAAGCGAGAACGCTACCGCACGACCACGAGCTGCGGACAGGGGGTTGTTGTTGTTTTTTGGAGAAGGGGACCAGACAGCGAGGTCATCGGTCTCATCGGATTAGGGAAGGGTGGGGAAGGATGTCGGCCGTGCCCTTTGAAAGGAACCATCCCGGCATTTGTCTGGAGCGATTTAGGTAAATCACGGAAAACCTAAATCAGGATGGCCGGAAGCGGGATTGAACCGTCGTCCTCCCGAATGCTATAGGTGGGGTCGCTTCAGAGATATGGTCAACTTTTTTTTTTTAATGGGGTGCTATAGTGTGGTACTTATCTTCTGATAGCGGCTATCGAGACAAATCCAATGATGTGTAGCAGTAAGGTCTTCGAAGGTCAACGAAGGTCATAAAGGTGGCATGAACGTCCATTTACAGAAGGTGTTAGAAGTGATGACCGTTAGTATCAGTGCAGTGCTGCAATCTTCTTATCATGGATTGAGTGGTAATCCTTATCACTTCGGGACTTATCGAAGCACATGCCCTGACAATGTTTCGTCAAGAGTAAGGTCTGAGAGAAATGTCGTTGTGTCAAGTGTAGGGTGTTTTAATTGTGGACATAGCGGGAATGTGTAGAGGTGAAGCCGCAAGCCAAAGAGTAATAGGGATGATATAAACTACTGCCAGCTTAATAGGAATTGTAATAGAGCTATTATGGGACAGCATGGCTGTGTGTGTTTGTCCTTAGGATAATTTAGGTTAAGTAGTGTGTAGGCTTAGGGACTGATGACCTTAGCAGTTAAGTCCCATAAGATTTCACGCACATTTGAACATTTTTGGGACAGCACCATGGGTATAGGAATAACAGCAGTGGTGGTCTAGTTGGTGCTAAGCACCCAAATAACTTAAGAGGTAGCGCCAGACCCGGCCAAAGGCGTATTCAATAAAAGTAAGTGCTCTGTAAACGAATGAAGACGTGGAATGCCCCATTGTGGGTGCAGCAGGTGACAGAGAGTATTAGTTTTTGTTAAACATAGGGGCGCATGTGTCAGTGGCCCCGAGGCTTACTTGTCAGAAGGGCGATGGGACTCACTACGTTGTAAGTTGCGTCGGGCAGGGCATAGTGATATTCGACCACTGGCGTCAGTAATGATCAGCTTTTCGTTAGAGACAACCACGTTTAAGCAGTGTGTGGAAGTAGGTTCAGACGTAAGCAAGAGTGCCAGCATTATCCGGGGTTAGACTTTCTGAATCAATATCATGCCATAACTGATCTTTGCCGATGTATAGTTAGACTTCATGGGAAGACTTCGCAGCTAGGGCAAGCTGTCCTCAATGTTGATTTGTCGTGAGGAAGGTCTAATGTGGAAGGGAATCCAATTAAATCACAAAAAATGGCATTAAGGCTCAGTTCACGTGATTATGTGTCAAATGGCAACGGGAAGTCGCTGTAAGTGAGTGGGGAGCCTGATATGCCGATTGATATGTTACGTGTAGTGGAGCTACTGGAAGATATTAGATTTTGCATGTTGTTTAGCAAGACATACCAGGCCAACAACTTTGCTTCCGCCGTTTTTTTCTCGAAGCTCGTACCTTTATTTTGAAAAACTTACAAAATAATTTTGATTCATAGCATTGCCAATGGCTGGCCACTACATTCTCCCATCTTTCGAATAGCATACGAATCTCGTGGTGGAAGAACTGGGAGTCTTTTGTGCGGATTTATGAATCTATTCAATTTTGCATTTGTTCATATGATCGGAAGTGCTGGTCAGTCAGACTGTATGCCACTGATCGAAAAAGGTGGTAGTCAGAGAGAGCAACGTATGGAGAATACTGCGGGAGGGATAGGACTTCTCATTTCAACGTTTCCATGTATGTTTTGCCGAGTTGTGCGAAATGGGGTCGAGCATTGATCAGCTGCAAAACTACCTTGACGTGTCTATCACTGTATTGTGGCCGTTTGTGTTTCAGTGCTCGGCTCGAACGCATCAACTGCTTTCGATAATGATATCCTGTGACTGCCTTCGTCTGTTTCAGTAGCTACGAAAACGTTCTGTCTTCCACCGCCATGCCGTTCTTAAGGCGTTGAAAGCATTCTCTGCACGTTCTTCCACTAATAGGTCCTTCACCATTGGTCTTACCCAGCATTTTAAGAGCCTCAGCTGCAGATTTCTTCATGTTCAGAAAATTAAAACTTCCCGCAAATGGCGAGAGATGGGTACGTAAGTTGACGAACTTAATCGAGAATAACCTTATGATGCAATCACAAATCGACTAATATTTTTATGGCATTATGTTTACAGATGCCTAAGCTTATTGTATTACACCTATGACCAACCACCCGAACCCCACTTGCCGCTACTGCCAGCTATTGCAAAACGGCGGAAGCAAAGTTGTAGACCTAATAGAATTTAACGCAAATAAGGATGGGATGGACTCAGTGTGCTACCCATTAATGTGAACAATTTCGGCGCCGAGGAAGTTAAGTTGTTAAAGGAAATGTTAGTGGCAACGTCGGAAATTCTGGAAGAAGAAGATCGCTGCACAGAATGTGTGGGCACAGGACGCTGCTAGGACTGTATTACAGTTTAAATGGGACCAAGAGGGCGCAGATGGAGGAGATATTGTTAGAATTTCAAGACCTGTTCTTTAAACATGGGCCGTTTACCTGTTTTGCCTGGATCGTAACACAGGTTCCTACGGAGAACAAAGCACTGGTTTATCAGAGGCTGTACAGAATACCACAGCCGCTTCACATTCAGGAGCTAACAACGATTATCACACCACAGAATCCACGGACTCTGTCCATCCTCGAGCACCCTGTCGCTCACCGCCGACCACAGCCTCATGGACCTCACCGAAATAAGAACATGTCAGTGCAATCGTCAGTGACTGACTTTTTAGCCTGAACCAAGTAGTATGACTCACGCCCTAAGAAACTTTTTTTTGTATCATGTTCATTAGATTTAATAAACATCAGCTTTGCTTGCTACCTGGGCACTTCAATTTGTAGTGTCTTGTTCCCCTGGGCCACAAACACAAAAGATCTCGAGATATCAGCCCATCTTCCAGTAATCTGTCACAGTTCGCGGAGACACTCTGGATGTAACTTCTGCCTGAATTTCAGCTCTTGTCATCCGTCTATTCGTGAGAGCCAACCGAATAGTCCCACGATCTCCTCGTGGCGGAATTCTTACCACACAATTGTCTCGAGTCACCGCTCGTTCTCCGCTAAGCATAGCAATCCGTGTGGTCTGTCGGTATGAAGTGCCGGCGTGTCTCATCTCAATGATTCCATCTTCTTGAAAGTCTAAATGATAGCGTTTAGCTCACATGCAGAACGTTTGGGCAGGCTGTGTTGCAATCTCCAAATGTGAAGTTTTCGTAACATAAGAAACACCCAATAGCCATAATGTACTCACACCATTCTTTATCTATTGAATGACTGTTTTCCGCACTGAAAATACTGAAAGTAAGCTCGCATAAGGACGAAGTTTTAATCGACACATCCCACAGGCATTGGCACACTGGGGATCCGTTTGAAGGTATTCGTTCAAGGCTTTCCTGACGTAACACTCTCATTTCTGTCAGTGACAAAGTTAAATGAAAGACGAAATTAGCAGTACGAGCACGCTGCCGGCTTCTTGTTGGTCGGACGTTTCATCCACTGTGCCACGAAGCCCGTGATTCGGTCTGGGAGGGCGTCATGGAAACCTAATCGCTCCTGCCTTAAGCTGGCTCACAACTGTTGCAACAGTTGCTGAACGTGCTGGATGTTGCTAAGAAAAAGGAAGGAAAACTAGTGTTTCACGTCCAGTCGACATCGAGGTGATTAGAGACGGACCACAAGCTCGGAGTGTGTCAAAGGTGGGGGAGGAAATTAGCCGTGCCCTTTCAAATGAAGCACCCCAGCATTTGTCTGGGGTGATTTAGGAAAATCACGGAAAACCTAAGTCTGGGTGGCCGGACCTAGGTTTGAACCATCGTGCTCCCGGATGCGAGTCCAGTTGCTAACCACTGCGCCACCTCGCTCTGTCTGAATGTTGCTGTCGGGATTCGAGTTGGAGGTCTGCCTGGTGCCATAGTAATTGCTAGCCAATGGAACACCTTAACATATGGAAGCAGTTCATAGAGACACGTGTCGTGTGCGGGAGAGTGTTCTTTTGTTGAAAGATGGTACCAGGACACTGTGTCATGAGAACTGTTGCGTGAGGACGCAGTGTATCTGTGATATACTGATGGCCTGTCGGAGTTCCCCGTACAGCTTCCAGAGGTGCCGTAATGCCGCACCCGACGGATTCCCACATCACCGGCGTGAGTCTACGAAACACTGGCGTAGAGTGTTTCCTCTGCTCCGCGTCGCCATATTCGCAGACGACGCTGAAAACGACTCAGCGGAACTCGTCAGCAGACGGTGCTTCTTGGGCACAGCACCACTCCAAAAACAGCTGTCTGTGTTGTGGTGTTAATGGCAGTCTATTCGTAGGACACATTCCTTAGGCCAACTTCTGATGGTCATCAGTCAATGGTGCTGTGTGACACGGTATGTCCTGGTGAGCCCATTATTCAAGCCCATATTGTAAATAATGATGTGAATGGCTTGCGACGTGCCTGGAACACAGTAGCACGATTCACCCTCGGTGTGGTCAGACATGGCCGATATGCATGATTTCCCTCAGGTTTGCACTTAGTCCAACAACAGGCCACTGTTACATGCGAGCGGCCCGCACCCCTGGATGTCACTCGAGTCTACCGGCAACTCACATGCAGACCCACGACGATGTGCTTTCCAGTATCTGCCAGGTGCCGGTAGCCTTGTGTTATGGGAGCACGCTGCGTTATCTGCTGTACTGGACAGTGCTCGCTAACGTGGCTGGCGCTTCACACCCACATTATGTACCCAGCCAGGCACGGGAGTACGACCACATGGTGCGTACACTAATTCACTTTGGTGTCCTTTCTAGTTGTGACAGGTGATTGCTACTATAAAGTGTTTAACAATTCGATGATGCCCCGCAGATATGTACAGGGTGACAATAATTGAACTACATGAAATAAAATCGCCGTAACTTGTGACCGGTTTCCGTTAGGACGTTCAAACTGGAAGGTTGGCCATGGGGCACGATTGGAAGTAGTATGCACATGTTGGTTTGCTTTATCGACGAAGCCCACTTTCATTTGGGTGGGTTCATCAATAAACAAAATTACTGCATTTAGCGGGCTGAGAAACCACATTTCGCAATCGAGAAACAGAGGCGGCTCCGTCGCCAATTTTATTGCACGATGCGGCCGGCTGCGGGTGCAACAGAACCCACGTGGACGGGTGGAAAGAAATGTGTCAGGCTCCATAATACGTATTTATACGTGTCGTTTATTATGCATTTCTTGTAGGTGAATGTGAATCTGCACATGAACTTTCCTAATCCTCCTTACACCTTTCCATAAAGCGTGGCCAAATCTTAGTTGCGAAGTAGTTCTGTAGTGTAGTAGTGCCAACCTCACTCCTGGGCAGGGGATCAGAGACAGCACAGGCAGGTATAAGTCAAAGACGTTCCAGTATCACAAGTTTTAGGGTGGAGAGGTTGGTCACGGCCAAATGGTTCGACCATCCCCTCCACTGGGGCCCAGGAAGACCTCTGGTTGCCCGCGATATTCTGGGAGTGTTACAGGAGACGGGGAAGTGAGCAGACGTGCCCTCACTGCGTCTGTCTCAATGTTCAAGCATGGAAGAGAGGTATTTGAATATTTGTACTAATTATTTTATTTCCAGCTTCGGATTGTGTAAGGAAATGAATGTTTTCGTTTAATTTCGGAAATTTGACCCCCTGTGTTAAAGTATCTGGTCCCCAGAATGAGATTTTCACTCTGCAGCGGAGTGTGCGCTGATATGAAACTTCCTGGCAGATTAAAACTGTGTGCCCGACCGAGACTCGAACTCGGGACCTTTGCCTTTCGCGGGCAAGTGCTCTACCATCTGAGCTACCGAAGCACGACTCACGCCCAGTACTCACAGCTTTACTTCTGCCAGTACCTCGTCTCCTACCTTCCAAACTTTTAATCTGCCAGGAAGTTTCATATCAGCGCACACTCCGCTGCAGAGTGAAAATCTCATTCTGGAAACATCCCCCAGGCTGTGGCTAAGCCATGTCTCCGCAATATCTGGTCCCCAGTTTGCCCGTTATCCTCCTCACATAGTGGATGTCCTATGTAAAATATTGGGAGACTTTGGTGGTATACATTTGGCCAACGCAATTCCGTCTTGCCCGTAGAAATATGAGTGCACATTAGTATATAATATACCCGAGCTACAAGTTGTAAAATTGTAATACATGTAAACTGGAACAATTGCAGCAATCGCTGTAAAGTCGAGTGATAATATTTGAAATAAATAGGTAACCAATTGTCATCAATCTTTAACACACCCCAAAAATCACATAGGAGTCAAGTTAAAGGAATTCATTTAAAATAAAAGATACAGAATGCAGGGACCCACACAACAGCGTGTGAGCCCTCCAGCCCCTTGCCTAGTATCGTACAGAAAGGTAGCGCTCTCACGCTCCCCTCCCCAGTTATCCGATGCGCAATTTTCATTCAGGGCTTGACGACATCAACTTTCATCTGCCGTCCCTAGGCAAGGAGGTTTGACGGTAATCTTTCAGTGTGTGTGGTGCGCAATGTCCAGTCACGGAACAATCGGTGCGATATTCCTTGATGGCATGGTGACGACCGAACGGTACGTGAAGGTTTTGGAAGATGATTTCATCCCCATTATCCAAAGTGACCCTGATTTCGACAAGATGTGGTTCATGCAAGACGGAACTCGACTTCATCGAAGCAGGAGAGTGTTCGATGTGCTGGAGGAGCGCTTTGTGGACCGCATTCCGGCTCTGTGGTACCCAGAGGCCACTGGCGTGGGCCTCGGTTGGCGCCATATTCTGCGGATCTGAACACATGCGACTCTTTTTTGTGGGGCTATATTAAAGAAGGTGTACAGCAATAACTCCAAAACCATTCCCGGGCTGAAAACAGCCATTCATGAGGTCATAGACAGCATCGATGTTCCGACACTTCAGCGGGTGGTGCAGAATTTCGCTCTTCGTCTGCGCCACATCATCGCCAATAATGGCAGGCATATCGAACATATCGTAACCTAAACCCGAATATCTTTAGAGACTATTACATGTTGAATAAAGTGTGTGCACGTCGTAGTTTGTAAGTAACATACATTTTTTTCGTATTGTCCGATAATTGTCACCATATATGTATTCTGAAATGCTTCGGCATCGAACCATTCCTTCTACAGGCTTTACCTTTTTTGTCAGTGACTGTGCTACGCTAAAATTCTAAAAATGCCTACGTTGCGGATCAACGACTGGCGTACTTACAGGCGTTCTCGTACATCTGCGTGTTGTGGATGCCGAGGCCGCAGAAGATGGCGAACGCTTCGAAGATCGAAACGTCGCAGTCGGTGAAGGGCTGGCCACTCGTCTGCGAAACAAAACACAACAGGTGAGAGTACTGCAGGGGTACCACTCCTCTGACTGCACAGCAACCTGTAAGCGTATGTGCCATGGATGTGCCGTGAGTTTTGGTCGTATAGATAGTGGTAACCTTACAATCAAAGATAGTAAATGACGAAATATTGCCAGGAGCTGCCTGTTTCGGTTGATGGCTACTTTATTGGTGATCTGACGTTTTACAGGCATTCTCTAAGAATTATTCTGCAATGGCCGTGGTGGACCGAAGCTAGTGTGTATGTGTGTATGTGGAGGTTGTATCGTACGCAACCACTGCGGCACTGTGCAGGGAGGTCATTGTTCCCGCCGTCAGCGCCACCCCACTCACCAGGCGCGGTCGCCATTCTCTGCCAGTGCTCCTTCCCTCTTGTTCAAGTCGATATCGTTCTCGTTCACCTACGTGGCTTCTGCTCACCACGGACAGAACTCGAGTTGTCGGAAATACACTCCTGGAAATTGAAATAAGAACACCGTGAATTCATTGTCCCAGGAAGGGGAAACTTTATTGACACATTCCTGGGGTCAGATACATCACATGATCACACTGACAGAACCACAGGCACATAGGCACAGGCAACAGAGCATGCACAATGTCGGCACTAGTACAGTGTATATCCACCTTTCGCAGCAATGCAGGCTGCTATTCTCCCATGGAGACGATCGTAGAGATGCTGGATGTAGTCCTGTGGAACGGCTTCCCATGCCATTTCCACCTGGCGCCTCAGTTGGACCAGCGTTCGTGCTGGACGTGCAGACCGCGTGAGACGACGCTTCATCCAGTCCCAAACATGCTCAATGGGGGACAGATCCGGAGATCTTGCTGGCCAGGGTAGTTGACTTACACCTTCTAGATCACGTTGGGTGGCACGGGATACATGCGGACGTGCATTGTCCTGTTGGAACAGCAAGTTCCCTTGCCGGTCTAGGAATGGTAGAATGATGGGTTCGATGACGGTTTGGATGTACCGTGCACTATTCAGTGTCCCCTCGAAGATCACCAGTGGTGTACGGCCAGTGTAGGAGATCGCTCCCCACACCATGATGCCGGGTGTTGGCCCTGTGTGCCTCGGTCGTATGCAGTCCTGATTGTGGCGCTCACCTGCACGGCGCCAAACACGCATACGACCATCATTGGCACCAAGGCAGAAGCGACTCTCATCGCTGAAGACGACACGTCTCCATTCGTCCCTCCATTCACGCCTGTCGCGACACCACTGGAGGCGGGCTGCACGATGTTGGGGCGTGAGCGGAAGACGGCCTAACGGTGTGCGGGACCGTAGCCCAGCTTCATGGAGACGGTTGCGAATGGTCCTCGCCGATACCCCAGGCGCAACAGTGTCCCTAATTTGCTGGGAAGTGGCGGTGCGGTCCCCTACGGCACTGCGTAAGATCCTACGGTCTTGGCGTGTATCCGTGCGTCGCTGCGGTCCGGTCCCAGGTCGACGGGCACGTGCACCTTCCGCCGACCACTGGCGACAACATCGATGTACTGTGGAGACCTCACGCCCCACGTGTTGAGCAATTCGGCGGTACGTCCACCCGGCCTCCCGCATGCCCACTATACGCCCTCGCTCAAAGTCCGTCAACTGCACATACGGTTCACGTCCACGCTGTCGCGGCATGCTACCAGTGTTAAAGACTGCGATGGAGCTCCGTATGCCACGGCAAACTGGCTGACACTGACGGCGGCGGTGCACAAATGCTGCGCAGCTAGCGCCATTCGACGGCCAACACCGCGGTTCCTGGTGTGTCCGCTGTGCCGTGTGTGTGATCATTGCTTGTACAGCCCTCTCGCAGTGTCCGGAGCAAGTATGGTGGGTCTGACACACCGGTGTCAATGTGTTCTTTTTTCCATTTCCAGGAGTGTATAAAATGTTTAGCATCACTCAGCTTGTGATCAACCATGGCCGATTTCTCCGTCTATTCCATCCTGCAATTTCGTTCACGTTTCGCGATGCTTGTATCAATGGGTCATCTCGTCATTCTGGTGCATACTTTGCTGCAGGTATGTGCTTAAGGTAAACCTCTGATGCTGTGTGTGTGGGTCCCGCTTGTTTTTGGCCTATCCGAGGCACTGACTGATTTATCTCGATCGGTCAGTTCGCTGTCTTTATGCCATCTGTTGAGAGCTACGGCCAATTCTGGGGATGTATGTCAGAAAAGGCGTGCCCAGAATTCTTGCTTTAAACTTTCATTTCTCCGTCTATTTTTTAAAAAAACTTTCTTTATTCAAATTAATATAATTATACATATCAACCCACTACCTAAGTACATTAGTGGGTCCTAATTTCATATTATTTTGCATTTCTGCAGCTTAATTTCTAACACTACAGGTATAATAATATTATTCCTTCACCACTACAGGGATCTACAGTCTACTGTTATTCAATGTATGCATGTATCTAGTTGATTTTAACTTCCTCTACAACTATTGTTATTAGAGGGCAACTTTGTTAATCTTATTGATCTACACTACCTGCAGCGTTACAGGTGCGCCAGCAATCTACAAACCTATGTTATTGCTGGCTTTGCCCACCGAGCTAACCCCAGTGGGCTGGCACTGGACTGGCCGATGACCTTGTTTCGCTGCAGTACTATGCTAACAATTTTTTCCTTTCTAATTCTACAACTAACCGATTTCTAATATCTACTGTCGTAGTTGGTACGTGTCATAATCGGTTAATGGTGTATACACCCCCCCCCTCCCCCCCACAATCCAAGACATGGTGGATTCCAGCCGTGAAGCGGCTGGCCAAGTCCAGGCCCCGGCGGAACAGGGAAGGTGCACGGAGTCTAAGTCCAGTATTGATTATTTATTGATCGTTCCTTAAAAATTCCCTAAGGACTTTCTGGAAATTTCCTCTGAAAGTTTGTCCAGGATATAAAAAATGTGTCCTCTTGCCTGAACAGGTGGTGCGTATCGTGGTTAGTAAGTTGTTGTCTAAGCTGATGTGCAACATCGTCGAAGAGGGGGCACTCACACACCACATGGTCTGGAGTGCCCTGCCCAGCACCACAGTCACGTTGGTGTAGCCCGCTTCCCAATCCGATACAGGTATGTCGGGTAGGGTCCATGTCTAGTAAAGAAGTGCAGCGTCCTCTGGATGGTTTGAGGTATGTAAGCCTTAAACGTTCCTCAATGTTTGGCAGCAGCTAGGAAGTTCTTCGCCCCGTTTCATCATTATCCCATTTATCTCGCCACAGTTCTATCCCTCTTCTTTTAATTCCAGGCTTGTCCCCAACATAAACCCCCATTATTTCCTCTATTTTCTCTCTCCTCTCCTTTTCTTCACTCACTACCAGGCAGCCTGTTCCCTAATTTTTATGCCCCATGGACAGAGCTCCATTATAACTAGAAGTGCTCCCCCCCCCCCCCCAGGAGTTGTTCTGCATGCTCTTACTGAGCGCAGGAGCATGTTTCGCTGCACCCTTCTTACGGCCATGGCAGGCATAGCCCTCGTTAGCCTGTGTGCCCAGATCCCTGACCCGTATCCTACGATCGAAGCTAGGATGCTATTGTGATATAATTTGATTAGGTCAGGTGGGAGATGGAAGCGTTTATGACCAATTCCGGGTTGGTTCAAATGGCTCTGAGCACTATGGGACTTAACATCGGAGGTCATCAGTCCCCTAGAACTTAGAACAACTTAAATCTACCTAACCTAAGGACATCACACACATCCATGCCCGAGGGAGGATTCGAACCTACGACCGTAGCGGTCGCGCGGTTCCAGACTGAAGCGCCTAGAACCGCTCGGCCACGCCGTCCGCCCGACCAATTCCGATGAGGTTATTTAACATTACCGGTGATCTTCTCTGTCTGTTTGTGACACTTTACATTTCCTTCGTGGGAAATATTTGATGTTCCTCAGAACCCATTCCGTGTGTCGTATCTCGCCTTCGAGGTGCCGCGGCTTACGTATTCGTTTGGCGCGAGTTGTAAGAATACTACTGGTCGTGCTCCGCTTTCGGCTGATCATCCATATGTGTAGCTTTGCGATTCAAGGTATGGTCTAGGAATAAATTTTGTTGTCCGTATGTGCTGGGAAATCTGGAGACGGTAAGAAGGTGGAATGTCCAGACGGATACGACAACATGACTTACTGCTGCACCTATCGATATTAAGAGGTAATGTTCTGGTATGTGTAAAATAATAAAACTGAAGTAAAGGGGGAGGACATTTATGGTGCTATACCTAATAGGCCACAGATATATTTTAATTTTTTAACTATATTTGTAATATACGTGATATTACTTCATCAGTACCTCATGTCGTCATTTAATTTCTTTGTGGTACATAGTAGGGGATGATATTCTTGAATGATCTCGAAATTTCTTCGTTTCTTTGGAGGTTATAAACTCTAAGAAAAGGTGACGTACCACGAAGGAATTATCCGATTGGGACTGGAAGTCGGTAGATGTGACGTATATCAACAGACACACATATGGTTACAATTTCGGAAAATTTTGATTATTTATTGAAGAGAAAGAGCTTCAGGTGTTAAGCGGGTCAGTAATACGTTGGTCCACCTCTGGTCCTTATGCAAACAGTTATTTGGCTTGGTAATTATTGACAGAGTTGTTCGATGTCCCCCTGAGGGATATCGAGGCAACTTCTGTCGCATTTTCGCGTTAGATCGGTAAAATCCCGAGCTGGATAGAGGGCCCTGCCCATGATGCTCCAATCGTTTTAAACTGGGGAGAGACCTGACGACCTTACTGGCGAAGGTAATGTTTGTCATGCACGAAGTCAAGCGATAGAATCATTCGCCGTGTGCGAGGGGGAGGGGGAGGGGGGCATTGTCTTAATTAAATCGAAGCCCAGGATGGCGTGCCATAAAGGGCAACAAAACGGGACGGAAAATATCGTCGACGTACCTCTGTGCCGTAAGTGTGTCGCGAATGACAAAGAAATGTGTCCTGCTATGAAAAGAAATGGCAGCCCGACTATCACTCGTGGTTGTCGGGTCGTACAGCGTGTGACTATCGGGTTGGAGCCCACTGCTGTCCGGAGCGCCTTCAGACATGTCTTCGCTGTCCATCGGGGCTCACTTCGAAGCGGGACTCGTCAATGAAGACAATTCTACCCCAACCAATGAGATTCCAGTCCGGATTTTGGCGATCCAATGCGCCAGTTCGACAGAATTTGGCACGACATCCCTGAGAATCACATCCAACAATTCAATCAAATAATGTCAAGCTGAATAACTGATCGCATAAGGGCCAGTGGTGGACCAATGCGTTATTGACTTGCTCAGCTTTTTCTTTTGAATAAATCATCCATTTTTCCCAGATTTTAATCATTTGTTTGTCTGCACATGTACATACCATCCACCGATTGCCGTACCAGTCGGATAATTTCTTCGGTGTGCATCATTCCTTTTTTTTGTTGTCTCAAAGTGTAGATTATTTGTTGCATTGCATATCGGAAGAAACTTTTCTGAAACAGTTATGCTTCAAAATGGTCTTGTAAGACTAAACTTAGGTTACGTGAGGTATACAGATGTGAGAAATCGGTAAAAATTGTTTGTCTCTTGTTTACTAATATTATTCGTTCTCGCGTAACAATTAAAAATGTATATAGAAAACAATGGGCTCTTTAAAATGGTTGTGTTTGAATTGAAATTACCTTTTTTTAACACTGGTTGATAAATAAAGATTAATCCTGAGCATACTTATTGTTCACGAACTAATGTTGAAATACGTTACATTTAAGTTACGAACTGAAATAATCTTTTGGTTTTTTTTACCTCGACTAAATATTTCATCTCGAGCATGAGATCTTTGACTATTATTTGCAATTGCCCACACACGTGCGAGAGAATTATTTCTTACCACTTTTAACAGTTGTAGTCCGAGTCGTGGCTCTGGATCTCGGCCAAGAACTGAAAATGAAAATCTTAAAATTACGTCTGCTGCTGCTGCGTCAGTCGGCTGTGGGGAAAATGTTTATTATAATTTTAGCGGGTGCATTCTTCGCTTCCGCGAATTTCATGAGTTACGATTGCCAAGTAATGGCGTTTAGGGCTGCAACGGCGGCTGCAATTGTTGCGCTGAAAATTACTCAAAATCTTGGTATTTAAAGGAAGCGGACATGAGATAGGGCTCACCTCTTACAAATAAAAGTGACAATAACATTAAACTAATACATTATCAGATTAATCGTACAACTGAGCTTGCACTCAACAGCAGCGAACCAATATGTCCCACTTCTCACACGGCAGACAAGAGAGAGAGTGCACTGATAAAAGAAGACAGTTGAACACAGTCCTTCTTTACATTAATTGTCCATTGTTTTAGTAGTGAAAACTGATCACTCTTTGCACTCTAAAGTTTATGTCCATATTTTATGTAATAATAATAGTACACAGGAGAAAAATTATCTACCGCATGAGCGGTCAGTATTCACACACAACATAATATTTTGTGTCGAGATAAAATCTCTCGTCCACTTTATTTGTTATTAAATAGCTCGTTAGAGTTTTTTGCAATATTTCCACCGGGGGCGGCACAACGTGTACACTACTCATAAATAAATTCTGTATATTATTCATTTCCGGAGGAATGAAGGAACACGCAAGGCAATATTAACTCTACGACTCGTCTTAGAAGACAGGCTGAAAAAAGGCAAACGTACATTTGAAGCATCTGTAGATTTAGAAAAGCCTTTCGACAATGTAGACTGGAATGCAGTCTTTGAAATTCTTTAGATCTCTGGAATAAAATACAGAGATCGAAAATTTTGCTTCAGCTTGTACCGAAACCAGACCGCAGCTATAAGGGTTGAAGGATATGACATAAGCGGTAATTGACGAAGAAGTCAGACAGTTATAGCCCACCCCAAATGTTATTCAGTCAGTTTCCTCAGCAAGGACTAAACTAACTCAAAGGAAAATTAGGAAAGCGAAGCTCTGTGAGGAAAAATAAAAACGCTAACGATGACATTCTAATTCTGTAAACACAGCAAAGGACATGAAAGACTAGTTGTAGAGGGAATAGGTTGTTACAAAGAGGCCACAAGCTGCATAAAACGAACGTGAATAATAGAAAAATGAGAGCGAAAGTTGTAATAAGTTTTTCTGTTTAAGGAGCAAAGCAACAGACAATGACAGAAGTGAAGGGGCTGTGAAACGAAGACAGGCAATGACGAGGAAATATGTTTCTGAAAAAGAGATATATTTGAAGATGTAATATAAATTTAACTGTTAGGAAGTCTTTTCTGAAAGTATTTGTTTGGAGTGCAGGCTGACGCATCAAGGAATTGTCAATAAACACTACTGGCCATTAAAATTGCTGCACCACGTAGCTGACGTGCTACAGACGCGAAATTTAACCGACAGGAGGAAGGTCCTGTGATTTGCAAATGATTAGCTTTTCAGAGCATTTACACAAGGTTGGCGCCGCTGGCGACGCCTACAATGTGCTGACATGAGGAAAGTTTCCAACCGATTTCTCATACACAAACAGCAGTCGACCGGCGTTGCCTGGTGAAACGTTGTTGCGATTCCTCATGTAAGGAGGAGAAATGCTTACCACGACGTTTCCGACTTTAATGACGATTAAGGTGTATCGTATCGCGACATTGCTGCTCGCGTTGGTCGAGATCCAATGACTGTTAGCAGAATATGGGATCGGTGGGTTCAGGAGGGTAATACGGAACGCCGTGCTGGATCCCAACGGCCTCGTATCAATAGCAGTCGAGATGACAGGCATCTTATCTGCATGGCTGTAACGGATCGTGCAGCCACGTCTCGATCCATGAGTCAACAGATGGGGACGTTTGCAAGACAACTACCATCTGCACCAACAGTTTGATGACGTTTGCAGCAGCATGGACTATCAGCTCGGAGACCATGGCTGCGATTACCCTTGACGCTGCATCACAGACAGCAGCGCCTGCGATGGTTTACTCAACGACGAACCTGGGTGCACGAATGGCAAAAGTCATTTTTTCGGATGAATCCGGGTTCTGTTTACAGCATCGTGATGGTTGCATCCGTGTTTGGCGACATCGCGGTGAACGCACATTGGAAGCGTGTCTTCGTCATCGCCATACTGGCGTATCACCCGGCATGATGGTATGGGGTGCCATTGGTTGCAATTCTCGGTCACCTCTTGTTCGCATTGACGGCACTTTGAACAGTGGACGTTACATTTCTGATGGGTTACGGCCCGTGGCTCTACCCTTCATTCAATCCCTGCGAAAGCCTACATTTCAACAGGATAATGCACGACCGCATGTTGCAGGTCCTGTAGGGGCCTTTCTGGATACAGAAAATGCTCGGCTGATGCCCTGGCCATCACATTGTCCAGATCTCTCAACAACTGAAAACGTGTGGTCAATGGTGGCCGAACAACTGGCTCGTACAATACGCCAGTCACTACTCTTGATGAACTGTGGTATTGTGTTGAAGCTGCATGGGCCATCCAAGCTCTGTTTGACTCAATGCCCAGGCGTATCAAGGCCGTTATTACGGTCAGAGGTGGTTGTTCTGGGTACCGATTTCTCAGGATCAATGTACCCAAATTGCGTGAAAGTGTAATCACATGTCAGTTCTAGTATAATATATTTGTCCAATGAATATCCGTTTATCATCTGCATTTCTTCTTGTTGTAGCAATTTTAATAGCCCGTAGTGTAGTAATAGAGAGCAATCTGTGGAGTGAAAATTGTAGAGGGAGAACAAGACTTGAATAGGGCAAGCGCGTTGTAGGTTGTAGGGTGAAGCAGCTTGCAGATGTGAATAGTCACGTTCAACATGTACTGGCGTGGAGACCTACATCAAAACTGTCTTCGAACTGAAGACAACAACAACAACAACAACAACAACAACAAAACAATTAGTGAGCAGTCCCCAACAGCGGTTTAAGTAGGTCATTAAACGCCTCAGGGGACCTTGAATACGCTAAAATAATACGTAATGGGAGTTTTAACTAAAAAGTGGCAAGTAGATTTTGGACGTGACGGAGAAGCAGCTGCCTTCCGTTGGCACCTGCTTGGCTGTCAGCGTCTGAGACGGCGCTCGGGCACGCGGCACAGTGCGGGTACCTTGTTGATGAGCTGCGCGACTCCTATGACGGTCTTCTGGCCGTTGGCTATGGGCATGCAGAGTATGCTGCGCGCCACGAAGTCGTCGTCGTCCTCCCGCACCTCCTGGTTCATCCACGAGGACACGTCGCCGATGTTGAGGATCTGCGGGGGAACAAACCGACAGGTATGTCAGAATGTGCAGCAGTATGTTAAAAGTTTAATAGTAGAGGAATAAAGGAAGTAAAGAGGCGATAGGAAGATTATGTGAGGAAAGAAGTCTGAGCAGAAACTTTACTAGAAGATTGGACGCTTAGTGGATGCAGGTACTGTAAGGACAAGTACAGGGGTAAAATGTGGAAGCAGACATAGATTAGTATATGTGCAGGGAATTATTAACGAAAATGAAAGCAGCAGGTGTACAGGAGCGAAAAGATTAGTTGAAAATAGGAAGGTATGGAGAGGAAATAGGAAGGTGTGGAGAGGCTGTTGAGGAAGATGGGTGTAGTTATAGGAGTAAATGGAGAAATTACTGAAAATGAGTGCAGAAGGTATCCAGAGGCGAGAAGATTAGAACAGTACTAAAAGGAACGAAGAATGTCATGAAACCAATAGAGTGTCTGAAAAAAGATAAAAAACTGATGAACGGGATAGGGCTGGTCTGGACGAAATGTAGGGGACACCACTGTTATTATTACACACATATAAATGTTGTAAAGCGCACTCGGTGCACAAATTTATCTGTAAATTCTACGTAACACAATGTACATGGACTGCATGTGATGTCGTTTTCACTGAGAAACTGTAATATAAGTGAACACTGACTCGTTCCGCATAGTAATTAAGAATCGTAATTGTGAGTGTGACATACAAATAAACTAAACTACGCCCGGAAATGAATTTCTGCTGTGATGTAAGGAGGACAAATACAACTCACGAGTTTAGCCCTCGAGCTGATAACGGCGTATGTTGCGTAATTTTTCTGTACGGTAGGTTAGCAAATGATAACGGTTACCAGATGTCAGTTTATATGTATTGAAGACTATAGATGGAGTCAGGAACGATGGCGGTTGAGTTTAGGCTTTTTCTGCGCACCTACGTCACGCTTTCTCCAACAACCAATGAGCGTTCAGTAGTGTTCCCTGCGCTCTGCTGTGAATGTCGTAGCCAATGCGAGCATTAAACGTGATTGTAGCGAGTTTTTTGTGAATTTTTATTCCATTAGTTGCGAGTTGTCACTGTTGCTGGTGGTGGCTGGCAACAAGTTCTACATAAGAAAGCGAGAGAGATTATTTGCAGTATACACTTTTTCTTCAAGCACAGAGCACGTGAATGCGCTTATCGCAACTGTCATTTGGAAGCGGCAACAATGCAATCTCCACCCGTGTCTCGAGCTGTACGAACCGCCATCGTTCGTGGATCGGTGTATAGCTCTGTGCAAAAGGCCGAGACGGGTGGACGCGTCAAGTCGGGCCACTTGCTCCACGGGCGAAGTCACTCAGAGCTCTCCCTCCAGGGCCACGTGAGAAGTTTTGTGCACGAGACCCTGTACACTCTGAAGAGGAACTGCCTGCACAAGTTATACTGGGATGATAGCTATGACATGCCATCCTAAATACATCCTGATCAGAATAAATACACTGTCTGACAAAAACGAGAAGCAGCCAGAAGGACAGAAAGAAACGAAATGAAACTTCGCACGTGCAGATGGTATGCAATGTTTTATTTATTTATTTATTTAGACTGCTAGTTCCGTAGGACTAAATTGAGGAGTAAATATCCAAGGTCATGGAACGTGTCAGTATATGAAATTACAACAGAAAGTAATAACAGATAAAATAAAATGTTTATGAACCCAAAAAAAGTTAAGCCATAAGCTTATGTAAACGTAATCGGCAATATGACAAAGGAATCAGCTTATTATTTCAAGGAACTCCTCGACAGAATAGGAGAGACCCATGAGGAAACTCTTCAGTTTCGACTTGGAAGCTCGTGGGTTGGTTCAAATGGCTCTGAGCACTATGGGACTTAACTGCTCAGGTCATCAGTCCCCTAGAACTAACAACCACTTAAACCTAACTAACCTAAGGACATCACACACATCCATGCCCGAGGCAGGATTCGAACCTGCGACCGCAGCGGTCGCGCGAAGCGCTTGGGTTACTGCTAAGATTTTTGAAGTCGAGTGGTAGCTTATTGAAAAAGGATGCAGCAGTATACTGCACACCTTTCTGCACAAGAGTTAAGGAAGTGCGATCCAAAAGCAGATTGGACTTATGCCTAGTATTAACTGGGTGAAAACTGCTAATTCTTGGGAATAAGCTCATATTGTTAACAGGAAACGACAGTAAAGAATATATAGTATATTGAGAGGCCAATGTCAGACTATCCAAACCATTGAACATGGGTCGACAATAGGTTCGTAGACTTACACCACTTATTGCCCAATCCGCCCGTTTCTGAGCCAAAAATATCCTTTAATAGTGGGAAGAGTTACCCCAAAATATAATATCTAATGACATAAGTGAATGAAGATAAGCAAGTAGACTAATTTTCGTGTCGAACGATCACTTAGTTCAGATACTGTTCACGTAGTAAAAATGGTAGCATTAAGTCTTTGAACAAGATCCTGAACGTGGGCTTTCCACGACAGTTTACTATCTATCTGAACATCTAGAAATTTGAACTGTTCAGTTTCATTAATCATATGCCCATTCTGTGAAATTAAAACGTTGGGTTTTGTTGAATTGTGTGTTAGAAACCTTAAAAACGTAGTCTTGCTGTGATTTAGCGTTAGTTTATTTTCTACAAGCCATGATCTTATGTCATTAAGTGCACTATCTGAAATAAAGCTATGTTGCAGTATCTTTTACTACCAAACTACTGTCATCAGCAATCAGAAATATTTTAGAATCATCTATAATACTAGAGACCATATCATTTATATAAATAAGGAACAGGGGTGGCCCCAGCACTGATTCCTAGGACACCCCCCTCTTTGACCATGCCCCACTCAGATCTCACATGGCAGCCATTCTCAACACTGTGAATAATGACCTTTTGCTGTCTGTTGTTAACGTAAGTGCTGAACCAATTGTGAGCTACTCCCCGTATTTCATAATGGTCCAACTTCTGGAGCAATATTTTGTGATCAACACAATCAAACACCTTAGTTAAATCAAAAAATTTGCGTAGCGTTCGAAACCTTTTGTTTAATCCATCCATTACCTCACCGAGAAAAGAGAATACAGAATTTTCAGTTGTTAAACCACTTCTAAAGCCGAACTGTACATTTGATAGCAAATTATGTGATATAAAATGATAAATTATTCTTACATAGAAATCATTTTCAAAAAATTTAGTAAACACTGATGGCATACAAATATGTGTAAAATTGTCTACATTATCCCTTTCTCCCTTTTTATAACGTGGCTTTACTACTGAGTACTTTAATCGTTCAGGAAACTGACCATTCTTAAAGGAAAAATTACAGAAATGGCTAAGTACAGGGCTAACATGTGCAGCACAGTACTTCAATATTCTGTTAGGCACTCCATCATATACATCAGAGTCCTTAGTCTTCAATGATTTAATTATTGACTCAATAGCCTCCTTGTCAGTATCACAGAGGAGTATTTCAGACATCTAGCTCAGTGATTACAGAATCGAGCCAAATTTAC
The DNA here is from genome assembly GCF_021461385.2 of Schistocerca piceifrons. Lineage (NCBI taxonomy): Eukaryota > Metazoa > Arthropoda > Insecta > Orthoptera > Acrididae > Schistocerca > Schistocerca piceifrons. The sequence goes on along the minus strand of NC_060140.1, from coordinate 855,240,152 downwards.
AAAGAAATTGGCAATGTGAGCTCACATATCCATATAACGTTGCATGCCTCCTAGCCTGGATACATGCACTGATTAGGTCGGGAAATACAAGCTGGTCCACTGATGTAGCAACTGGTCCGTGATGTACTTGATGCTGGAACTTTGATGGAGCTGACGTCCGAGCTGTTTCCACACGAGTTTCCATCGGAGATGACACAGATCCTTGCTGGCCATGGAAGCACCTCAGAATCTCATGGATAGTTCATAGTGACATGTAATGTGTGGACAAGCGTTCTCCTACTGAGAAACGGCCCCACCATACTCTTGCATGAGAGCTAACACACGAGGAAGCACGTTATCCGTGAAGAACTGCTGTGCCGTCAGACTGTCCCCCATGCTTCTCCCTCACGGCACCACTCCAGGAGCAGCCGTTTGTGTTGTGGTGTTAACGGCGACTTATGCACAAGATGGTAATTCCCAAGTTCTGGCTCCTGCAAGTCTCCGACCAATGCAGCGGGGTGAAACATGATGTTACAGGCAGTCCATTCCTTGTTCTCGGATGGTGGGTACAGATGTGGAAGGCTTCCAGTATATAGTGTGACCTGGTAAATATTTCATCAGCATCGAGACGTACCAATGTTGAGTTTTTGTCTGTTCTGAGACTCCGTGATCGAGCTTATTTGAACTCTTCTGTCAGCAGAGTTAATTTGAAATTCGAACATTTGATTCTATTGGGTGCGGGGTCACATATATGCATGGTTCCTGTTGATTCAGTCAGTAGGTGGGATTATACTAGGCATGGATTTCTCAACAGGAGAGGGGAGAGTAAACTGGCTGGGCTGACAGCTCAAAATTAAGGGGGGGGGGGGCACTCTCATGATGGGTGTAGGTGTCATAGTATCACCCTTTTTAGGGTAGGGAGGAAAGAAAGAAATACAGTTTTTAGAGAGGTTTAGAAGCCAAACAACATGATTCTGGCATATTGCATCAACACGAACAGCTGTTGAGCAAAAATTTTCAGCAATCATCAGAAATTTTATTTCCATCCAATTTCATCCCAGTCAATGTGAAACGTGAACTATCTTTATTGCATCAAAATAGTTGAGAACTAAGAAATAAAATTAATGAACTACTTACTTCATTGATGAATTAGAGTAATCAAACCCAGTTGACGTAATCTTCCTCACTGAACATAGTATGACTACTGGCATAAGTTTGATAAGTGTTACAGTACTTACTTTAGCATCTCACTTTTTTAGAGCAGAAATGGAGAAAGGAAGAACTGCCCAATTCATCAGGAATTGACATAAATTTAAGAACATACACACTCATAGATTCTGCCTTGAGCAGCATGTGGAATCATGTGCGACAGAAGCATAATTTCATGCTAAATCCATTATAATAGCAAGTACATACCGAGCACCTGCAGGTAACTTCAGTCTGTTCATAAATCACATTGAAGCTCTATTGGCCTATTTAACAACAAAAAACAAAGGAGTAGTGGTTGCTCGTGATTTTAATGTAGATAATTATAAAAAATCATCCAGTGAAAATTTATTAGAGTCGGCAACACTATCATTCAACTTTATTCCCACTGTAAGCTTCCCAATTAGGGTAGCTAATTCCTCACAAACAGGCATTAATATTATCTTTATAGAAATGTCTAATGAACGAACTTATATTACAAAACCAATATTCAATGGCCTCCCAGACCATGGCATGGAGCTCCTTTTGCCAAATGGTTACTACTGAACAGGATATAAAATCTACTAAATCTGAGTTCAAGAGTGTAATCAATAAGACAAAAATTAATTGCTTTAGGACACTCCTCAAAGATATGAGCTGGAGTAATGTAATCTGATGCTCATGGCACGAATGAAAAATATAACACATTTATTAATAACTCCATTACATTATTTGAATACTGTTTTTTCCCAGAACTAACTCAGATTTGACCAAAGTCTACAGAGAATCCATGGCTTACTCAAGGAACAGAAGAGGGGGTTCTCAGGTTCAGTTGTGCTGCCATGGAATTTCTCAGACCAGTCGTTGCAAATAACTCTGGCAATATGAATAAGACCTTTATTACACCAATATAAATAATGTCCACCATAAAAATCTTAAAAATCAAACAATTCTAGTAGTTACGATAAAATACCAATAAAATTAATTGAAGATCGTTCTTATGAGTTCTGTATCGTCCTACGTTATCTGTGTAACGAGTCATTTATCAATAGAATATTTCATGAATGGTTGGAACGTGCTCAAATTAAGCCCTCTTTCAAGAAAGGAGATAAACAAATACCATAAAATTTCCATCTAATTTCACTTTTACTACCACTCTCGAAAATGTCAGAAAAGGTAACATACAATTGGCTTCTTAATTATCTGACAACAAGTAATATATTCTCAAAGTCATTCTTCGAATTTCAAACGTGTTCTTATGTTGAGAAATCTATCTACGTATACAATGAGAATGCACTTAATTACAGGCTTCTGCTATATTCTCTGATGTGTCAAAGTCGTTTGACTGTGTACATTACAACATACTTTTAAGTACTCATAAATTCGAATATTACCATGGCACAGAAAATGCTGCACAGTGGTTCAAATCCTGTACCTCTGAAAAGAAGCAAAGAGCGTCTATAGGAAAGAGATGTTTATCAAGCTATCAAAAATCATCCGTCTGGAAAAATAATGACATGTGGTGTCCCATAAGGTTCATATTAGGATCTTTACTTTTTCTGTTGTGTATCAGTGATCTCAAAATTTTACGAGAATGAGAGCGTTGAAGATGGAAAAAGTACTCCTTAAATTGGACCCAAAACTGCCAAGCAAGACACTTCTATATGTAGATCTATTAGTGTTAAAGCCAGACTGTGTGTGACACTAAGATTTCTATAATCAGCTACGTTTATTCTCTTTAATATTTTGGTAAAGTAACAATTAAACTGCCTACGTAGCTGAGTGCTCATCATAGATGGTTGCCATGCGGAGGAATTGGGTCCGATTCCTGGCACTTCCAAGGATTTTTCCTTGTACAATCGATATCGTGACGCCAACTGAGGAGCCACTCGACCGAACAGTTGGGGCTTCAGGATCTGGAACGTCTGCAAAACGGCCGGAAGGTGTGGTACACTGAACCTTCCATAGGGCACAGGCATGGCACCAAAGGGTAGAGGATGACTTGGCGGCCGGTGGACATCTGTTGAGCCTTCACCGCCTGGACGGGGAGCTCCTTAAAATAACAACTACGATGAAATAACCTTGGAGTAGATTACATCTGGATACCCACACTCGTCCAAAAGCCAAATAGGACGAGTATCTGATAAATTAGACATTTCTGGATATACATTTATTCGAACGTTTTTGCTTTTATTGGCTTAAGAAACTATTCGTAAATTTTTTATGGTCTGTTCTTCAACACTCTATATAACAGCATAATCAATAAAGAATTATAGATACAGCTATACTATTTGAAGTTAAAGGGCAATTTCCCGAGTTGCAAAACGATTACTTTCAAACATAACTTCATTTGTTTTATCTACGTTAATTGCCTGATTCCTTAAATTGTGGATATTCTGGTGAATTTCTTCTGTTGGGGTGTTAAACACCGCGGCCTTTTCAGCCAGCAAACTTTGTGTTTCGTCTCGTTTCCTGTAGTCCAGTAGCTGCACATTCCATAACCTCGGCTTTTAATCCTACAAACTAATTAAATGCACAACTCCCGCCCTGGTACCCCTTCCTGGCAGCTTTCTTCATCACTTTCTTTGTCGACACGGCGCTCACATTCACTTCACCCTGCGTATCCGTCGCGACACTTGTCTAAACTGTCCATATATTGGCGGCACATGTTTATGTAACAGGTAGTGTCTGTATGGCACAATTGATAACGCACTAGTCTCTCATCCATATTAACGCATGCTCGTGTCTACTAGCTGACAGCTTTTTTATTAATTCTATTCAATAAGTCAATGACGTTTTTACAAGTTCTTTGCAACGTTGCATTGGTTAAGTTTAGAACTTTCGAAATAGACTAACTGCTCGCGGTGTTCGTGCAGGAAATCAAACGGGCGATTTCTTCGTCCAGGAACATCCCACAGACACACATTGTTGCTCACGAGACGATTTTTCGTGAGTACTTTCAGTATATGAGCGCAAGAGTACGACAAAATATATTACGACGATGTGCTAGCGTAAAACCTGTGAACTACGGGACAAATCATGTACGGCAATATGGCCGCTCAACACTCACCGAGTACTCTCAGTTGTCCCGACAATGCCGATACACAATGATCAGCCAGCACATTATGACCGTCTACCTAATAGCTCCAACTTTCCCACCGATAACGGAGGTAAATTGTCGTGTGGCATGGACGCAGTGAAGCCTTGGTAGGTCGCTGGAGGGAGTTGTCATCACATCTGCACACACAACTCACCTAATCCCCGTACATTTCGGGGAAGGGGACGACCAGCACTGATGCCACGTTCATTCACATCCAAAATGTGTTCGATCGGGTTCAGATTCGACGAGTTGGGGGGATCAGCACATCAATTGGAACTCGCCGTTGTGTTCCTTCAACCACTCCATCGCACTCCTGGCCTTGTTACATGGCGCGCTACCTTGTTCAAGAATGACCCTGCTGTCAGGAAACATGATCGTCTTGAAGGGGTCTACGGAGTCTGCAAGCAGTGTACGATACTCCTTGGTCGTCATGGTGCGATGCAGAGCTCCACTAGACTCATGGATGCCCACATTAATGTTCCCCAGAGCACAATGGAGCCGCCGGCAGCTTGTCTCCGTCCTACACTACAGCTGTCAAGGAACTGTTCCCCTGGAAGACAACGGATTCGAGCCCTCCCATCGGCATGATGAAGAAGATATAGGGATTCATCAGACTCTGCAACGCTCTGCCACTGCACCAAAGTCCAGTGTCGATGGTCAGGTGGCCATTTCAGTCGTAGTTCCCCATTTCGTGTTGTTAACATTGGCACATGCCTGGGTCGTCAACGGCGGAGGCTCATCATTTGTACTGTTCGGTGCACTGTAAGTTGAGACACACCTGTACTCTGCCGAGCATTAAAGTCTGTCCTGTTTTACCAGCCTGCCCAGCCTATGACGTCTGACATCTCTAATTAGGTATGGACGCCCAATCCCACGACGTCTAGACGTGGTTTAACTTCGGTTTCGCCACGCGTTGTATACACTCACCACAGCACACCTCGAACGCAGGACACGTCGCACAGTTTCCAAAATGCTCGAACCGAGCATCCGGGCCATAACTATCCGCCCTCGGTCGAACTCAGGTAGACTGCACGCCTTCCCCATTCAACACACGGACAGCATACTCACTGATACTACATGCACTGTGCGTGTGTCTGACAAACAGTCCAACAGTCATCCTTCGCCAGGTGACGCTGCTATCACCTGGACGGGCTTATATCGATAGTAGGTCGGTGCTCATAATGTTCTGGCTGATCAGTGTAGTTTTCCGTGTCTGAGAGCTACGGCGAGCAGCTCTCGATAGCGACTGTCTGACATCTTCCCCTGAACAGCGCCTGCGTCTTGACTCTCGATCCTGTTTACACGATACGTATTTCTCGCAAAAGGCCTCTGAGAGTGAAAAACTCTCACGTATGTACGTACACTACGTGACCACAAGTATCCGAACACCTGGCTGAAAATGACTTACAAGTTCGTGGCGCCCTCCATCGGTAGTGCTGGAATTCAGTATGGTGTTGGCCCACCCTTAACTTTGATGACAGCTTCCACTCTCGCAGCCCGCATCTCGTGTTCGTGCGGTAGCGTTCTCGCTTCCCACGCCCGGGTTCCCGGGTTCGATTCCCGGCGGGGTCAGGGATTTTCTCTGCCTCGTGATGGCTGGGTGTTGTGTGCTGTCCTTAGGTTAGTTAGGTTTAAGTAGTTCTAAGTTCTAGGGGACTGATGACCATAGATGTTAAGTCCCATAGTGCTCAGAGCCATTTGAACCATTGAATCCACTCTCGCAGGCATACGTTCAATCAGGTGCTGAAAGGTTTTTTGGGGAATGGCAGTTCATTCTTCACGGAGTGCTACACTAAGGAGAGGTATCGATGTCGGTCGGTGCGGCCTAGCACGAAGTCGGCGTTCCAAAACATCGCAAAGGTATTCTATAGAATTCAGGTCAGGACTCTGTGCAGGCCAGTCCATTACAGGGATGTTATTGTCGTGTAACCACTCCACCACAGGTTGTGCATTATGAACATGTTGAAAGATGCAATCGCCATCCCCGAATTGCTCTTCAAGCAAGAAGGTGCTTAAAACATCGATGCAGGCCAGGGGTGTGGCAGTGCCACTCAAAACAACATGAAAAACGTGACCACACCATAACATTACCGCCTTGGAATTTTTATGTTGGCACTACACATGCTGGCAGATGACGTTCACCGGAAATTCGCCATACCCACTCCCTACCATTGGATCTCCACATTGTATACCGTGATTCGTCACTCCACACAACGTTTTTCCACTGTTGAATCGTCCATTGCTTATGCTCCTTACACCAAGTGAGGCGTTGTTTGTCACTTACCGGCTTGATGTGTGACTTATGAGCAGCCGCTGGACCATGAAATCCAAGTTTTCTCACCTCCCGCCTAACTGTCATAATACTTGCAGTGGATCCTGATGCAGTTTGGAATTCCTGTGTGATGGTCTGGATAGATGTCTGCCTATTACACATTACGACCGTATTCAATTGTCGGCGCTCTCTGTCAGTCAACAGACGAGGTCGGGCAGTACGCTTCTGTGCTGTACGTGTCCCTTCACGTTTCCACTTCACTATCGCGTCAGAAACAGTGGACCTAGTGATGTTTAGGAATGTGGAAATCTCGCGTGCGGACCTATGACACAAGTGACACGCAATCATCAGACCACTTTCGAAGTCCGTGAGTTCCGTGTTGCTCCCCATTCTGCTCTCTCACGATTTCTAATGACTACTGAGGTCGCTGATATCGAGTACCTGGCAGTAGGTGGCATCATAATACACCTAATATCAAAAACATATGATTTTCGGGCTGTCCGGATACTTTCGATCATATATTGTAGCTTAAGATAAGAGAGATTAGGGCACGTACAAAGGGATATGAACAGTCATTTTAACGTCGGGCAGTAAGGGAACGAGGAGGAAAGAAAATACAAAAAAAAAAGATCGAATGTTGCACCTTCCGGTACGGGGCAGTGACCGTCGGAGTATGTATACGGATGTACATATACAGGGTGAGTCACCTAACGTTACCGCTGGATATATTTCGTAGACCACATCAAATACTGACGAATCGATTCCACAGACCGAACGTGAGGAGAGGGGCTAGTGTAATTGTTTAATACAAACCATACAAAAATGCACGGAAGTATGTTTTTTAACACAAACCTACGTTTTTTTAAATGGAACCACGTTAGTTTTGCTAGCACATCTGAACATATAAACAAATACGTAACCAGTGCCGTTTGTTGCATTGTAAAATGTTAATTACATCCGGAGATATTGTAACCTAACGTTGGCGCTTGAAACCTCCGACGTTCAGTTGCGTGTTGTAACAAACACGGGCCACGGTCGGCGAGCATCATCTGCAGGGACATGTTTACGATGATGACCGTGTTTATGAGTGTGGCTGTAGTGCACTGTTGTGGTTTGGTCTAGCTGTTGCAGTGTCCGCATGTAGCGCTTGTTGCTATTGTTATTCTGCATTCGTCTCCACACGCAGACCAACTGTAGTACACTGTGTTACCAGACATCTGTGATAGTGTGGTGTTGTAGGAGCTGTGACCATGGTGTATTCGAACTCTGAAAAGGCGGAAATGATACTCATCTATGGCGTCGACGAAATGCAGCTGAAGCCTGCAGGGTGTATGCAGAACGGTACCCGGACAGAGAGCATCCAACGTGCCGCACATTGCAAAACATCTATCGCCAACTGTATGCAACAGGTATGGTCGTAGCACGCAAACGGGTCCGTAACAAGCCCGTCACAGGAGAAGCGGGTGCAGTTGGTGTGTTAGCTGCTGTTGCCATGAACCCACACATGAGTACACGGGAGACTGCGAGAGCCGGTGGACTGAGTCAAAGCAGTGTCATGCGTATACTGCATCGTCACCGCTTTCACCCGTTTCATGTGTCGCTACATCAGCAATTACATGCTGATGACTTTAATCATCGAGTGCAATTCTGTCAATGGGCATTAACAGAGAATGCGTTGCAGTTCTACCTGTTTACCGATGAAGCGGGTTTCACAAACCACGGGGCAGTGAATCTACGGAACATGCATTACTGGTCCGTGGACAATCCTCGGTGGCTCAGACAGGTAGAGCGACAGCGACCGTGGACTGTAAATGTATGGTGCGGAATCATTGGCGACCACCTCATTGGTCCTCACTTCTTTGCAGGGGCCCAAACAGCTGCAACATACATCGCGTTTCTACAGAATGATCTGCCAACGTTGCTCGAAAATGTTCCACTGGAAACGCGTCGACGTATGTGGTATCAGCATGATGGTGCACCTGCACATTCCGCAATTAACACTAGGCTGACCCTTGACAGGATGTTCGACGGGCGTTTCATAGGACGTGGAGGACGCATAAGTTGGCCAGCACGTTCTCCTGATCTTACCGCCCGCATCTCGTGGTCGTGCGGTAGCGTTCTCGCTTCCCACGCCCGGGTTCCCGGGTTCGATTCCCGGCGGGGTCAGGGATTTTCTCTGCCTCGTGATGGCTGGGTGTTGTGTGCTGTCCTTAGGTTAGTTAGGTTTAAGTAGTTCTAAGTTCTAGAGGACTGATGACCATAGATGTTAAGTCCCATAGTGCTCAGAGCCATTTCATTTTTCCTGATCTTAGACCTCTGGACTTCTTTCTGTGGGGTACGTTAAAGGAGAATGTGTACCGTAATGTGCCTACAACCCCAGAGGATATGAAACAACGTATTGTGGCAGCCTGCGGCGACATTACACCAAATGTACTGCGGCGTGTACGACATTCATTACGCCAGAGATTGCAACTGCGTGCAGCAAATGATGGCCACCACATTGAACATCTATTGGCCTGACATATCGGGACACACTCTATTCCACTCCGTAATTGAAAACGGAAACCACGTGTGTACGTGTACCTCACCCCTCATGGTAATGTACATGTGCGTCAGTGAAAAAGACCAATAAAAAGGTGTTAGCATGTGGTCGTAATGTGCTGTTCCAGTCTCTTCTGTACCTAAGGTCCATCACCGTTCCCTTTGGATCCCTACGTAATTCGGTGCTCTCCGATACAGACGACCGAACAGCGGAGGAGTGGTACTCAAGCGTCAACTTTAGGTTACAATATCTCCGGAAGTAATTAACATTATACAATGCAACAAACGGCACTGATTACGTATTTATTTATATGTTCAGATGTGCTAACAAAACTAACGGGGTTCCATTTAGAAAAAACGTAGGTTTGTGTTAAAAAACATACTTCCTTGCATTTTTTTATGGTTTGTATTAACCAATTACACTAGCCCCTCTCCTCACGTTCGGTCTGTGGAATCGATTCGTCAGTATTTGATGTGGTTTACGAAATATATCCAGCGGTAATGTTAGGTGACTCACCCTGTATAGTGACCCTCGGAATGTTTAATCGCACCATGTTCTATTGGAAAAACAAACCGATGAACTTTTGTACTAACTTTTTTACTCCAACTTATTCATTTAATAAAATAGTTAACAGCTGTTGGTAACCGTCTTCAAAAAAGTTTGAATTTAAATGAGTCTAACCACAGTATTTCAGGCGACTATTGTTGCGACATGTAATTTTTTGTGTCGATCGGTGACTCCGTTGGTTACTATGAAGCTACTGGTCCAAAACTACAACGTTCGATTGTAAGCCAGTGGCAGGATTTTTTCTTTCCGTTATCACTTCTTATTGCTCTGGCAACGCTTTATTGATGTGAAAAATGACAAGCTGTGTTGTGATTCGGAGCCCGCAACAAAGTGTACTTCTCCGTGTAACTGTCAGTTTAAAGGGCTGAGGAAGGCAAAGGCAGAAGGACGAGCGAAAGCCTGTCTCTGGTAAAGTAGTGCGGTGTGCGAACCAACCTCTGCGGAGAGGCAAGGACAGTTTTACTCTTATTAGGATTCCCGACGGAAGCTTCCACTGCGGCGTGCACGCTCTTCGCCTCTATCTCTCCGACAGAATGCTGTAAGCACAGCAATACATTCGTCTTACGTAACAGCGGGCGCGAGCTGCCGAGCCTCTTATCTCGCAGCCCCACTGAAGCAGCTCTCGCGGGCACTGCGCCACGGTATCTTCTTTTTCTTCTCGTTCTTGTTCTTCTTCTTGTAGGGCGCAGCTGCGGAGCGCGCCGTGCGGCCACCGCGGCTCCAGGGCCCGAAAACAAGCGCCGAGGGCCGGCAATCGATGCGCGAGTATTTTTAGTCTGAGGACAGGGGACAGCAGAGAAGAGACTGCTGAGCTCCGCAACGAGCTGGGTGGCTGGCGGGCGCCGCCGCCTCCTCCTCCCCTTCACCAGAGAGTGACGGAGGGGTCCGGGCACCGGCCCCCCACCCCCACCACCACTCCCTCACTCCCCATCCAGGTGGCTGGACGGCCGGGGGCGTCCCCTTATCTGTTAGTGGGTGGCGCCGGCCATCAAAAAGACCTGCCTGTGACTGGGGGTACGACCACAACCATAGATGGAAACATAAAAGACCAAAAGACATACTTGTAGGGACCTAACATCTATGGCCAAGTACACGCAAACACAACGTTACAGGCGAGCCCCTGTTAATCAGCCACCAATACTGGATATCCAGTTGGAACACACTTGCCGAATAACTGGCACCACACAGGGAAGCCGTACCGTACATTACATGCAGACAAGCTCCCCCCCCCCCCCCACCCACCCACACAGTGAGATGATCTATGGCTGATCTCCCACTAATATATAACAATCCTGTATGTTCCAGGAATGCACCGGCTGCAGCAAGCTCGGATACATCGCCATCGCCTGCCACGGTAATAATGCATGATACCCATACTAACAAACCCAACCTTGCATGAGCTATCGCAGCTAGTAAGCCACTACTGCTCTTACTAGCATTCCCACTGTCGCAGAGGGCCGGCCGGTGTGGCCGAGCGGTTCTAGGCGCTTCAGTCTGGAACCGCGCGACCGCTACGTCGCAGGTTCGAATCCTGCCTCGGGCATGGATGTGTGTGAAGTCCTTAGGTTAGTTAGGTTTAAGTAGTTCTAAGTTCTAGGCGACTGATGACCCCAGAAGTTAAGTCCCATAGTGCTCAGAGCCATTTGAACCATTTTGTCGCAGAGGTGTTTTTCCCAAGGCACGAGCCTTGGCACTTTTTTCCCTCTGCTCTTCAAATTGCTATCCTCATTCGCGTTTCATCCACTGTCTATCACCTGATGGACCGTGTTAATGCGTAGTCTTACCCAGACGCACGGATAACATCACAGCCCAGCATCCTGTGCTCCACCTATTAGATAACTAACATGTTGACGGAGGTGACAGTAGAACTTTTGGTTTGGTCACCACGTTGGTACGGGCGTGGAGGGGCCCCATCTCTATTTTTTGACTGGGACGTAGTCGAGAAGCGTGAAAATATAATGGGCAGTCAAACGAAAACGAGATATTTAGGGAAAAAGTAAGCAAACTGTTTAATACACTGAAGCGCCAAAGAAACTGGTATAGGCAAGCGTATTAAAATACGCCGTGCGGGATTAGCCGAGCGGTCTAAGGCGCTCCAGTCATGGACTGTGAGGCTGGTCCCGGAGGAAGTTCGAGTCCTCCCTCGGGCATGAGTGTGTGTTTGTCCTTAGAATAATTTAGGTTAAGTAGTGTGTAAGCTTAGGGACTGATGACCTTAGCAGTTGAATCCTATAAGATTTCACACATTTGGAAAAAATTATTAAAATACAGAGATAGGTAAACAGGCTGAATACTGCGCTCATGTCGGCAACGCTTGTCTAAGACAACAAGTGTCTGGCGCAGTTGTTAGATCTCTTACTGCTGCCACAATGGCAGGTTATCAAGATTCAAGTGAGTCTGAACGTGGTGTTATAGTCTGCGCAAGAGCGATATGATAGAGCATCTCCGAGTTAGCGATGAAGTGGGGATTTTCCAGCACGACCATTTCACTAGTGTATCGTGAATATCAGGAATACGGTAAAACATCAAATCTCCGGCATCGCTGCGGCCGGAAAACGATCCTGCAGGAATGGGGCCAATGACGACTGAAGAGAATCGTTACTGACAGAAGTGCAACTCTTCCGCAAATTGCTGCAGATTTCAGTGCTGGGCCATCGACAAGCGTCAGCGTACGAACTGTTCATCTACATCCACATCTACATCTACATGGATACTCTGCAAATCACATTTAAGTGGCTGGTAGAGAGTTCATCGAACCACCTTCACAATTCTCTATTATTCCAATCTCGTATAGCGCGCGGAAAGAAGGAACACCTATATCTTTCCGTACGAGCTCTGATTTCCCTTATTTTATCGTGGTGATCGTTCCTCCCTATGTAGGTCGGTGTCAACAAAATATTTTCGCATTCGGAGGAGAAAGTTGGTAACTTGAATTTCGTAAGGTCAACAGTCCCTAAGCTTACACACCACTTAATCTAAATTATCCTAAGGACAAACACACACCCATGCCCGAGGGAGGACTCGAACCTCCGCCGGGACCAGCCGCACAGTCCATGACTGCAGCGCCTGAGACCGCTCGGCTAATCCCGCGCGGCTGAATTTCGTGAGAAGATTCCGTCACAACGAAAAACGCCTTTCTTTCAATGATGTCCATCCCAAATCCTGTATCATTACTAGGACACTCTCTCCCATATTTCGCGATAATACAAAACGTGCTGCCTTTCTTTAAACTTTTTCGATGTACTCCGTCAGTCCTATCTGGTAAGGATCCCACACCGCGCAGCAGTATTCTAAAAGAGGACGGACAAGCGTAGTGTAGGCAATCTCCTTAGTAGGTCTGTTACATATTCTAAGTGTCCTGCCAATAAAACACAGTCTTTGGTTAGCCTTCCCCACAACATTTTCTGTGTGTTCCTTCCAATTTAAATTGTTCGTAATTGTAATACCTAGGTATTTAGTTGAATTTACGGCTTTTAAATTAGACTGAGTTATCGTGTAACTGAAGTTTAACGAGTTCCTTTTAGCACTCATGTGGATGACCTCACAATTTTCGTTATTTAGGTTCAACTGCCACTTTTCGCACAATTCAGATATTTTTTCTAAATCGTTTTGCAGTTTGTTTTGATCTTCTGATCACTTTATTAGTCGATAAACGACAGCGTCATCTGGAAACAACCGAAGACGGCTGCTCAGATTGTCTCCCAAATCGTTTATATAGATAAGGAACAGCAAAGGGCCGATAACACTACCTTGTGGAACTCCTGAAATCACTTCTACTCGATGACTTTTCGTCAATTACTACGAACTGTGACCTCTCTGACAGGAAGTCGCAAACCAAGTCACGTAATCGAGACGATATTCCATAAGCACGCAATTTCACTACGAGATGCTTGCGTGGTACAGTGTCATAAGCCTTCCGGAAATCCAGGAATATGGAATCGATCTGAAATCCCTTGTCAATAGCATTCAGCACTTCATGTGAATAAAGAGCTAGTTATGTTTTACAGGAACGATGTTTTCTAAACCCATGTTGACTGTGTGTCGATAGACCGTTTCCTTCGAGGTAATTCATAATGTTCGAACACAATATATGTTGTAAGATCCTGCTGCATATGGAAGTTAACGATATGGGCCTCAAATTTAGTGGATTACTCATACTACCTTTCTTGAATACTGGTGTGACCGTTCAACGAAACATCATCGATATGCGCTTTCGGAGCTGAAGACCCACTCGTATACCCTTGATGACTGCACGACACAAAGCTTTACGCCTTGCCTTGAGCCCGTCAACACCAGCATTGCACTGTTGATGACTGGAAACATGTAGGCTGGTCGGACGAGTCTCGTTTCAAATAGTATCGAGCACATGGACCTCTACGGGAACGGACACAACCTCATGAATTCATGGACCCTGCATGTCAGCAGGGGATTGTTCAAGCTGGTGGAGGCTCTGCAATGGTGTGGGGCGCGTGCAGTTGGACTGATATGGGACCCCTGATACCTCCAGATACGCCTCTGATAGGTGACACGTATGTAAGCATCCTGTCTGATCATCTGTATCCATTCGTGTCCATTGTGCATTCCGACGGACTTGGGCAATTCCAGCAGGACAATGCGACACCCCACAAGTCCAGAATTGCTACAGAGTGGCTGCTGGAACACTCTTCTGAGTTTAAATACTGACCACCAAACTCCCCAGACATGAACGTTATTCAGCATATCTGGGATGCCTTGCAACGTGCTGTTCAGAAGAGATCTCCACCGCCTCGTGATCTTACGGATTTATGGACAGTGCTGCAGGATGTATGGTGTTAATTTCCTCCAGGACTTCTTCAGACATTATTCGAGTCCATGACACGTCGTGTTGCGGCACTTCTTCCTGTTCGCGGGGACCCTACGCGATACTAGGCATGTGTACGAGTTTCTTTGGCTTTTCAGCGTATTTCTAAAGTAATCGCCATAACTGTTAATACATTTATCCCACCGTGAGATAAGATGCTCTGTGACTACGTCGAAAAATGTTTGCGGTGGCCTAAGAAACCATGATCATTCTCAGATATGCGCGTCTTCGTCCGAAGCGAATCGACGTCCACGGGTTGTAACAACAACAACGTTATACTATTGTACGTATAATAATTTTTTCTTCTGATTTTCGATAAATTAGTGTAAGCGATGTTCTGATTTCATTTCTTTTTTCTTTTCATGTCATTATGTTAAAGAAACTGTAAACAATTTTCGATGTGAAGATTAATATTTATGCCAAATTTCAAGCAATGTTATAACAAAATTGAAATGTAAGAAATGTTGAAACTATTGTAAGATGTCGAAGTTGTAATTGTGCGTCTGGTCCATACGTAGGCAATGTATTAGAATATGTAGAATGCAAAACCTCTGGTGAATACCCTGTCTGTAGGGGAGCGGTAAAAGGTGGATGGCAGGGCGAGCGCGGGAAAATGCACACGGGCGCTGCACGGCATAACGGGCTCAGCTGTAGTAGTCGGAGTTGGGCGTCGGTCTGAGTAACACGTTCTGGACCGAGGAGGCTCTCCTGGAAAACGTGATTTCATTGAGCCTCGGATGTGCCGTTTCCGACGACTATACAGCATGGCTATATTCCATAGGCACTAAATGGAAAAGTATTGCGACGCTAAGAAGAAGCAAAGTGCCGATACATCAAGAGCCAAAGCTGCGATTGTATGTGTGGTTTACGCCTCGCCATCTCGCCGCCCGCCAACCGCCGCATCGACACGAACAGGTTGAAACTTTTAGTGCTGTATTCGTGTGGATCAGTGTTACTTTTGTTCCATACTGTTCAATAACAACTTAAATTTTACCAGAACTGTCCTATCAGTTAATTATCCTCACATCTAACCTAGACAGGGTCCTTTCCACATGTTGTGCAATCCGAGTGTCCCGAAATGAAGATTTAAAGTTTATGTTAATAATACTTACCTGCAGACCTAGCTATGTTAGAATGATGTTTAAAGAACTTTGTTGTTAATGAATATATAGGTCTGGCAAAGTTGGAAGATAATGTTGAAATTGGTTTAGTAATGAAGTTTAATTATTTGAGGCAGATAAAATGGTAATTAAATGAGCAGGAAATAAGCTAAAAAGAGTAGTAACTCACCTATTCTAAATCTTGAGTGCTTAATGAATCCTTTAATCAATATTTTCAGTACAGTGATCATAACAGTTTCAGGGTCCCCCCCCCTTTTTCTTTTCTATTCATTTAAATTCTGAAGTGTACTGAACTGATTTGACCAGCAAAGTTAAAGTCAATATAAAACCAAAATTTATTAGTGTTTTACCTTTTCAAAATTGACATTGTATGTGTGTTTCGAAAGTGCTATTTCTAGGGTAACCTATGCCCGATTTAAATCAGATCAATAGACAGTACGAAGTTTGTAGTAAACATTATAGTGTATTGTTGTGTATTTATGGCTTGTCCATATTAGTACAGAAAGTGAAATTATTAGTTCAGTAGAATTTCTGGTTCAAAGATTTACCATATTATGCAGTGTTATTACGTGCTGTTTTGTATGAACGTACGAGTACATCAACTTGTACTGGGAAGAAACTCAGTTAATGCCTAATTAGGCTGGCGACAGTATTATTAACAATTTGGTAGCATCTGCTGTGTTGTTTCTTGTCCGTCCTAACGTGTAGTTGCACTTCAGACTTGCTTGACGTATCGTTGTTGTTACTGAGTGGGTGGAAGTCTGATTTTGCCTCCATTCAGGTACACGCGGTCAACATATATACCAAAATGCTTTCTTATAGCGTGAAGCCCGTCAACTTACCATAGTACAGGCTTTAATAAGTATCGTGCGCAGTAGCGTAGTGTTACAGGGTGTCTTTCTTCAGGGCTCCAAACATATGGAAATCGCGTGCAAAGAAATCGGGACCACGTGTTTCCGAGGTTATTTTGACTAAGCTACAGAAGTTTCGCAGGGAAAGCGTTATATATCTTCCCCGTGCGATTTCCATATTTTGGGTGCGAGGAACAAAGACGTTCGTGGCCTTCGATTTGTTTCGGAAGAAGAGATACCCACCTGGATACAATCACGGTTCCACAGTGTAATAAAACTGGTTATGGTGTGGTAAAATGCTCTAACCGACATTGAATAACATGAAATAACTGATTCCCAAGTTAAAGGCTAAAAACGCAGAAATCCACTACCAAATAGCTATATGAAAATGTATAAACATCGCCACATATAAACACTTTATGCCATTACTAACATTATCATAGACTTCTTAAAAAGAATAAGCAATGATAAAGAGTTATTATTACCTTGTTTTTGTAATGTATGCTCCAAAGATGATTTTGCATAAATAGATCGGTATGCGGTAGTATTTTTTTGTTAGATGTTATTTTAGGTAAATCTTTGTTCTAGTTCAGTACCGAGTGTGTAGTAAGAGTTACGTATTTGATGAGTTAGCGTGGAGGTCGATCTTAGGAGTATTGTGAAGTGAATTGACTAAAAATATATCTATTTAACAACAGAAATTTAACCAGTGTTCATATCATTTAAGAAAATGAAGCCGAGCATCCCCTAGACCAGTGTATGAAGTTGCATTTCAGAATCTAGCATAGACATAGATTACGAGCCAATAATTTTCGACAACAATGAAGAATAACAACAGATGAGTACTATGAAAGCAGTTTATTTGAATTCTACCGTTGCTACCTCTCTCTGCAGTGTGTCACTATCTCACTGTGCCAAGTGCTGTGCCAAATTGTGATCAGCCAACCAAATTTAAACTTACTTCAAAATTAATGAATTGACTTTGGGTTATAAGAGGATGGTGACGGTTAGAATAGGCAACTGTAAAAACTTTTCTGTGAAGTCATCGACCGTCTTGCGCCACAGCAAGATAAATGTATGTACAGTTGTGTCGATTACTTTCCGAATAATAAACGGTTTACTTACATTTTCTCCGTCTGTCTCGTTTTCGTTTGACTGCCCATTATACAAGATTATTAAAATGAATGAAGTGATTTGACGGATACCTATATTATTTGACATATTGTCACAGGGCTTTGAACACACACACTGAAAGTTTTTTTGACATGTTACAAGAGCTCCTCATGTCGCCCCTACTGTTTCTGCACGTATCAGGTAGATAATAAAGTTCTTCTGACGTTGGGCGCAGCATGTTCCTATCAGTCTGCTCAAAAGCGCTACTGGTGCGAGCTCGCAGCTCTGGTAGGTTTGTTGGTAGAAGAGGCGTAAACACTGAATCTTTCACACAGCCCGATACTCAAAAAATCGGACGCTATCAGGTCGGGAGAGCGTGGAGGCCATAAATGGAATTGCTGATCATCAGTCTCAGCAGGACTGATCCATCAGTTTCTCAGTTTCTTTTTCAAGAATTCACGAGCGCCATGATGGAAGCAAGGTGGAGCACAATCCAGTTTGTAGATCAAGTCCACACTGCCGTTCTCCAGTTGCGGCGTGACCCAGCTATCCAACATGTCCAGATACACGTGTCCTCTAACGGTCTTTTCGTGGAAGAAAAGGGGACCGTAAACTTTAAACCGTAAGACTGTACAGAGCACATTAACTTTTGGTGGATCTGGAACATGCTGTCCGATTGCGTGGGGATTCACTGCCGCATTCGCACATTGTGCCTATTTTCTGTGCCGTTCACAAAAATGTTGTTTCGTCACTGGAGATGAGTTTCTCATAAACTCCACCCTCTTCCACAAGCTGTTGCAACTGTGTGGAAAGTTCAAAACGTCTGTCTTTGTGATCGGGAACGAGATCTGGGAGCAACTGCAGGCAGCAAGGCTTCACTTTCAATCGCATCCTAAAGACCTTCCAAACGGTCTGTTGTGGTATCTTCAGCTCCCTACTCGCTCTGTTTGTCGACTTCTGTGGACTCCGTGCGAAACTCGCCTGCAGACGGCCAACCGTTTTTTCGCTAACCTTTGATTTCCCCTCGCAGAGAGATGTGGAAGCTCTAAACTGGGCATACCATCGCCGAATGGAGTTGGCAGTTCTGAGGTGTCGTTGGGCGGTTACAACAGACTGATGAGGGTGCATCTCGAGCACGACATAATTACGCTTTCTCGGCGCACGTCGCCATCTTGCCTAACTGCTCACTGCTCCGCTCTCCTCGCAGAAATCTGAAGTGCGGGTGCAAAACTACAAAACGTTTCGCGTTTTCCTCTATGAGTGCTGACTTTTGTGACGATATGTCAATTAACGTAGCTACTGTGAATTTTGAAATCGCTTCATAATAACCTTGTAGTTTCGGAATACGGACACAAGGTAGGTTTTATACGGCCACTACTTTTTACCAGATTTGCAGATGACACGGTACTGTTTGCAGGCAATACAATATATCTTTGTAGAACATTATCCAGACGTGAAGAAGGTTTCTAAGAGTTTTATTCCTCCTCCTCCAGTCCTTATCCAATATTATCTGCCGTCCCCGATTACCCCCCCCCCCCCCATTACCCCCACTCCCCTGCCCTACAGGAATTTCTATACGCCATCTGTCTGCACCTAGTGTTATCTCATGTGAAAGTGTGACGACTTGCTCGAAATGTCTGCGATTGGTGTAACTGAGGTCGGACGTGTGTACCAGCCCAGCACTCAACTAGTCAGCTGTGGGAAACCGCCTAAAAACCACTTCCAGGCAGGCCGGCACACCGGTTCTCGTCGTCACTCCGCTGGGCGCCGGGTTTGGCGCGCCCCCCCCCTAAAAGCCCTTTCTACAAGATGCACGTAAGTCTTCAAGAAAGATTATAGTCTACTGAAGCACTCCAGGCGTTCTAGACCCGAACTATAAACTCGTACAAGAACTCGTCGCAGCATCTTTGAATGATAAACGTAAACACAGCGTACCGCTAATGGCATACCAGCGCCAAAGTCGTGATTTCACATTAGCGTATCGTTAATTATTTATGAAATTTACAAAGATTTAAAAACTTCCGTGAAAATATTTATGACAAGTGCACTACACTCACTTGCTCAGAAAATTCCTCAGCACTCAGCTGGGACGTGACCACAGCAGGCACCTACTAGCCCGCGCATGCGCAGTGAGGCCACTAGTACCGGATTTGGAACTGACCCCATTACTTTATCTCTAGAATCATCGCACGTCGCTACTAACACGATCATGATATGACCCCGTTCACACGATAGACAGCCACCATTCATGCAAATGGTGGTCAGTCAATTAGACGTTCGTTCATCGTGTAAAACAGGCATTAACCCGGAAGCAGTGTACTAACACGCGAGGCAGTCTGGGCGGGTCTAGAGTTGAAAGAATATGGGATGAAAATCAGCACAAAGAAAACGTGATCATGCACAGTATAGATATTTGGGGAGCATTACAACTGATAACTTGAGTAAAGAAAAAGGAATAAGAATGAGAACTGCAATGGCCGAGCAAGTTTTCCAGAAGATGAAACGCTTACTGTACAGTAAATTTGGGGCTGGAGTTCAGAAAAACGTTGGTTGAATGATTCATGAGGAGCGTTTTTTCTGTACGACTATGAAAAGTGGAGACTGAAGAAGAGACGAAGAGACAAAACTCATTCATTCGAGATGTTAGAACAGAGAAGAGCGGAAAAAAGTAAACTGTTGGTAAAGTGAAGCACTGTGAAGTGATGGAAAGGGTAAAGGAACAACGAACTCTCCTAGAAAAGAAAAACAGACTGGCCGGAACATACAGGATTTTTCCGTAAGAGCGTGCAAAAATGTAACAGAGGACGCTCCACTGAGCAATTTGAGGTAGGGGACCTGGGGTTGGAGAAACCAACTTAAGGAGAAACAGGAATAAAATCACATTACTGTGTACTTTTTTATTTACATTATTTACTGTTAAGTGCAGCCGGCCGCAGTGGCCGAGCGGTTCTAGGAGCTACAGTCTGGAACCGCGCGACCGCTACAGTCGCAGGTTCGAATCCTGCCTCGGGCATGGATGTGTGTGATGTCCTTAGGCTAGTTAGGTTTAATTAGCTCTAAGTTCTAGGGGACTGATTGCCTCAGAAGTTAAGTCCCATAGTGCTCAGAGACATTTTTTTGTTAAATGCAAGTACCATCACTGCCCCAATGAACGTATCTTATGAAATGTGCTGGAACTGGCGGCTGTCAACCTCAGTGCAAGCATGACATCGGAGAGCAAGATTCTGACGCACACTGATAAATATCCCTGGTGTGTTTCGAATCACATCATAAACAGTTACAATTCCGGCAACTAATTCCATCTCCGTATCCACTGGGGTCTCACATACACATGACTAGAGATCTCCATATGAGATAATCAGGGGGATTCAGGTCAGGCTGCCTCACTGGCCATGAAAGAGGATCTCCCATTCCAATCCAGCGACCAGGAAATACTGTACCGGTACTGCTCCATCGTACTGTACTGTACGTCTCTGAATAGCGCTGAGTAATGAATGGGTCCCACGTTCTGTCGTGGGGCAATGTGGATACGATACAACAGAGCCACCTTACGGACAAGTAGTAAACAAGACCTGCATCATGACTTGCTGGTAATGGGGCTCGTCGTCCTTGTTTCCTTGCAGAAAGTAAAGGATGTGCATGTAAATAAGCAGCACAGTACGTGTAAACTTGTACTCATGTTAGTTGTAAATGGGCTGGAAAACAGTAATGCTAGACAAAGCGGTAGACAAGTTTACTTCCATATCACCTTAAGCTGGTCTGTTCGACCCCAAGTTCCCTATCTCAACTTGTTCAGTGGAGAATTCTCTATGTCCTGTTATCTTTTTTGCACGCTCTTACGGAAACACCCCGTGTACTGCAAGTAAAACGTATTCTGACAACAGCTGTACAAAATACAGCGGAAGAACAGAAGAAAATAGGAGGAAGAAGAATAAAAACTCTGGGGAAAGAGAAAAGATGAAGATATCGGACTACGAAACAGTTGGCCTAGAAACAGAGCAGATGGAGGCAGAAATGGTGTCAGAAACCTCCCGATAGGCAGGGCACCTTATGATGATGATGACGGCAGTGGCATAAATTGCGTAGTGGGTAACGGCCGATGGTGTGTGGGGCTGTTCGCATACGATAGCGTCGCCCATGACAATGTTGCAGCGCCAGAAGGCCGTAACGCAGTGGAGGAAGACGCGCATAGGGTCGGCGCTTGGAGCAAGGTACTGGCATTCGGCCGAGAACGTAAACAAATGTAACGTATCGCGCGTAAGCAGGCGAAGAAGTCCATTACCATTCGTTTACACCGATGACTAGTGGAAACTACGTGTGACTAAAGATCTTGAACGACGCAAAATACGATGAGCACCTAAAGCTAGTCGTAGGAAAGGCCGCAGGTTCGAATCCTGCCTCGGGCATGGATGTGTGTGGTGTCCCTAGGTTAGTTAGGTCTAAGTAATTCTAAGTTATAGGGGACTGATGACCTCAGCAGTTAAGTCCCATAGTTCTCAGAGCCATTTGAACTATTTTTTTAGGAAAGGCCGTTCTCCCCACGCACCATTCGGAAATGGAACAGAGGAAGACGAAATTATGGATGGCTACCAGAGGCGACCACCGCCACAATCTGTAATGCGGGGGGGCTTGCGAAGTCGCAGTAAATATAAAGCAATAAAAGATAGGCATAAAAAGACGAAGACGGTATGCTGTACTGGGTGCAGTTGAGTGTTGGCTTCATTTTAGAGGCCCCTACACTGAGTAGCAACCCTGCTGCCTTATCGTTCATTATAGTCGTTGATAGCCGCCAGTAACTGACGAACGATCAAATTTATATAGTTGGGAATACACAGATGATGGAAAAAGAGGCTAATAGTTGACCACGTACATTAAAAAAATACATTATTGAACTCCGCTCATCATAAGAATAAACCTGATGTAAACAAACACAAGCTCGGTGATTGGTCAGCAGCCGTAGCACGGGTACACGGGTGCTGTTGCGCTTTTGGAAGCAGGTCCTACTTATGTGTTAGATATGTTACTGCTACATTACGTTAAATGAAACTTTAAGATATTCAAATGTATTAGCAGCCATCAACGTTTATGTTAATCACGCTTTATTTATGTAGTTATTATTTCAAAAATCGTGTACAGTTACAGACTCTGCACTCTTGTGCTTTGATTGTCGCGCTGTTAACACGCAATGTGAAAATGGCTGAGGCTGCTTCCCGTTCCATAGTGAAACACACGTGTGGAATACGGTTAAAAAGTGACGAGAAATAGTCTGTTGTTAATGTTTTTCATAACTTTAAAGAGATAATCGGCTGTGAAATTTTCCAAGGGACTGAATTAGATACAGTTGACACACTGGCGCATATTCGTATATAGCGGAATCGGTAGCGTACTAGCTTTATAACATGGTTTGCTGCTCCATGTATCGCCCGAATCATTTTTTTCTCATTCTATTTGAATTACCTTCATCTCGTAACTGTAAAATTCATCAAAATTTTTTATGAATAATGGACGTCTTCTTGTTTTTCATGACATATTGCAGCGGAATTTCTGCTTTCATTTGAAATATAAATTCTCAATTGTCGATATTGTATGAAAGACTGTTAATAAAGGTTGATTAAATTAAGAAAATATGACAATCTAATTTTTAAGGCAAAAATGAAAAACTAAGTACCTTTTATTTGGACTATGTCCATTGTTTTATACCACATATGTAGATAAGTATCCTAGAAACATGAAAAACAATCATTTTGACAGCATCGAGCACACCATACAAATACTGCATTTTTACATCTGCCACTGTACCATTACAATGTGAGCACAACACAACTGATCTGGAGCCAAGTTAAGGGATTTGGTCCGAGAAATAACCAGACTATTAAACTGCCAGACGTACTGGAACTATAGCATGCAGCTTTTTCACGTGTCACTGCCGAACGCTGGCGGGACATAGAACGGCACGTCATAAAAGAACAGGTGAAAATGCGGCGTCCGGTTGGCTTCGTG
The DNA here is from genome assembly GCF_021461385.2 of Schistocerca piceifrons. NCBI lineage: Eukaryota > Metazoa > Arthropoda > Insecta > Orthoptera > Acrididae > Schistocerca > Schistocerca piceifrons. The sequence goes on along the minus strand of NC_060140.1, from coordinate 855,216,582 downwards.
GATTCTGTTGTTGATCGACTCGTTATCAACGTAGCAGATGACAGTTCCAGTACTGAAATGTATTTCTCGAATTCGGGTAAGGAAGGAGCTAAGAGATTACCAGACGATTGACTGTAATGTATTCAAAACAGCGGTGAAATCCCTGCCGTGTGCTTTTGCATCATCATACCTCACAAAAATTACCCTGTATTTACGTTAGGAATTTTCATCACTCTTGTTTGTAATTAGAATACTGAGTCAAGTGAGAACGAGAGCATTTTATGCTTTCCGTCTGGTCACCTAAGGAGCGCGCGGTGGTACTGGAGTTTTGCCGAATATGGAACACAAACTGTACGTTCATTATTTCATATAGATTGCAAATGCATAATACGAGACCAGGCAAGGAAGTAACATTCTTGCTGCTGAAACGTTTAATCACATCGTTTCTCAGTGTTGTCTGAGAGTCAGTCGAATTGCCGTCAGCTGCAGCAGATGTTCCTGAAGTATGCAGGAATCGTCGGTTTGCTAATGGAGGGACGTTTGTAGGCGCCAGTCGGAGTGAGTCAACGTGCGAGTGGGCTATGTTTGAGCCAGTCCCGAGTTTTGTAGGCGAGTAATTTGGAGCGGCTTCCTCTTTCCATTTGCGTTGAATTTTTAACCGGTAGTTGCTTGCTCGCCCAAAGCAAAGGCGGCGTCTTGCAGCGGAAAACTCAGTCATCAATTAGTCACACAAGCTACGGAGGTGCTCTGCGACTGAGATACGAGTAGGACCGGCCATTACTGACGATGAATTATTCGCGGTACGCAAATTTCCGCTTTGTGCTTTCTTTATTCTTTTTTTTCGAGCGAGTAAGTGGCTGCTGGCGTTGGCTGGCTCATCCCGAAGTACTTTCCAAGAAATCAGATAGCGACAACAAGGAGGGCGGCGCGAGTTAACAGGCGCGACTCTGTGTGATGGCGCGGCCTGAGTGGTTCCGGGCCGGGCGAAGCACTTAGCCGCTGGAGTGGGCCTCTCCAGACAGCGACGCGACCGCTGGCGGTTGCTAGGCAACCAACTGGTGAGGACGCTGCTGCAGTCGACACCCTTACCAGATAATCGTTTATCAACACCATACATAGGGCAAACAACACGAACTGTGCAGGAACGCATTGTGGAACACCAACGGCATACTCGCCTTCTCCAACCACCAAGTCCGCAATCGCCGAACGTTGTATTTCCACAGACCATTCCATGAATTACAACGACACAAAAATTTTGGCCCATACATGAAACTTTTGGAGCTCGATTATCAATGAATCTGTGGAAATAAGATTGTCTGGCAACGAGACTCTCATCAATCGAGATAGCGGTTATCAGCTGAACTCTGCTTGGAATCCTGTTACAGAGAAACTTCGTAGTCGACGTACTTATCTGCATAAAGATGAAAATCGACGTGATATCGATACGCTGAGCTTTCACCGTGGAGGGCGCGAGGCGCAGCGCACGGAGTTGTTATGAACGCGCACGCTGAGCAGCACATGCGCAATGTCACCTCAGAAGGCTTTAAATAGCGGAGCTCAGCGTGCACTCGCCAGTACTACTACAGTGGCATTCACCTGAAGATGGCCAGAAGACTCTGCGCCGAAATATCGTGGCAGGACGTTACTGACATCCGGCAGTTCTCCCGAGTTTTTATGGAACCATATAAAATAGTCTGTGAGAAAATACGATCACCAACGGTCTTATCCACTCTCAGAGGGAATGACGGGACGTAACAGAAAGTAGGGAACAGACAGCTGCCCTGCTAATGAAAAGGATGATCAGCGTAAGTATATAGGTAGGAATATAGGTATATGTACCCTTTCGCACAAGAGGAAATTAGTCATATAATTTTAAGACTGATGCAGAAAAAATCTCCAGGACCGGCCAGGATCACTACCGAAGTAATACAAGCCCTATGTAACCAATTAGATAGTTACTTTCGCGATCTGTACAATGAGTGTCTGTTGCAAGGAAGGGTTCCTGCGCCCTGCAAGAACGCTGAAATGTTAATAAGCAGAAAAGGGCAAGATAGAGATCCAATGGCACCCAAATCCTACAGACCAATTTGCCCTTTGAACCCTCTCGGAAATATATTTGCAAAACTATTATGCAAAAGATTGCAAGATCACAGACTGCTACACGGGATGAGCCCTCGCCAGTACGGCTATAGAACAGGCAAGTCAACTGGAGACTCAATTAACAATGCCATTTCGCCAGCGACAGATACTAATTTTACGAACGCTCTAGCGAAGATGATTGACATTGCTGTCGCTTTTGATTGCCTATGGTGGTCGTCTTTCTTCGGTCGTCTTAGGGATTTGGAGTGCCCAGAAGTGCTGTATAATTGCATGAGAGATTATTGCCACGGGCGACATGCTTCTTTAACATGCCCAGGAAAGAAAATAACGAAGACAATAGCAAAAGGCTCTCCGCAGGGATTAGTGTGTGGTCCAGAGTTTTGGGATGTGGCACTGGAGCACATATTACAGAAGTTACACGACAGCGGTAACACAAGCTGTCTGGTGGAATTTGCAGATGATGTGCTGTTCGTTGTAAGTGGTGACTCCAGAAGAATTATAGAAGACAACCGTAATGCGGCCCTCCATGAACTTGAGGGCTGGTGTCGAAGTGTGAAATTGTCACTGGCACCTCACAAAACAACGTGCCTTATAAGAAACCATAAAATAAAATTAAGTGATGTAACGATTAGGAGAAGCGCAGTAACGACATATCTATGAGTATTTCTGGAGGAACGTCGTAACTTTGCACGTCTTGTATAGGAAGCAGGCAGCTGGTGAAGCTAGCCTCCGTAGAGAGAAGGGTTCAACGAGGCGTGCTACTAACAAGGTAACCTCTCCATCGCACCCCCCCCCCCCCCCCTTAGATTTAGTTATAAGATGACACAGTGGATAGGCCCCGAAAAACTGAACACAGATCAATCGAGGAAACAGGAAGAAGTTGTGTGGAACTATGAAAAAAATAAGCAAAATTTACAAACTGAGTAGTCCATACGCAAGATATGCAACATCAAGGATAATGTTAGCTCAGGAGCGCCGTGGTCCCGTGGTTAGCGTGAGCAGCTGCGGAACGAGAGGTTCTTGGTTCAAAAGTGAAAAGTTTACTTTCTTTATTTTCGCAAAGTTATGATCTGTCCGTTCGTTCATTGACGTATCTGTTCACTGTAATACGTTTAGTGTTTGTGTTTTGCGACCGCACCGCAAAACCGTGCGATTAGTAGACGAAAGGACGTGTCTCTCCAATGGGAATCGAAAACAATTGATCGCAAGGTCATAGGTCAACCGATTCTTCCACAGGAAACACGTCTGATATATTCTATACGACACTGGTGACGGCATGTGCGTCACATTACAGGAATATGTTGTCGACCCACCTAACTTGTACACTTGGCGAATGGGTAAAAAGATTCTTCTACCTTGCCCGATTTAGGTTTCCTTGTGAATGTGATAATCACTCCCAAAAAAGTGATGAAAACATGAGAGTTTGTCACATAAACTGCAACAAATGAATGCAACAGTTTCACAGTCGCACGGTTTTCCCTGTGCTCTGTCAAAACATATGTTTTTAACGTTTTCAAATTTTTCCGTGTGTAGACCGTCAGTTACCTCGCATCGGACGGACAGATAATAATCGTCTGTAAATAAAAAATTAAACTTTTCACTCGAGGGAAGACTTGAACGAAGGACCACCGAGTGAGATACTAGAATCTATATTGCGTTGGTGCAAGTGGTCATGGAGGTGTGGACTTCAGGAAGTAACAGTGATGGGTGGAATTACTTGCAGTAGTGGAAACGCCGCTGGCGTGCTGTCCGACGCCCAAGGCTATGGCTATGGCTGTTGGCCAGGGTAGTATGAGGATAGATTCAGTAGCGGAGACAACCATATACAAGTTAAATGCAACAAAATAAATGAAGAAACAGAGGACAAATTCTAGTGTTTGTCGTAGATTAGTACCTGGTTGATTGTTTAAGGGTTTTCATGTAGTTTTGTAGTAGTAGAAGTAGTTGTTTTTTCTTTCTTTTTTAATCACTCCTCCGTTTTTTTAAAAAATATATTAAGTATTGTTGTTGTTGTTGTTGTAGTCTTCAGTCCTGAGACTGGTTTGATGCAGCTCTCCATGCTACTCTATCCTGTGCAAGCTTCTTCATCTCCCAGTACCTACTGCAACCTACATCCTTCTGAATCTGCTTAGTGTATTCATCTCTTGGTCTCCCTCTACGATTTTTACCCTCCACGGTGCCCTCCAATGCTAAATTTGTGATCCCTTGATGCCTCAGAACATGTCCTACCAACCGATCCCTTCTTCTGGTCAAGTTGTGCAACAAACTTCTGTTCTCCCCAATCCTACTCAATACCTCCTCATTACTTACGTGATCTACCCACCTTATCTTCAGAATTCTTCTGTAGCACCACATTTCGAAAGCTTCTATTCTCTTCTTGTCCAAACTAGTTATCGTCCATGTTTCACTTCCATACATGGCTACACTCCATACAAATACTTTCAGAAACGACTTCCTGACACTTAAATCTATACTCGATGTTAACAAATTTCTCTTCTTGAGAAACGCTTTCCTTGCCATTGCCAGTCTACATTTTATATCCTCTCTACTTCGACCATCATCAGTTATTTTACTCCCTAAATAGCAAAACTCCTTTACTACTTTAAGTGTCTCATTTCCTAATCTAATTCCCTCAGCATCACCCGACTTAATTTGACTACATTCCATTATCCTCGTTTTGCTTTTGTTGATGTTCATCTTATATCCTCCTTTCAAGACACTGTCCATTCCGTTCAACTGCTCTTCCAAGTCCTTTGCTGTCTCTGACAGAATTACAATGTCATCGGCAACCTCAAAGTTTTTACTTCTTCTCCATGAATTTTAATACCTACTCCGAATTTTTCTTTTGTTTCCTTTACTGCTTGCTCAATATACAGATTGAATAACATCGGGGAGAGGCTACAACTCTGTCTCACTCCTTTCCCAACCACTGCTTCCCTTTCATGCCCCTCGACTCTTATAACTGCCATCTGGTTTCTGTACAAATTGTAAATAGCCTTTCGCTCTCTGTATTTTACCCCTGCCACCTTCAGAATTTGAAAGAGAGTATTGCAGTTAACATTGTCAAAGGCTTTCTCTAAGTCTACAAATGCTAGAAACGTAGGTTTGCCTTTTCTTAATCTTTCTTCTAAGATAAGTCGTAAGGTTAGTATTGCCTCACGTGTTCCAACATTTCTACGGAATCCAAACTGATCTTCCCCGAGGTCCGCTTCTACCAGTTTTTCCATTCGTCTGTAAAGAATTCGCGTTAGTATTTTGCAGCTGTGACTTATTAAACTGATAGTTCGGTAATTTTCACATCTGTCAACACCTGCTTTATTTGGGATTCGAATTATTATATTCTTATTGAAGTCTGAGGGTATTTCGCCTGTCTCATACATCGTGCTCACCAGATGGTAGAGTTTTGTCATGACTGGCTCTCCCGAGGCCATCAGTAGTTCTAATGGAATGTAGTCTACTCCCGGGGCCTTGTTTCGACTCAGGTCTTTCAGTGCTCTGTCAAACTCTTCACGCAGTATCTTATCTCCCATTTCGTCTTCATCTACATCCTCTTCCATTTCCATAATATTGTCCTCAAGTACATCGCCCTTGTATAAACCCTCTATGTACTCCTTCCACCTTTCTGCCTTCCCTTCTTTGCTTAGAACTGGGTTGCCATTAAGTATTAGAAATAAATAATTAATACGTAAGTTATAACTATCCAAGGAAATGTGATTTGTCTGTCCTATTTTAGCTTGTTAGATAATAGGGTGTAATTATGAAGAATAAATAAATAAATAAAAATATTAACACTTGTTTCCGGTGGATATCATATCGTTGGGATTCTAGTAGCTTCCACTTTGTAACTGTTGGAGTCATTTGGCGGGGAGTCCCAGTATTCGGTCACGCTCACTTAGGCAGATGCGTAGGAAGTAGGGCTATCTGGAATGATCGCCCAATGACAACGGTCGGGATGCGGTTCCGGTGTCAGTCGGTTAATGGGGTTGGGTTGTTTGGGGGAAGAGACCAAACAGCGAGGGCATCGCCTCATCGAATTAGGGAAGGACGGAGCCCTTTCAAAGGAACCATCCCGGCATTTACCAGGAGCGATTTAGGGAAATCAAGCAAAACCTAAATCAGGATGGCCGGACGCGGGATTGAACTGACGTCCTCCCGAATGCGAGTCCAGTGAGTAGGTTAATGCTAATGGCTAAGACTCTGAGCAGTTGTGTGAACAAAGGAAGTAAAGCCACAAATTTGCAGCAAGGTTTGTAAAGTTTATTGCAAGGAATAAGAAGTTATGTATAAAATTGTGTATTTCAACTATAACTGGTCTTATCGGATCTGGGAGGAAATTATATTGTGAATCAAATAGTCTGATGACGCTTCAGTACGTAAATTTAAAATCAATTTTTACGTTGTGGTTAGACGTGAACTTGCACATGACACTGATTTGGGAAAAATTACTTGTTTCGAGAATAAGTAAACCTTATTTCCATTGAGTGACTTTTATCGTTTCAAGAAAATCGCTAAGTAGCCTAAAGATCTCTATAGTTTTAGGAAGCAGTGGCAAGGTTGGTTTCAGGCGCACTGTATAATTACAAAAAACGCCTATGTGTCTTGGTCTAATTGCAAACCCTCTTCTCTGACTTGTACCACAGGTTAGACACTTGTTAAATGAATAAAAGGGCGGTTACATGCTCATGCATCCCATCAACGCTCCCTCCCTGTTCTATTACTGTGTGTATGTGTATGTGCGTGTGTGTGTGTGTGTGTGTGTGTGTCTGTGTGTGAAACAAATATCCTCTGTAATTGCGATTCTACGTTACCATGTAGACAACCATAAAAGTGCTAACAGACTGAGCATTTTAAATTACTCTTTACTGTGACTATTATTGTTATCAAATGAAACTAAACGTTCACTGTTATCAGTCGAAATTTACACTGAACCGCCAAAGAAACTGGTAAAGGCATGCATACTCGATACAGAGATATGTAAACAGGCAGAATACAGCGCATCGGTCGGCAACGCCTATATAAGACAACAGGCGTCTGGCACAGTTGTTAGATCGGTTACTACTGCTAAAATGGCAGGTTATCAAGATTTAAGTGAGTTTGAATGTGGTGTTATGTCGGCGCACGAGCGATGTGACAAGCCATCTCCGAGGTAGCGATGAAGTGGGGATTTTGTAGTACGACCATTTCACGAGTGTACCGTGAATATCAGGAACACGGCGAAACATCAAATCTCCGACATCACTGCGGTCGGAAAAAGATCGTGCAAGAACGAAACCAACGACGACTGAAGATAATCGTTCAGCTTGACAGAAGTGAAACCCTTCCGTACATTGCTGCAGATTTCAGTGCTCGGCCATCAACAAGTCTCAGCGTGCAAACCATTCAAAGAAACATTATCGGATTGAGCTTTCGGAGCCGAAGGCCCACTCGCGTACCGTTGATGACTGCACGGTACAAAGCTCTACGCCTCGTCTGGGCCCGTCAACACCGACATTGGACTGTTGATGACTGGAAACATGTTGCCTGGTCGGACGAATCTAGCTTCAAATTGGCTGGTTCAGATGGCTCTGAGCACTATGGGACTTAACATCTGAGGTCATCAGTCCCCTAGAACTTAGAACTACTTAAACCTAACTAACCTAAGAACATCACTCACATCCATGCCCGAGGCAGATTCGAACCTGCGACCGTATCAGTAGCGCGGTTCCGACCTGAAGCGCCTAGAACCGCTCGGCCACAACGGCCGGCGCTTCAAATTGTATCGAGCGGATGAACGTGTACGGATGTGGAGACAACCTCATGACTCCATGGACCCTGCATGTCAGCAGGGATTGTTCAAGCTTGTGGAGGCTCTGTAGTGGTGTTGGGCGTGTGCAGTTGGAGTTATATGGGACCCCTGATACGTCTAGATACGACTCTGACAGGTTAGCCATTAATACGCTCTCATCTGGAGATAGATTGGGTCGAAAGTTGAACGAACGATAGCGGTTTGAAGGGGAGAGGGAAGAAAGTGTCAAGGCAAGAGCCAAGGGGAAAAAAAACACCTTTGCGATAGTTGGGTCGGATTGTGAGAGTAGCGGTTTCCTTGCTGCCTGCGACAGGTCATGCAAGGGTAGGCTTTGTTAGTAGTGGGTATCATGCAGGTCGATACCTCTGACGTGCGGTGCTGTTACTGGGCGGCTGCCGCTGGGTGCCGGTGTTGATTAGTGTAAGTTAGTTTCAGTAGTGTGTAAGCCTAGGGACCAATGAAATCAGCAGTTTGGTCTCATAGGAACGAATCACAAATTTCCAAATTTCATTTCCCTGAGAGCTAGGGGGGATGGGGGTAAGGGGGTTGTGATCAAAACAGGGGCCAGCAATGGTATTAGTAGGTTTTTGCTATAGTGATCACTTCAGCCATCATTTTCCGATTGTTCACAACCGGCTAATCACAAGCGACGTAGATTCTTCCTACACGTCGGTAAGGGGCCTGACGATGGCGTAATAAAGCGCTGAAACTGGTTGCCAAATAAAATAAGGTCGGAAATCTGACGGCTGAGAGGTGTTTAATTTGACATCCCATATCGAACAGTCGAGTCCCGAAACCATCTCTAAAAAAATGGGCATTCAGAGACATGACAGGACTTTTTACCGTTCCACTCTCACTTGAAGCGTGCGAAGAATGACTATGTGTGTTCTGCAATTAATCTGTTCTTGTCCTCACTATCCCTATGGGAGTGAGAGGTAGGCGGTTGTAGGACATTCCTTGAGTCGTCATGTAAAGGCACTTCTTGAAACACTGTGAGCAGGTTTTCTCCGTATAGTTTGTGTCTGTCTTGAAGTGTCTGCCACTTCGGTTTCTTCAGCATCTCGGTGACGCTCTTCCACTGGTCAAATGTGTCCAGTATTCCCTGTTAGCTCTATTTGGTACGGATCTCACACAGTCGAGCAATATTCTAGGTTGAGTCGGACGAGTGTTTTATGAGCATTCTCCTTTGTAGACTGCCTGTATTTTCCAAGTATCCTAACAGTGAACCGAAGTCTACAATATGCTTTACCTACGACAGACCCCTGAGATCTTTCAGTTTCACTTCCGCTTATATTTTCTACACGCAGTTATTCGTATGTGTTCACTGATTCCAATTGTCAGTCATTGATATTGTAATCGTACGATAATCCGTTGTTTTTCGTTTTGTTAAATGCACAGTTTTACGTTTCTGAACATTTAAAACGAGTTGCTAATCTCTGAATCACTTTGAATTCTTACTGAGATCCGAATGAATATTTGTAGAGTTGAAACTTCCTGGCAGATTAAAACTGTGTGCCGGACCGAGACTCGAACTCGAGATATTTGCCTTTCACAGGCAAGTGCTCTACCAACTGAGTTACCCAAGCACGATTCATGACCCGTCCTCACATACATTCCTCACAGACCCACTTCCACCGGTACGTTGTTTCCTACTATCCCAACTTCACAGAAGCTCTCCTGCTAAAATTACAGAACTAGAACTGCTGGAAGAAAGGATACTGCGGAGACATGGCTTTGCCACAGCCTGGGGGATGTTCCCAGAATTGATTTGTAGAGCTTTTTCTTCAGATAGTACTTCATTACAGATTACTGCGTCTGCGAAAAGTCTAATATTGTCAGAATGGTCATTGATATACGATATAAATAACAAGGGTAATTTCGAAATTTGTGGTAAGGTCTTATGGGACCAGACTGCTGAGGTCATCGGTCCCTAAGCCTACACACTACTTAATCTAACTTAAACTAACTTACGCTACGGACAACACACACACCCATGCCCAAGGGAGGACTCGAACCTCCGACGGGTGGAGCCGCACGGACCGTGACAAGACGCCTGAGACCACGCGGCTACCCCGCACGGCAGACAGCATGGTTCCCATCAGACTTGCATGGGGAACGCCTGAAATTACTCCTACTTCTATCGATGGCCCTCCAACCAAGATAACGTGCTATGTTCTCCCTACTAAGAAATCCTCTGCACGTCTTCCTTAGCGGACAGACACTGCAAGTGTTGCACCGACTGGCGACCCATTACATCACGCGCGATTCGTCGATTCAAATTATGTTCGTTCGCAAAGTGCACAGCATCTCGCCGAACATCCAGTTTATGTTTGGTATGGTCTACAGCCGTCTGGCATTCGTAGTGCTGACAACAGATGTCGGGAGTAACAATTACCATTTGATCGCTGTCGAGCATGGATTGATGAAGAAAAGATTGGTATTGTTCAGTTAGCTTTATTTCCTTCTAAAGCAATGCTGAAATTTTGTTAACAGTCCACTGATTGCAGTTCTACGCGAAACAATGAAGGGAAAGTTGTTCCTCAAAATCGTGTGTTCTTTCATGTAAGGTATTTGATATGTTGGGTCTCTGAGGCTAAATTTCATACAACTATCAGCAACTGGCTGGGTTCCCTCGTAGAACCAATTATATATCGTTGTTCTTAGAATGTGTGTGACTACTTCGATAAATGTCATTTAATTTCTATGTTTTCGTATACTTAACATGTCTTTTCATATTGTTTTATTTGTTTCACCATTGCTAAATCAAAGAGTGAATATAAGGATCTCGCAGTGAAAGAGAGAAGGCAAGGGAAAGAAACAATGTTATTTCTTCAAGACAGATATTGACGAAGGACACCAACAACTGACCAAATCCTATATGAGTTCAGAGAAGACCACCTCTGTGCATGACTATCGTTCAAAAGCGCCCATCGGTACTGGTTACCACCGTAGACTAACAGACTTCTGTCACAGCTGTAGATACACTCCTGGAAATGGAAAAAAGAACATATTGACACCGGTGTGTCAGACCCACCATACTTGCTCCGGACACTGCGAGAGGGCTGTACAAGCAATGATCACACGCACGGCACAGCGGACGCACCAGGAACCGCGGTGTTGGCCGTCGAATGGCGCTAGCTGCGCAGCATTTGTGCACCGCCGCCGTCAGTGTCAGCCAGTTTGCCGTGGCATACGGAGCTCCATCGCAGTCTTTAACACTGGTAGCATGCCGCGACAGCGTGGACGTGAACCGTATGTGCAGTTGACGGACTTTGAGCGAGGGCGTATAGTGGGCATGCGGGAGGCCGGGTGGACGTACCGGCGAATTGCTCAACACGTGGGGCGTGAGGTCTCCACAGTACATCGATGTTGTCGCCAGTGGTCGGCGGAAGGTGCACGTGCCCGTCGACCTGGAACCGGACCGCAGCGACGCACGGATGCACGCCAAGACCGTAGGATCCTACGCAGTGCCGTAGGGGACCGCACCGCCACTTCCCAGCAAATTAGGGACACTGTTGCTCCTGGGGTATCGGCGAGGACCATTCGCAACCGTCTCCATGAAGCTGGGCTACGGTCCCGCACACCGTTAGGCCGTCTTCCGCTCACGCCCCAACATTGTGCAGCCCGCCTCCAGTGGTGTCGCGACAGGCGTGAATGGAGGGACGAATGGAGACGTGTCGTCTTCAGCGATGAGAGTCGCTTCTGCCTTGGTGCCAATGATGGTCGTATGCGTGTTTGGCGCCGTGCAGGTGAGCGCCACAATCAGGACTGCATACGACCGAGGCACACAGGGCCAACACCCGGCATCATGGTGTGGGGAGCGATCTCCTACACTGGCCGTACACCACTGGTGATCGTCGAGGGGACACTGAATAGTGCACGGTACATCCAAACCGTCATCGAACCCATCGTTCTACCATTCCTAGACCGGCAAGGGAACTTGCTGTTCCAACAGGACAATGCACGTCCGCATGTATCCCGTGCCACCCAACGTGCTCTAGAAGGTGTAAGTCAACTACCCTGGCCAGCAAGATCTCCGGATCTGTCCCCCATTGAGCATGTTTGGGACTGGATGAAGCGTCGTCTCACGCGGTCTGCACGTCCAGCACGAACGCTGGTCCAACTGAGGCGCCAGGTGGAAATGGCATGGCAAGCCGTTCCACAGGACTACATCCAGCATCTCTACGATCGTCTCCTTGGGAGAATAGCAGCCTGCATTGCTGCGAAAGGTGGATATACACTGTACTAGTGCCGACATTGTGCATGCTCTGTTGCCTGTGTCTATGTGCCTGTGGTTCTGTCAGTGTGATCATGTGATGTATCTGACCCCAGGAATGTGTCAATAAAGTTTCCCCTTCCTGGGACAATGAATTCACGGTGTTCTTATTTCAATTTCCAGGAGTGTAGTCCCTCTCTTACATCCAACCAGGCATTCTACATGATTTGTATTGCGTCCATTATACGAGGTATGTTTTTTAAGTAAGGTCTGTTTTGTTGTAGACACTAGTGGTTCGCGCGCATCCTGTAACGAGTCCGTGCGTCGTGTACTGGCATGCCTCGGAAACAACTGCGCTCAGTTTCAGCTCCGTAGCTAACATGTACGGCTCTGTTCTGTGCTTTCCAAATGTTTGACTATCAATTCGCCCGCCGAGTGTGAAGTTCGCTCAGTGATACGGTTTTTGTCAGCAAGGAACCTGTCTGGTGCAGAAATTCATCCACAGATTTGCGAAGTGTACGGTGATACTGTTATGAGTGAAAGCAAAGTGCGTAAGTGGGTACGAGAATTCAAAGATGGCCGTGACAAAGTACATGATGAGGACCGCTCCGGTCGCCCTTCTTTGATTACAGACGATTTGGTGGCTAAAGTTGAAGCGAGGATTCGTGAGAACAGGCGCTTCACAATAACAGGTCTCTCAAACGAATTTCCTGACGTGTCGAGATCAGTGTTTTACAGCTTTATTTCTGAACACATAAAGTTTAGGAAACTGTGCTCCCGTTGGGTCCCGAAACTCCTAACGGAGGACCCCAAAAACCAAAGATCTGAGTGTGCGATGAAGTTATTGACTCGTTATCACGAAGAAGGTGACGGCTTCTTGAGACAGATCGTAACTGGAGACGGAACATGGGTTTCGCATATCACGACCGAATCGAAGCGATAGAACATGGAATGGAGACACACACACTCGCCTCTAAAGGTGAAGGCCAAACAGTCTCTGTCCCAGCGCAAAATCTTGGCGTCGGTGTTTTGGGATAGGCATGGTGTTTCGTTGTTCGACTTCATGCAACGAGGGACCACTATCAATGAAGAAGCATACTGCCAAACCCTGAGGAAGCTACGCAGAGCGATTCAAAATAAAAGATGCGGCATGCTGCCAAAGGGAATTGTCCTTCTGCATGACATTGCAAGACCTCACACTGCAGGTCAGACCCGCGATTTATTGGACAGTTTTGGCTGGGAAGTTTTAGACCACCCACCCTACAGTCCTGATCTTGCGCCGAGCGATTACCATCTGTTCCTCCACCTCAAACAACACCTCAGTGGCAACCGTCACAATGATGACGACGACGTGAAAACGGCAGTGAACTCTTGGTTATTGGAGCAGGCGGCAAGTTTTTATGAAGAAGGTATTTTAAAATTTGTTGAGCGATATGATACGTGTTCCAACAAACTTGGGAACTATGCCGAAAAATAAAGTGAAGTATATACGGTACTCTCTGAAAATAAATTTACTTTTTGTTTAGTTATGTTCAAACTGACCTTACTTAAAAAACACGCCTGGTATAAGCGGAGCAGAGATGAATGCGAAATCATTCCAGCGATGATACGGGCGTCCAATGGGAAAATAGAATGACGTAAGCCAACAGGACAAAGGCCAGATTGTTACGGCTCGATTCTTGCGAACGAGGACCTCGGAAACGGTGAAGCTGATCGGCTGTTCGCGTGCTAGAGTCGTGAGCATCTACGGAAAGTGGTTGAAGGACGGCGAGACCATGGGCAGGTGACAAGTTGGTGGAGGTCCAGATCTCACCAGAATCTTGCCTGCTCTGTGAAGGAGGATAGGCGCCGATCTGTGGCAGGTCTTTCGACAGACTACAGTATACTGGTGCAGGCACAAATGTTTTGGAACACACCGTTCAGCGCGCACTGTTGAATACGAGGCTCTGTAACCGACGACTCTTACATGTTCCCGTGGTGACCCAAGGATGTCCTCCATTATGATTTCTAGGAACACTGGGTCATCGAGACTGGAATGGGGATTAATAAAAACATGTCGTCTGGTCAAATGCATCGAGTTTCTTACTACATCAGATCGATGGCTGTATTCGCGCACGCCGTCATCTAGGCCAACAGCTGCTCGAGACATCCACCACACCATGGACGCAAGCTTGGGGTGGTGGTATTATACCGTACTCACACGAATCTAATGCGCAGTATTTTTTACCAATTGCAGTATTCAGACTTGGAGTCCACGTAACATACGATGGTGCATTACACTGTAGTACAAACGTGAATCCGTCGTCCGCAGCCAACATTGTTGGAATTTAGGTATTGTTGTAATTGTCAACTTCGTTGCATTGTTGTTGGCATACATCTACGTGGTTTGTTTCCATCAATTGGTCACGAAATGGAAGGCAAGCGGAGAACTTCCAAGCATAAAGTGATTCTTTACGTTGAAAAATATGGTAATGTGAAAGCGAGACGTGTGCTCAACGTAGCTGAGGCCCCCACAAAGGAAGATATCCTGATGTTGAGGTAAAAGTTTTGGAATTCGTCCGTGAAAGGAGGAAGAATGGGCAATCTCACTGACGACGTGAAAATGATGTTCCACAGCCTAGACAGTGATCTTGTTATTATTCCTGGAGGAATGACTACTGTGCTACTTTTTTTTTCTTTGTTGTATTTCAATTCCCAATCGGGGCAGGCTGGCAGCAGCATATGCGCTGCTCTTCAGCCAAAAGACATAGAACAAACAATAGAAGACATTTAAAAATAACATAAAGGAGAAAACATAGTGTACATAGATATAAAAAAGGGGGAACATTATGGAAGACAATAGACAATAAGGGGCGACTGTAAAATGGAGATAAAAACCGTAAAAAAGTAGCGCACACAAAAAACCACACACTGGGACAATTAAAAGAACACAAGGCGCAGTATGACCGGAGCATAAAAGTATCGACAGATGGAGTGGCGTATAACAATCACTAACAATAACACTAAGTACAAGGTCGGCACCGAATTAAAATCACACCTCTCGATGCACAGGAGAACAGCACCAAACACAACACTGACGTGGCACACTGATGATGATCAAAACGTAGGACCTGCCAGGTGCAAGGAGATGAGGGAGAAGGGAAGAAGGGAGGGAGTGGAAGACAGGGGGGAAGATGGATGGGGGGCGCGCCAAAGAGGGCCAGGGAGGGAGGGACGTGGGAAGGAGAGAGGCGAGGATGGGGTGCAGGGTCTCAGGGGGGGGGGGAGGGAAGGAGGAAAATCCGCTCTGGGAGAAAGAGGGGAGAGGAAAAAGGGGGCCCTTGGGAGGGGAGAACATGTCCAGGTTATAGTTGGAAGGAAGGGTATAAGTCATGGTGAAGTTCAACATCCGGGAGGGAGAGATGCTGGAAATTAACCTGATGAAGGAGATGGAGGGTGTGGAGGTGGAGAGAGGGAGGGATACAGCAATAGAGGTGCGGCAATGGGTGGGGGGTGGAGAGGAAGGGGGAAACCAGGGGGTGCAGGGGGATCGAGCCTGCGGACAATGTAAAGGATGTGGAGATGTTGGAGAAAAAGGAGGAGGTGGGGGAAGGGGATAAGTTCATACAGGAGCCGTGTGGTGGAAGGAAGGCGGAGCGCATGGCATTCGAGGATTTGGAGGGCCTTGTAAAAGTGGGTGGGTGCGGAGATCCAGGCAATGCTGCCATAACAGAGGATAGAACGGATGAGGGATTCGTAGGTGTGGAGGATGGTGGAAGGATGCAATCCCCATGTCCAGCCAGACAGGAGTTTCAGGAGGCGGAGGTGGGAATGGGTTTTCTGCTGGATGGTGTGGAGGTGAGGGGTCCAGGTTAGGTGACGGTCGAGGGTGAGGCCAAGGTATCTCAGGGTGGGGGCGAGCTGGATGGGACGACCATAAAGGGTGAGGTAGAAATCATGGAGATGGAAAGAGCGGGTGGTGTGGCATATGATGACTGCCTGAGGTTTGGAGGGGTTGAGATGGAAGAACTTCTGTTTTCCAACCGCTGGATGTTATTATAAATAAACTTCAAGAGGTTAGTTTCAGAAACAGTACGAAAAATGGTTTGCATCTAAACACCAATGATCGTAAAATCATTCAAGAAATGCTGTATTTCAATACGGTAGCGAAGATCATGATGTCTGGAACGACACTGAGGATGATGGAGAAAGAGAAAATGAATCTGTTCTTGATATTAACTTCTCCGAGGATACCAGTATGAGGGGCGCTTGAAAAGTCTGTGAGAAGTCCGAGAGATGGCACCACAGGCGCGTATCGAGGTCGTGTTTAGTTAGTAGCATGTATGGAAAGAACACAAACCAAGTTTCAGCCATATTGGTCTGTTTCTTTGTGTTTGGCATTCGTGTGAATCAAGGAAATAGAGTGATTGTCAAAAAATGGACGAAAAAGAATTTCGTGTTGTGATTAAACATTACTTTATGAAAGGTAAAACGCCTCAGGAGACTAAAGAGAAGCTTGATAAACATTACAGTGACTCTGCACCTTCGATTAGAACAGTTTATAAGTGGTTTCAAAATTTTCGGTGATGCTGAACGTTCTGGACGCCCTGTGGAGGTTACTACTCCAGAAATCATTGATAAAATCCATCATATGGTGATGGATGACAGAAGAGTTAAGGTGCGTCAGATTGCTAGTGGTGTGGGCATCTTGAATGAACGGGTACATAATATTTTGCATAAACATTTTGACATGAGAAAGCTATCCGCAAGATGGGTTCCGCGATTGCTCATGCTTGACCAAAAACGGAATCGTGTGAAGTGTTGCAAGGATGGTTTGCAGCTGATCAGGAAGAATCTGCAGGACTTTAACCGTCGTTTCGTCACTGTAGATGAAACATGGATACATTACTATACTCCTGAGACCAAACAACAATCTAAATAATGGGTTACCAAGGGAAAATCTGCACCAAAAAAGGCGAAGACCATTCCTTCGGCCGGAAAGGTTATGGCGCCTGTCTTTTGGGATTCGCAAGGGATAATCCTCATCGACTGCCTGGAAAAGGGTAAAACTATTACTGGTGCATATTATTCATCGTTGTTGGACCGTTTGAAAACCAAGCTGCAATAAAAACGCCGGCGATTGGACCACAGAAAAGTGCTTTTCCATCACTGCAATGCAACAGCACACACCTCAGCAGTTGTGGTCGCAAAATTAATGGAAATAGGATTCTAACTCTTTTCACATCCCCCCTATTATCCAGACTTGCTCCCTCTGACTACTATTTGTTCCCCAATTTGAAGAAATGGCTGACGGGACAAAGATTTTATCCAAACGAGGAGATGATTGCAGCAACTAATAGCTATTTTGCAGACTTGGTCAATTCCTATTATTCGGAAGGGATCAACAAATTAGAACTGCGTTGGACGAAGTTTATATGTCTAAAAGGAGACTATGTCGAAAAATAAAAAAAGGTTTACCCCAAACACGTGAGTAGTTTTTATTTCTGCACGGACTTTTCAAACGCCGCTCGTAATGATGACATTAGTGAATAATGAGTAACGCCTATAATTAACGGTATGTTTGTTTGCATGTCATGTAGGTAATAAACTTAGGCGTTTCTTTTTGATTACGACCGTCACTTAATAGTGAATTTATTAAAAATTGTTGTTTTCGATGGATTTGTATGCATCCATTGTTGTGTAAAATAAATTTATCCTACAAGTGATGCGCTAACAAACTCCTTTTGTGATATTAATTTTTAAAATTTGGATGCGCAGTACATTCGATGGCGCATTGGATTCGCGTAAATACAGTACTATGGGGGACATTCTCATCGGCTTCTATGGGATCTGTGGTAGTAATCGTTAGGCATCTTGTGCCAAGCACTTGACTGAGAATTGCAAGATAATCACGTAGATGACAGCTGTGGACTAGATGAAGATTATTGCGGATCAAATGCGTTCGTTTAAGGCTGATGTCTTCCTCGACCCCCAGTGGCATCTTTCAGCACGATAACACTACGCGCCGCAAGGCCAAAATCGTGCTACGGTGGTTTTCAGAGAATGGTAGTGAACTCATACAGATGGCGAAGTTAATTCTCTGTCTGCAAAGTCCTTGACATCAGCTGTGTTAGAATAGATCTACTACTCAGTAGTATCATTTTGATGTGTCGTGTACCATATTCACTTAATCTCAAGCTGATGGAACACATCACGGACAATATCTGGCGCCAGTTCCACGTCCCACAATTACGTACTTCGTGTGATTCTGTCCCCAGACATCTGGTTACACATACTTCCGGAACCTTATTAAGGACGTGTCGAATCCATGTCACACAGAGTTGCTACTGCATTCCTTTCCATAGGTGCATCAACATGCTATTACACGGCTCCTTCTTAACGTTTAGGTTCATCAGCGTGTGTAAAGAGTGATCAGAAACAGTCTGGAAAGCTTGTAAGCTTGTTGCAGCGAAGACGCGTTGCGCCGTTCCCGAGTTAATTAGCACTGAAGTTAGCCATTGAGATCGCTGCGCGTGCAAATTCAAGCGGCCCGCCGGATTTGATTAATGTTAGTTGTTCTCGTTGCGTAGATGATAGCGCACGAGACTGCACAGCCTCTCGACGGGCTTCGACCGTTACTGCCGTCCCACGTCCAATTTTGTTCTCGCTCCCTTGTTCGGTTTTAGGAAACCAAACGAAGAACATGAAACTTCCTAGCAGATTAAAACTGTGTGCTGGACCGAGACTCGAACTTGGGACCTTTGTCTTTCGCGGCCAAATGCTCTGGAAACGAACATGTTTGGCGACATCGTCTCCGACGGGCTATAGAATTAGCCTGACTGGTTAACTTCAACGCTAATTAAGTCGGAAAAGGCACAACGTATCGATTTTTTCCATTTGAATTATTTTCCAGCACAACCTCACCTAAAACACCCTTACAAACTATTCTGTTTCTGACCACTACGTAGTGAAAAGACTGGCAGGTGACTCGAAAATTAAGCACTTCTGATACATTGAAGCGCTAAACAAACTGACATACGCATGCGTATTCAAATACAGTGATATGCAGTCGGCAGCGCCTATACAACACAAGCGTGCGGCGCAGCTGTTAGATCGATTACTGCTGCTACAATGGCAGGTTATCAAGATTTAAGTGAGTTTGAACGTGGTGTTATACTTGGCGCACGAGCGATGGGACACAGCAGCTCAAAGGTATCGATGAAATGGGAACTTTCCAGTACGGCCATTTCACGAGTGTACCGTGAATATCAGGAATCCGGTGTAAACAACAAATCTGCGACATCGCTGCGGCCGGAAAAAGATACTGCAAGAACGGCACCAACAAGGACTGAAGAGAATCGTTCAAAGTGCCAGAAGTGCAACCGTCCGAAAATTGCTGCAGATCTCACTGCTGGTCCATCAAGTGTCAGCATGCAGACTACTCAACGAAACAACACCGATACTGGCTTTCGGAGCCAAAGGCTCACTCATGTACCCTTGATGACTGCGCGACACAAAGCTTTACGCCTCGCATGGGCCCGCCGACACCGACACGGGATTGCTGATGACTGGCAACATGTTGCCCGGTCGGACGAGTCTCGTTTCAGATTGTATCGAGCGGATGGACATGTACGGGTATGGAGACAACCTCATCAATCCATGGCCCTGCATGTGAGCGAGGGTCTGTTCAAGATGGTGGAGGCTCTGTAACGACGTGGGGCGTCTGCAGTTGGAATGATACGGGAATCCTGATACGTCTAGATATGACTCTGACAGGTGACACGTACGTAAGCATCCTGTCTGATCACCTGCATCCATTCATGTTCATTGTGCATTCCGACGGACTTGGGAAATTCCAGCAGGACAATGCGACACCTTATACGTCCAGAATTGCTACAGAGTGGCTCCAGGAACGCTCTTGTGAGTTTAAACACTTCCGCTGCCCACCAAACTCCCCAGAGGTTAATATTATTGATATTATCTGGGATGCCTTGCAACGTGCTGTTCAGAAAAGATCTCCACCCCCTCGTACTCTCTTGGATTTATGGCCAGCCCTGCAGGATTCATGGTGTCAGTTCCCTCCAGCACATTAGTCGAGTCCATGCCACGTCGTGTTGCGGCACTTCTGCGGGCTCGCGTGGGCCTTACACGATATTAGGCAGGTGTACCAGTTTCTTTGGGTCTTGGGTGTATAATCTGCGTTAATACGCAAGAAATCCGATAATGTTTGACTACGTAATCGGGGATCCGTGACTGCAATCTGTCACAAGCTTCATTTATCCGAGAACCTGCGTCCAGAGTGATGTAAGGTGGAACCATCACATACACGTTGGCGCGACGAAGGTAGATCGCAGAAACAGAGCTTTGCGGGAATCCTAAGGCTGTGTAACTGTCTGTAATATCTGTAGCTTAATCTCCATAATCGTATTACGGCACAGAAGAGCATATTCGTTTGTATCAACAATGTACAAAGTAACTTGTGTCAACAATACAGGAGTACACGTGTGGCCACCAGGTCTGCGCGCTAGCGTCGCCCCAGTTTGATTTCTCTCGTGTGTACTTTCACCAACTCTATTGTCTTGGCCCGGCACGCTTTTAGTTTAATGTTAGGATCACTCTCTTCAGCATGCCCATTGTTAAGTACTCAATGGAAAATTGCATTGTTCTTAAACTGGTGTTTAGCGACATGTTATGAAAGTGTAGGAGGAAAAAGTGTGAATTAAAATAACAGCCGGCCGGTGTGGCCGTGCGGTTTTAGGCGCTTCAGTCTGGAACCGTGTAACCGCTTCGGTCGCAGGTTCGAATCCTGCCTCGGGCATGGATGTGTGTGACGTCCTTAGGTTAGTTAGGTTTAAGTAGTTCTAAGTTCTAGGGGACTGATGACCACAGATGTTAAGTCCCATAGTGCTCAGAGCCATTTTTTTGAATTAAAATAACAACTAGCTGTTCCACTGTTAGCGTTGTCATATCTAGCTGGGACCTCGGCGGGACGCTCTGAGATGGAGGTGTAGAAATGAAGTAAAAAATGTATTTAATATAATTACTTTTTATTTAGGTCACAAATACATGGAACTTGTTGCGGCAGAAGTAGTTGGTATACCATGTTTTCCGGAAGATTTCACCTTTGCAGCAAGTCTTTTTTCCCTATTACGTATTCATAAAACTCCATGCAAGTCAGTCTGTAGTTAAGGGGACCACACAGTGGTTCGGGTCGAAAAAAATCTATTTTCAGTTTTCATCACATTTCGATAGATTAAGGTTTTATTTAAGTACTCTGAAAAGGATTTTGCCGAAAAAATTTTTTTTTCGAGCATTTAAAGAGCATTTTCCTACCACGTGTGTATATGTGCCACGCCCACTTCTCTGTCTCCCACTTTTCTGCATATATTTTAGATCTTTGTATCCCCTACATTGCGCGTTATGGATTTTTTTTTACTCCCGAGTGTGTTGGCTATCGTTGGAATGCATCAGTCGGTATTCTTTTGTTTCTGCTGTTTGTAAAGAATATGCTTTCAAACACGCGGTTAGTTTTGTTTAAGTGTGATTACGAGTAGTTGTTATACTTACGTTTGCAGTGCTTGTTTACGTGTGTTTTGTTGTGTTTATTGAAGATGACGAAACGTACAGGCATTTTCAAGAAACGGCAATTTAGAGGAAACAAATTTAGAAAGCTTTCTGTAGAAGAGGTTATGTCTGGCAATGATGTTTCTAATTGTAATTCTTCAACAAGTGCATCATCAAAGAAGGTCTCACCATTTCAAGAGAGTTACAACGAATTTACTGTATGTGACAAGGGGTGCAGTAACATTATTATAAATTGAGAATATTATCAGATGTAATTTCTAAATTTGTACAATGTAGACAGGGTGGCGAGTCACAGAGTGTGAAAATTTATGAGAGTGCCAGTGGGAGAAAATGCCTAGCAATTGCTTTGGATTTAATTTGCACTAAATGCTCAGCTGTGATTTCATTTATGAGTTCTTCAAAACCAGATGCAACTGGGCTTTATGAATTCAATACTAGATTAGTTTATGCCTTATGATCCATTGACAAGGGCATGGCTGCAGGGAGAACACATTGTTCAGTGATGAACTTACATCAACTACTAAAATAAATTTGAACAACTGACTGCAATATTAGAGAAAACTATATGTGAGGTCATTGAGGAAAGCATGAAACTGGCTGCTAGGGAAGCAGTGGAAGAAAATGATGGATGTTCGGATATTGCAGTTGCACTTGATGGAAGTTGGCTGAAAAGAGTTCATACTTCTCTGAATGGAGTAGTGACTCCCACGAGTGTAGACACCGGTAAAGTGTTAGATGTGGAGATAATGTCTAAATATTGCAAATGTTGTAAAGTCAGTGAACATAAAGAACACGACTGTGTGGCTAATTTTAGAGGAACGAGTGCTGTTATGGAAGTTCATGGAATACAAGAAATATTTCATCACTCTGTAGAAACAAGAGGTGTGCGGTACACCAAATATTTGGGCGATGGTGACAGTAAGGCATGCAACAATGTGGTGAAATCTAAGCCATATGGAGATGCCATTATTAGCAAAATGAAATGTATAGACCATGTTCAAAAACATTTGGGAACAAGGCTGAGAAACTAACTGTTGATATGAGATGAAAAAAATTAGAAGATGGAAAATTGTTGACCAGACAGGGTTGGTTAACTAAAACTGAAATAGAAAACTTGCAGGTATACTATGGGCAGGCAATTAGGAGAAATAAAGAAAATCTGGAGGCAATGAAGAGAGATGTTTGGGCCATATTCTTCCTTATTCCTCTACTTATGATAAGCCACGTCATGGATTGTGTCCATCAGGAGAAATTCGTGGTGCAAATATAATAAGGCTCAGGCAACTGGAGAAATTCTCATCAGCATTCTCTTCCTGCTGCTGTTATTATAGCAATTAAACCTATTTTAAGAGACTTGGCTCATCCCGACCTTCTAAGGAAATGTCTGCATGGGCAGACACAGAACCCAAATGAATGTTTCAACAGCATAGCCGCCTTCCTAAAACTGTATTTGTAGGCATTCATACAATGAGACTAGGAGTTCATGATGCTGTTATTACATTCAGTTGTGGTAATATTGGAAAGTGTTGGGTACTGAAAAAGCTGGGAATTAATCCTGGTGAAAATATGATCATTGGGCTGCAACATTGCGATAAAATGAGGATAGCCGATGCAGACAGGTCTGCATCTAATATGGCCAAGAAAGCAAGACAAACATCTAGGAAGATAAAAAAGAAGGTGGAAGACCTGCTAGAGGCCAAAGAGGGGCTATCATATGCAGCAGGACAGTTTTAATTAACTGTAAGTAACAAATTTCAAAAGTTTTTTCCTTTAAAGTCAATTTCCCGCAAACTAAAATTTTCAGTACATATGCCCCATTATATCAGAAAGTATCATAGATAAATGAATGAAATTTTCAGAGACTCTGCATAACATAATAGCCACCTCAGGTACTACTTTCATTAATATTCCCCCATTAGGAAGTTCAGAAAAAAATATTTGCTGCAGAAAAAACTTAATATTTTTTGTTAATAAATTTAAAAAGTATTTCTTAAAAACTATAAAATGGATAAAGTACATTTTAGTACAGTTGACTCTATTAGCATCATGTAACATACAGTAAAAATATTAAGGTCCTGCATCGTTTAGTTTTCTCAGAAATGGGTCAAATACTTGCCTAAATTAACATGGGTTAGATAGGCAGGGTGTGGTCCCCTTAAACTGGCACTGTAAGACTGATTCCACAGTCCTTGGAAGCAGTTTATTCCTTTCACCAGTCCACTGGGCCGACATCAGCGAAAATACTCTTTCCAATGTGGTGGTGTGTGTGGGAACAGAAAACAAATACTCGTACAATTTTAGCAGTTGGCCTTTGCGTTCAGGAGTTTCGGTTTTCTTAAGTAAGTAAATCCACCTTTCTTCCTCGGAGTGGTTAGACTTCTATTCTTTTGAGTCACATTTAGTTTCTAAAAAACTCTTCAGATACATATATTCCTGAAAATAATTGTCGCCCGAAATTTTTAACTATTTTTAGTCAGGTATATAATTGTTTTTCAATGATCGCTCAATCTGGGATTTCAGATAGCGTCATCCAAGTATTTGTAAAAAGAAATAGCCCATTTCTCTAAATAATCGAATGCTATGAGAGAGAAAAGCATTGTTTCTTCCTCAAATTTCGAAATCAAATTAAATGGTTAGGGTTCTCATTCTTTAATTTGTTCAAATGCATCTTGGTTCACATGCCAATTTAACTGGCAGTCTTTCTTTTATTGAGACATCTTTGAGTGTCGATAAACATATTTGTTACTTCAATTACCGAACTTTATTCTCCAAGTTTTTTATGTATTTGTTCAAACAGAGCCAAGTTTGCTACAGAGTCATGAAGTAAATTTCACTGATAGGACTATTAAAAAAAATCTGACATTATTTTAGGTGACCTGCCGGCGGCGTCAAAAATTGTTTTAATGGAATACAAACCTTAATCATTTTCTCAGCTGCGGACATTGACGACAGCCATCTTGTTTTTGAGTGAGATAGTAGAGTCCAATCATTGACATCAACGTGTAAGCAGAACTCTTTCAGCTTCTCCTTCCTTACCATCTATATTGCAAAATGATTATATATTGTTGCGGCCACATGTAGTAAGCGTTGCTTCACGCAGTGGAGAATGGCAAAACAGAGGCACGCTGGCGACTGAGGCATTGCGAAGTAGGCAGGCACAGATAGCCTTGCTCACAGCAGCAGTCTACCAACAAACTGACGCAAGGAAGCACACAGACCGATCGCCGAGTGAAGCCTGGAGAGTGCTGAGTAAGGGGAAGTGAGGTTGGCACGCTAAGCTACGCTGCAATATACTGCGGGAGTAATAACAAAAAGCTACCACCGAGGGTAAAAAACGTCCTCCTGCCGGATATAAATAGTGGAGCACAGGCAGCAACAGACGGAAACCATTAGGAAGCAGTTCGGATCTGAGGACGGACGTGGTCTGTGTCAGAATGTTCAGTCTTCGTAGGTGACGATTCTGGAAGTCTGTTCCAGCTCGCAGGAGTCATCCGTTCGCCACCAGATGTCAACTTCAGCTCTGGAGGTCGGCCCGAGTTCGGTCGGCACCATGGCTGACTAACTACAGCGAGAACTTCCAGCAGGACCGGCCGCAGCGCGGTCTTGGTTACAGGTGCCGCCGGGGACTGACACCCGGACTTCACAGCAACCCGGCCCCATGTCGCGTGGTCCGTCCATGATGGAAGCTCGCGGACATCGCGACTGACAGCTTCACAGCCGCCGGTGCAGCAGGCGTCGGCAGCTGACCTGACGTACTGAGGCGACGAGTTCATCTCAACCACAGGGCATCCTGGCTTCAGCGGAGCACTGGTGGCCTGAGGCTGCCGAGTGCGATCAGCGACGCGCGTTGCGCGCATTGTCGGAGAATCTACATAGCAGCAGCCAGGCGGAGGGATCCGCAGGGCTGGGCAGCGACGACGAGGGAGAAATTGTAAAGAAAGTTCAATAAATAACTGTAAAACTCCACGCTGTCTCAGTCTTTGGCGCAACCACTGTGTCTGCTGCTAACAAGTGGTGCAGATCTCGTAAAAATATATTCATGACGACTATTTAAATGTCGACAGTTAAGACTCCAGCAGACTCAAGGCGCGCTTAATATAGTATTGTGGACAATATGGACAAGGCATCCAATTCCTTCTACGTTTTTCCTAGTTCTTCTTTAATTTGGTGAAACACATTCCGCTGATCACATCAATGAAGTCCTCCGCAGTTGGTATTGGTATTTGCTCCACAGAAAGCAATAAATTTATTTAATGGAATGTGCAGTTGTCTTAAAGTGTCTAGGCAAACATTTACAACTGTTTCCGATGTTTCGTTAATCAGCGAATAAAACTTCAACAGATTCTGTTACATTGAACAACTGAAGGAAATATCTTTTCAGTCTTGTGGGCCTATGCCATAAAACGAAACTCCTTGCAATTTTTTTATGCATTCAGACACGGGATGTGGTGCGAGAGTATTTTTAATAATTGCTGTAACTTTGGTCCTGGCTTTAGACTGCTTTGCGGCGACTTAGGAATGAGGATACACTGTGGCATTAAGTTTTGCGGTACAGTGAAGAGAACTGAAGTATTGATGATGCTTGGCAACTTTACAAGCTATTGTTAGTTCTGCAGCAGCAACGAGCAGTTCTTCCTGGGTGTCTTCTTTAAGCATGGACGTAGAAATAGGCTCTGATGTCGAGTTACTGCGAATCTATTTGTATGATTCTTCGGAGACATGCGATGCCTCACCTCCGTGAGTTACTAAGACGAAACAACTTCAAATCTCACCCAACGCTTCCTCATCCGTACATCTTTTCCTGTTTCCTGACAAAAGGTCACTCTTTCGTGTAAGCATCCGAAAAGAGACACTTTCTCTTTCCATTTTTAGGTTCAAATGGTTCAAATGGCTCTAAGCACTATGGGACTTAACTTCTGAGGTCATCAGTCCCCTAGAACTTAGAACTACTTAAACCTAACTAACCTAAGGACATCACACACATCCATGCCCGAAACCTGCGACCGTAGCAGCAGCGCGGTTCCGGACTGAAGCGCCTAGAACCACTCGACCACCAAAGCCGGCCCATTCTTAGGCGTTTTCGTAAGCTATGATAAGTTTATTAGACGATATCCAGTCGACTATAAGAGTTATGTCATTGTAATACACGTCACTATACACTTCACGCCACACTGGACTGGCATTTGGGAGGACGACGGTTCAATCCCGTGTCTGGCCATCCTGATTAAGGTTTTCCGTGATTTCTCTAAATCACTCCAGTCAAATGCTGGGATGGTTCCTTTGAAAGGGCACGGCCGAATTCCTTCCCTAATCCGGTGAGACCGATGACCTCGCTGTTTGGTCTCTTCCCCCCAAACAACCCAACCCAACACTTCACGCCCTGTATACCCGCAGTAAATATTTCAAACGTTACCAACTTGCCCTCGTTCGTATTACGTTTTGCAAGAATCAGAATAGGAACCGCGCGATTCTTCCGCATGGAGCTGTTTAAATAGCTCCAGCACCGTACTTCTGGAGACGTCTGGTATTTTCTCGAATGATGGCACTGGATAGAGAAGGCGCTTTCATCGTCGATACAGGATCCGCAACGAGCAACGCCATGTGTAAGACGACCTTGCCTTCATAAACTTGTTGACATAAGTAAAACTAACTGAGGCTGCATTTACATGCTGCACCAACAGATGGCGTTACTCCAAGCTTGTAACAGTATTTTGCAAAATCTGGACAAAATTGGGTCCTGTCGGGATGTCGAGACAGGAAGGTCCCGATATATCGGGACGGATGGCAACCCTAACCACAGTGCTTGTGTGACAGATGAACGTGGTCAGCTGACTTGGAAGGAGAAGCCGGTGTTACACGAGGCAGGAAACAAGTCGCTCACAAAGCTCCCATTGTTGATACTGCGACCGGGACGGTCGCGGGGTTGAGAAGACGGACAGCGCTGCGGGACCCGCGGAGAGGCCCGCGAACAACACAGCAGGAGAGGACGGACACGACCAACGAAGGACAGAACGTACAATAAGAAGATCGAACAACGGAATCACAAGGAAACCTAACAAACACGTACACAGAGCAAGTAAGTAAGCGGTCTAACGAGAGGCGATGTGTAAACAGACGTACGCGAGATTAGACTGGCTGGCTGAGTTTTTTTTTTTTCCTTTATTGAGTTTCGATCCCCCCCCCTCCCCCCCCCCCCCCTCCGAAGGGGGCGGGCTGGCAGCAGCTTAGTACGCCACTCTTCAGCCTACAGAATTTGTTTTAAAAAGATGAAGATAACAATTAATAAAAACAGGCGATAAAATCAGAGGCTTAAATGGTAAAATGCAGGATAATCGTAGAACTTAAAACATAAAACGAAGGGTTGATGATGCTAATAAAATACATAAGAAGCAGACAGGTAAAAGAACAGACGTACAATTAAAACAACACGGCGACAGTCTGGTTTCTGTTCGCAAGAGATATAAAATTCACACCCAGAGACAGCATGGTTTCTGTTCGCAACACTTTGGAAAGACAAACAACACTGAACATTCACTTGAACACTGCACTAAAAAATTTTCACAAATATGATATACCACAGCCAAGGGCAGATGGGGGGGAACCTGGACAGACGACAGGAAAGGAAAGGGGGGGAAGGAACGGAAAAAACGAAGTGAGGGAGGGGGGGAAAGGAGCTGATGGACGACGAGGACCCATAAGAGTGGGGGCGGGCGCTGGGCAGACGCGACAGGGACTGGGGAAAGGCAGAGGAGGGGAATGCAAAAGGACTCAGGGTGGGGGGGGGGAAGGGAGGCGGTGAGAGGTTAGGCTGGGAGAAAACAGGATGGAAAGGGGGGAGAGGAGCCCTGGGAAAGGACAGGAAAGGAGGGGGGGTGAGGATCAGGGTTGAGAGGAGGGATAAATGGAGGGAGAGAGGGCACCATCCGGGAGAGGGAGTTGATGGAAGCCACCTTGGGGAAGTAGATGAAGGGTGTAGCGATGGAGGGTAGGGGGGGACACAACAGTAAACGTGTGGCAAAGGGTGGGGACAGGAGAGGAAAGGAGCAACCAGGGGGTGAGGGGGATCCAGTCAGCAGTAGGTGTAGAGTATGCAGATATGTTCGAGGAATAGGAGCAGATGGGGGAATGGAATGATGTCATAGAGGATCCCCGTGGGTGACGGGAGGCTGGCTCAGCTTTTTTTTTGTCTTTATTGTGATTTCATTCCCCTGCCCCATATGGGCAGGGGAGGGCTGTCAGCGGCACAATCCGCCACTCTTCAGCCAAGTGACATGACAAATAAAATAAGAATAAAATGTTACATACAGAAGGCGATAAAAAAGGAGAACATTACTCTGTTTATGGGAGAAAGTGGAGGTAAAAATAGACTGACATGGAGATGTTCATGGGGGACAGTTAAAAAAGTCACCAGAAAGTTAAAAAAAAACACAGTTGGCGATTCTTAAAACACAGAGAAGACACTTAATGGACATACACAGGTTAAAAGTCGGCCACAGTATTAAAAACACTCCAGAACAACACAAAACCCACTTGTAGAACACACGACAAAGAATAAAACTGCCGGGTGGGACCTGCCGAGGGAAAGGTCAGAGAGGGTGGAAAAGGAGGGGAGAGCAAGGGGCAGCAGGGGAAGTGGCGGGATGAAGAGAGTAGGGGCATCAGCAGGTACACGAGGAGGCAGGAGACACGTGGAGCGGGAGATGAAGAAGGAAGACAGGGCAGGAGGGAGTGCAGAGACACTGAAAGGGGGCACAAGAGTGGGAGTGGGAGTGGGAGGGGGAAGCCGCTCAGTATGAAGGAGGGGGAGGAGAGGGAGCCCTGAGGAGGAGGCAGGAAGATGGGGTTAGAGTTGGTAGGAAGGGTAGATGTCAGGGCAAAGCTCATCATCCGGGAGGGGTAGATGGTGGAAGTTGCATTGGGAAAGGAGATGGAGGGTGTGGAGATGGAGAGAGGGTGGGACACAATGGTAAAGGCGCGGCAACTGGTTGGGGATGGAGAGGAAGAGAGACACCAGGGGGTGAGGGGGATCAAGGCGGCGGACAATATATAGTGTGCGGATGTGTTCAAGGAAAAGGAGAAGGTGGGGGAACGGGATGAGGTCGTAGAGAATGCGCGTGGGGGACGGAAGGCGGATGCGGAAGGCGAGGCGGAGTGCATGGCTGTATTTCTTCTTCCCGCGTACTCATCTGTGAAGTGAACGGAATAGGTTGCGGGAGATATGGCACTGGCACACTACGCTCCTTCCGTCACACGCTGTACGGAGTGGCGATGGAAATAGAGACGTAGTAGTAAACTTCAAATTTCGACGAAAGGAGCCAACGGAATGGAGCGAAGCGAAAAGGGGAGTGGAACGGACGCTTTGGCCATTGGCGTATCGGACGAGCGTGGAACAGCTGATTTCTGGCATCAAGTGTGTCAGCAACGTCTGCTTACAACACTGGCGAAAAAAAAAAAAAAATCGCGCGCTGTTGACAGCTGTCTAACAAGTGATGGGCGTTATTATCGGGAAAATAGTCGCCCGAACAACGGGACGCCGATTAAACGCAGAGAGCCTGACAATGTTCCGCAGTACGCGGCTCATTTCGCACCTTGCTTTTCCGCTTCGTACAATGGCTCCTATCTGTGCTCATAACTGACGCATCGATTCCACTCTAATTAAACGGCTTTGTGCGAGTGCGCACTCGTTAAGAAAATAGCAGAACTGTATTCATTCGTGCACTCGGCTTAATAATCGATGTGAATGAGTGGAGATCGAAATAACAGGTAGGCGGGAGGGGTGATGTTTGATGTAATTAATGAGGATTTGAAAAACAGATTGCATTATTATCACCATTATCGATTTGGTATCCACTGCTGGCTGACATACCCCTGTAGATTTTTGCGGGTACCACAGCCTTCTGTTAGGCGCTCATCGATGTTGGTGCTGCGCGTCACCTGCTCATCTCCCACTGGTTCGCCGTGCTGGTCTTTTCTGATCACCTGCAATCCGGCAGAGAAAGTTCTTCATCAGTCTACCACCCATTCTACTGATTAGACGTCGCACTCCTCCTCTGATTTATTTTCATTGCGTTCATATTGTAAACCCAGTTACCTGTCATTGTTCTTTGTTGTTCTGCTTTTCAAGAAAGACTATTAACTATATTTTCTTCTTTGCTATTGCCACTGATGTTTCCACTTTTTATGTCATACTTATTTGTGAATGCTTGATTCTATATTGGATATAAGATCTCCTATAACACGGTTGTTGTAGTGATTGTCACAGAAATTATGTAGACTGTTTGATTCGCTGTAAGAGAGGATTGTAACTGGATTGGGTAAGTCTACGCTGGTAGCCGAGTGGTCAGCGCGACAGAATGTCAATCCTAAGGGCCGGGGTTCGATTCCCGGCTGGGTCGGAGATTGTGTTGTCCTAATCATCATCATTTTATCCCAATCGACGCTCAAGAGCCGGCCGGAGTGGCCGAGCGGTTCTAGGCGCTACAGTCTGGAACCGCGAGACTGCTACGGTCGCAGGTTCGAATCCTGCCTCGAGTATGGATGCGTGTGATGTCCTTAGGTTAGTTAGGTTTAAGGAGTTCTACGTTCTAGGGGACTGATGACATCAGAAGTTAAGTTCCATAATGCTCAGAGCCATTTCAACCATTTTCTCTCCAATTCGATGGACTATCCCCTCAAAAATCTGAAGAAAAAAAATGACCGTCGGAAGGACAAAATATAGAAAAATCCAAACAGCCTTCGTTAAAACTAATTGCAGGGGTGGTAGTACTAAGAGTGCAATGGGAATTTCATTGTTAAACGCAGAGGAGAGAGCGGATAGGTGGAAAGAGTACACTGAAGCCCTCTATTTAGGGGCGAACTTGTCCGAGGACGTGAAAGAAGAAGAAGAAATCGGAGTCGATGTGGAAGACATAGGGGATTCTAGAGTGAGAATTTAAAAGAACTCTGATAGACTTGAGGTCAAATAAGGTAAAAGGGACAGATAGCCATAAGAATTTCTAAACCTGTTGAAGGACGTGGCAACAAAACGTCTTTTCAAGTTTTTATACAGGTTCTATGAGATTGGCTACGTATCATCAGACTTTCTGAAGAATATACACCAAGGACAGATAAGAGCGAGAACTGTCACACCATCAGCTTAACAGCTCATTCATCCAAGCTGCTGCAGGAATAATTTACAGAGGAATGGAAAAGAAAGTTGAGGATCTGTTATAGGAGGATCAGTTTGACTTCAGGAATGGTAAAGGCACCAGAGAGGCACTGGAAGCAAGACTGAAGAAAAACCAAGAGATTTCGTAAGATTTGTCGACCTAGAAATTCTGAGAAAAACAAGAGTAAGCTATGGGGAATGTACAAGAACCAAGAGAGAATAATAAAGCTCCAAGACCGAGAACGAAGTGCTCGGTTTAAAACAGAGTACGACAGTGGTGCAGTCTTTCGCCCCCGATATTCAATCTGCACATGAAGAGGCTATGACGGAAATAAGGGAGATGTTCAAGAGTAGGACTACAATACATTGTGAAAGAGTATCAGTGATAAGATTCGCTAATGTTGCTACCCTATGTGAAAGTAAATAATTACAGGATATGTTCAATAGGAAGAGTCTGATGCGTACAGAACATGATTTGAGAGTTAAGCGGAAAAAGACAGAAGTAATGAGTAGTAGTAGAAATGAGAAAGCGAGAAAAAAATGGCTCTGAGCACTATGGGACTCAACTGCTGAGGTCATTAGTCCCCTAGTACTTAGAACTACTTAAACGTAACTAACCTAGGGACATCACACACATCCATGCCCGAGGCAGGATTCGAACGTGCGACCGTAGCGGTCTCGCGGTTCCAGACTGCAGCGCCAGAACCGCGCGGCCACTTCGGCCGGCCGAGAAAGCGAGAAATTTAGCATAAACATTGGTGGTCACAAAGTGGACGAAATTAAGGAATTCTACTACGTTGGAAGCAAAATGACCGATGACAGACGAAGCAACGAGAATATAAAAAAGCAGAATAGTACAGGCAAAGACGGCATTTCTGACCAAGAGAACTTTATTGGTATCAAACATGGGCATAAATTTATGAAAGAAATTTCTAAGAATGTACTTTTGGAGCACAGCATTCTATGGACAGTGGGGAAATCGGAACAGAAGAGAATCGAAACGTCTGAGATGAGGTGCTACAGAAGGATGTTGAAAATTCGATGGCCTGACAAGGTAAGAAATGAAGAGATTCTGCACAGAAAGGAAGGTAAGTAAGACACTGACAAGAAGAAGGAAAAGAATGGTAGGACATCAGTTAAGATATCAGAGAGAAACCTCTATGTTGCTAAAGAGAGCTGTAGAGAGTAAAAACTGTAGGGGAAACCAGAGATTGGAAGACATCCAACAAAAAATTGCGGACGTAGTCTACAGGCGCTACTTACTATCCCCAAGAAGACTGCTGACTTAAAAAAGAATAAAAAATAATAAAAAGCGCACAACCTTCTCATTACGTCTTCTATCTATCCACCTAATTATCATCATCTTTGTGTAGCACCAGATTTCAAAAACTTCTATTCTACGAGACAATCACAGCAGTTGTATGTACAACCCTAGTTGTCAGTCGCACTGTGGACCTAAATAAACTAAAAATTCTTGTTGCCTTTCTATCTCTTTGTGATATTACTACTCAGCCGCTGTATGCGGGCTGAATTGACAGACAAAAGTCGAAGGGCAGCACAGACCCGTAATAGGACCCTGCCCAGTCCATTATCCTTTGAATAACCAATCAGGAAGCGTGGGACGCGGGCCCTGTGCTGCGTATTGCGTGTGCAAGTAGATGGATGCTTCTCTCGAGATTTGGTCCGCTTACAGAACCGTTCGTCCTTGCCTCGCCTTATTCTGTTATTCCGTATTCATCCTGAAACATCACTGTTCCTTTACCATTGTCTAAGCTTTAGTCCACACACCCCTGTCGCTTATATCAGCGGCATATAGGAAATTAATATCCTTCCTGCAGTGGGAAATTGCAAAAAGCGCAGATATTGACTTGGACGTTATGATTTCCGTATGCTGCTGTACTGGAGACAAATATCTTCAGAAAAGAATTCCTACTATTTAAATTTGTATCTGATATTAACAAATTTGCCTTTTTCAGACATGCTTGTCTCGCTGTTGTGAATCTGCATTTTAAACCCTCTCTATTTCCATCATCATCAGTTCTTTTTCTGGCCAAATAGCAAAACTCATCTACTACTTTTAGAGTCTCATTTTCCAATCTATCATATTGATGCTTTAGTTCGTAGCATTTTTGTTTTGCATGTTGGTATTTCGATTGCTATGGGTTTATTTATCGACCGTAATTTTTTATTTGTAGTTCACTGTTGCTATTTGAGTTTACATATTGCCGTTTAGTCGTTTGGAGATGGTAAGAGGAGCTATGAACTCTAGAAAATGTTAGAACACTGGACTCGGCCATCCTGATTTAGATTTTCCGTGGTTTCACTAAATCGCTCCAGGCAAATGCCGGGATGGTTCCTTTGAAAGGGCACGGCCGACTTCCTTCCCCGTCCTTCCCTTATCGGATGAGACCGATGAGCTCGCTGTTTGGTCTCTTCCCCCAAAACAACCAAATCTAGAAAATGGAGTGCTAAGTGGAGAAATCGGAACATTTCCGACATGCTCTTCTGTTTTTAGATCAGTAGAGTGGTGACAACAGCAGAGCCGGCCAGGAACATTTGCACCGTGTATGGGGATAATGCCATTGGACAGATCACGGAAAGAAAATTGTTTGCTCGATTTAAGGAGGACCATTTTGACATTAGCTGCTCTCCACGTTCAGGAAGACCTTCACTGTTTGGTAAAAATCGTTTAAACCAAAATGATCCACGTCATTGTACTCAAGAACTGGCAAATGTGATGAACTGGAATTATTCCACCACCGCGCGATGCTGTTGTTGTTGTGGTCTTCAGTCCAGAGACTGGTTTGATGCAGCTCTCCAAGATACTCTATCCTGTGCAAGGTTCTTCATTTCCCAGTATCCACTGCAACCTACATCCTTCTGAATCTGTTTAGTGTATTCATCTCTTGGTCTCCGTCTACGATTTTTACCTTCCACGCTGCCCTCCAATACTACATAAATTGGCGATCCCTTGATGCCTCAGAACATGTCCTACCACCCGATCCCTTCTTCTAGTCAAGTTGTGCCACAAACTTCTCTTCTCCCCAATCCCAATCAATACCTCCTTATTAGTTATATGATCTACCCATCTAATCTTCAGCATTCTTCTGTAGCACCACATTTCGAAAGCTTCTATTCTCTTCTTGTGCAAACTATTTATC
Organism: Schistocerca piceifrons; assembly: GCF_021461385.2. Taxonomy (NCBI): domain Eukaryota; kingdom Metazoa; phylum Arthropoda; class Insecta; order Orthoptera; family Acrididae; genus Schistocerca; species Schistocerca piceifrons. Next base: position 855,181,630 of record NC_060140.1, on the reverse strand, counting down.
GTCCATGTTTCACTTCCAGACATGGCTACACTCCATACAAATACATTCAGAAACGACTTTCTGACACTCGATTTTAACAAATTTCTCTTCTTCAAAAACGCTTTCCTTGCCATTACCAGTCTAGATTTTATATCCTCTACTTCGACCATCATCAGTTATTTTGCACCCCAAATAGCAAAACTCACTTACTACTTTACGTGTCTTATTTCCTAATCTAATTCCCGCAGCATCACCCGATTTAATTCGACTACGTTCCATTATCCTCGTTTTGCTTTTGTTGATGTTCATCTTATATCCTCCCTTAAAGCCACTGTCCATTCCGTTCAGCTGCTCTTCCAGGTCCTTTGCTGTCTCTGACAGAATTACAATGTCATCGGCGAAACCTCAAAGTTTTTATTGCTTCTCCATGGATTTTAATTCCAATTCCGAATTTGTCTTTTGTTTCCTTTACTGCTTGCTCAATATACAGATTGAATAACATCGGGGATAGGCTACAACCCCGTCTCACTCCCTTCCCAACCACTGCTTCCCTTTCATGCCCCTTGACTCTTATAACTGCCATCTGATTCCTGTACAAATTGTAAACAGCCTTTAGCTCCCTGTATTTTACCCCTGCCACCTTCAGAATTTGAAAGAGAGTATTCCAGTCAACATTGTCAAAAGCTTTCTCTAAATCTACAATGCTAGAAACGTAGGTTTGCCTTTCCTTAATCTATTTTCTAAGATAAGTCGTAGGTTCAGTATTGCCTGACGTGTTCTAACATTTCTACGAAATCCAAACTGATCTTCCCCGAGTTCGGCTTCTACCAGTTTTTCCATTCGTCTGTAAAGAATTCTTGTTAGTATTTTGCAGCCGTGGCCTATTAAACTGATAGTTCGGTAATTTTCACAACTGTCAACACCTGCTTTCTTTGGGATTGGAATTATTATATTCTTCTTGAAGTCTGAGCGTGTGATATCTGCATGCAATGGGGAAGGTTAAAAAAATCGGGTGTATGTGTACCGCATGCTATAAGTCAAAATCACAAAAATCAGTGGGCGACCATATGTACATCTCTGATTCCTCGTCATTATTTGGCTCGTGAACAACATCGACCATTCCTATCCTGTATTCTTACTGGTGACGAGAAATGGTGTCTCCATGCTAACGTAAGGAAAATAAAGGAATTCCTCTCCTGTATTGTGACTAGTGGCGAGAAATGGTGTATTTATGCTAACGTAAGAAAAATAAAGGAATGGTTGAGCCCAAAAAAGCAGCAACTCTCGGTACAAAGACCAGCGCGCATCCACAAAAGACAATGCTATGCATCTGGTGGAACAGTGACGGTGTGGTGTATTACGAATAGCTTCTCCGAGGTGTAACAACCACTGCTCACGTTCATAGTCCACAACTGAGACGCCTTGCAGACGCAATACAACAACGACCAGGAAGACCGTGTGAAGTGATGCTACTCCACAATAAAGCCGAACGCTTTCTGCTAGACTGGAACACTATACAGGAGTTGTATTGGGAAGTCATTCCGCACCTTCCTTAGTCGCCTGATTTTGCGCCCTTAAATCTTCACCTTTTCCGCTGTCTATCGAACAAGCTTCAAGGAACATTCTTTTCGAATGCATTCCGAACATGGCTCGACAAGTTCTTCGCCACAAAACCACTTGATTACTACAGTCGCGGAATCGAAAAGTTACGCCAGCATTGGCAGACTGTTGTAAATAGTGAATGAGAATATATTATTGATGACTGAAGTCTTTGTTACGTGTATCTATTCAGTCACCTTATGGAAAAACTTTACGAACTTATGCACCAGCCTAATAATCCCCTCCCAGTATTTGATTTGAAATAGATTACAATACACTAGTTTTACTTTTCTTGCTGTCGATCATATAACGTTCCTTCAAGACACTACCCTTCCAGTTCAGCTGTTTTTTCAAGTTCTTTGCTGTCACTGACAGAATTGCAATGTCGCCTAAAAACCTCAAAGTTTTTATTTCTTCTCCCTGAGATTTAACTCAATTTTCAAATTTATTTTCGGTTTCCTTTATTGCTTGGTCATTGTAGAGACTGAGTACCGTGTGACATGTCTCACTCCTTTGTGTTTTGTGATCTAGTGCTTTTCATTCGTGTTCTTCGTCTCAGAATTATAGTACGGTTTCTACAGAAGCTGTAGCTTTATTTTAGCTCTATGTAGTTTATTCACGACAAGTTCAGAATTTCATATAGTGTATTCCAGTCAATATTGTAGAAAACTTTCTCTGAATCGCCGGCCGGGGTGGCCGAGCGGTTCTAGGCGCTACATTCTGGAACCGCGCGACCGCTACGGTCGCAGGTTCGAATCCTGCCTCGGGCATGGATGTGTGTGATATCCTTAGGTTAGTTAGGTTTAAGTAGTTCTAAGTTCTAGGGGACTGATGACCTCAGCAGTTAAGTCCCATAGTGCTCAGGGCCATTTGAACCATTTTTTTCTCTGAATCTGTCAACGCAACTTTGTCTTTCTTCAGTGTATGTTCTAAGCTAAGTCTTTCTTCGGCCTGTCTTCTAAGGTACGTCTTGGGCTGAGCACGCTTCGCATGTTCCTTCATTTCTCTTGAAGGCACGCCCATCCTTTTACAGGTCGCTTTCTACTAGCCAGTACATTCTTCTACGGACAATTTGTGCTATTATTTCGCAACCAAGACTTACTAAACTGTTGGTTCCGTAATCACCAGTCAGTTAAATGCCTTCTTTGATATTGGGATTGTTACATTCTTCTTTAGGGGAAGATTGTAAGTCCTGTGCTGCCAATGTTAAATTATCGAACTTCGTGACCCATTACTTCGGAATGTTTGTAAGACACCCATTTTCAATTTTCTATGATTAATTAATGTACCCTTGCAGATATAATGAAGTAAAATTATTGCAATAATTGAATAATGAGGCGTGTTACGATATTTTGCTCAATCTCTTGGTTCAAATGGCTCTGAGCACTATGGGACTTAACTTCTGAGGTCATCAGTCACCTAGAACTTAGAAATACTTAAACCTAGCTAACCTAAAGACATCACACACATCCATGCCCGAGGCAGGTTTCGAACCTTCGACCGTAGCAGCCGCGCGGTTCCGGACTGTAGCGCCTAGAACCACTCGTCCACTCCGGGCGGCGCTCAATCTCTTAATTTCTTGGCAGAATTCTGTAAATAAATGAACGTAGAAACTAAACAACACAGCATTTTTTATTGCCCTAGTTCCATATGTATTAAATCACATTCTTGGTATCCTACCTTCAGTACTGTTTGAGATAACAGGTCATTTATAGCAATGAATGTAGTATCGAGAAAATAAGGTTCAAAGTTTTTTAATTAAAAAAATTTGTACAGACTTACACTTCTGACTCTGCCATACTATAGAATTGTCTTGGCCCATTATTTCTGTCCTCTTCTTTCTCGCTTCTTTCGTCATTTGCTGAGCCGCAAACTGTGGTTGGCCTACGCGAAGAACATCGAATTCTCGGAGACCTCGAGCTGTGTTCTGCCTTAATCTCACCCCTCACTTTTCCAGAACTTCCAGTCCTTTATAGTCCCCACCGTTAAAAGTTACTGTATCAGACACCGCTAACTTTACAGTCATGAGACCAACAAAAATATTTTTAGGCACACGACACTGAAGGATTCTTTCACAGTATGGTTCTTCCCATTAAAAAAATTCTTTAGTAGCTCTGGACTTATCAGTTCTTGCGATATACTTTTGATTGCTCTCATTACTGCCAAAGGTTACCAGAAAATTACGCATGACCGTGCTTACACCAAACACTACAGGCCTTGGTCACTTGACTAATTACACTGGTTGTTTAACTTCCTTCACTACCTGCACGGGTGTTTTGTACAACTTCAGACGAAAATTGGGTTATGACAGATGTGATAACTGCAAAATTGCTTTTCTTAAATATACTTCTCCCCTTAGTCATTTTGTACACTTACGCCATAGACATCGCTGGCTAGCACACTATTTTCATTCAAACACGTACCAGAAACAAAGTACTGATTCGTTTATTTGTAATGCCATTTCTGAGATGTAGCAGTGGCCCCAAAACAAGGCAATTCGCCGGCCAGGGTGGCCGAGCGGTTCTAGGCGCTACAGTCTGGAACCGCGCGACCGCTACGGTCGCAGGTTAGAGTCCTGCCTCGGGCACGGGCATGTGTGATGTCCTTAGGTTAGTTGGGTTTAGGTAGTTCTAAGTTCTAGGGGACTGATGACCTCAGAAGTTAAGTCCCATAGTGCTCAGAGCCATTTTGAACCAAGGCAATGCACAGTCTTCTGGACTGCTTGGTGCCCAAGGTATGACTGTTCAACTCTGACAGTGTTTCCTAGGTGCTTAAAATGGTCTGTCACATGTCAGATTTAACAGTATTATTCGACGGTCTTAAAATTGTCAGATTTTAGTGTATGGTTTATCAAAAAGTTTAGCGGAGTATAAAGTACGTTAGGGAACAGAAAACAGAAAGTGTCAAATTTCATCTAATTTGGCATACAGTCTCCCCTCCGAAGTGTAAGGCGACTACCCCCTACTAGTGAGCGGTTTTATCGCGTTTGACTCTTCGGCGGAGTACAGGCACAGATAGTTTGTTCCTTTGGCGTGCCTACTAGACTTCTGTGTGACAGTGTCTCCATTGCTAGGCTGTATTCTCTGCGCGACTACTGTGCTCAAATCGCCGCTGTTGCGTTCGGAATCCCGCCGGGCGCTCTAGGTGGGCACAGAATCCAGAAGGGCGGTGGTGGGGGCGGCGGGTGCCACCCACGGGACCGGCGCTACCCCGTAACCCCCTCCTCCCCCCCCCCCCCACCACCCCACTGGGGCCGCCTAATAGGGCCGCAAATTACTTGGTCCGCGCTGCGTCCCTCACCACCCCATCCGCCGCCCCCGCAACCGCCGCCTGCAATTGTCTGCGGCGCCGCGCCGAGTTCTGCAGAGTTCCTCTTGCCTGCTCGCTACTGCCTGGCCTGCGGCTGGGCCTCCGCCAGAACGGGGATGGCTCCCTCCGCCATGCACTCCGCTGCTAGTCCTGCCTGTCTGGTGCCAGCCAACCACTTCCGTCTACATTAGTACCCTGCAACTCACACTCAAGTGCTTTACGCCGATATTACACTATCAAATTTCTTTGTCAAAGATTTGATCAAAGATGTGATCAAATATTCCGTCAAATATATTTGACAAAGATCTTTGACGTAGCGCTAGAAGCGGTATTACACTGTCATCATATTTTTCGTCAAAGTTCAAGATGGCTGACAACAACAACTTGTTGTTAACTGCAGCAGTTGCATGTACCACAATTGCACTGTGTGCACATGCGGAAGAGAAGCGGGGCAAAAAAGGAAACGTACCTGGGCGAAGCCGTGGGTTTTACGACGACACGATAAAAGCATTCAACAAAACTTGTTACGTAAGCTTATAGTGGAGGACGTCAAGTCTTACATCAATTACTTAAGAATGGATGAGCATACATTTCTGTATTTGCTCAGTGAAGTGTATCCTCATATCACAAAACACAATATTCACTTAAGAACTGCTATATCTGCAGAAGACAGGCTCTCTGTAACACTCCAACTCCTTGCTACAGGAGGGAGTTAGGTTAGGTCTTCAATCTTCTTAATCTATTTTTTATTCAGGGTGCCTCACGTTGTAAAGCGCCTAATCAGCTTTATACATCTCTATTAATTTTGTAGTTGTCAGTACACACCAATGGTATTTACCGGCAATGTTTATAAAAACACTACAGATGACAGAACGGTGCAGCGATGCTAGTGCTCCATGTAGTAACATGACACATTGCAGTGAAAAGAAGACAAGCAACTTCTTTGATCAAATCTACAGCGAGGCCCTAGATTTGATCAAATATTTGACGACATTTGACGAAGTTCCCTATTACACCATCAAATTTCTTTGACAAAGATATTTGACAACGATATTGGACAAAGAAATCAATGTAATACTGGCCTTAAGGCCGTGTCCTTTGTGAGCGACAGAAGCGACCGACAGCGAGCGACTTCTGGATACACAACACTCCAGCGACAAGCAGCAGCATTGGGCGGAAAGCTCGAGTGTCCTGCGTGCGAGCGACCATGTTGCGCTACAAGATGGCTGCTTAGAGCCAACCAGCTGTTTCTATGAAACGTAAACTGTAGAATACTGTAGCTGGAGAGTAAGGCTATAGAATTAGGTTTACTTAAGAAAATAAAGCGAAAAGGAATGCGGTACATGAAATTTATAAATGGAGGAATCTCCATGGAGAATTTCATAAATACACTCCTGGAAATGGAAAAAAGAACACATTGACACCGGTGTGTCAGACCCACCATACTTGCTCCGGACACTGCGAGAGGGCTGTACAAGCAATGATCACACGCACGGCACAGCGGACACACCAGGAACCGCGGTGTTGGCCGTCGAATGGCGCTAGCTGCGCAGCATTTGTGCACCGCCGCCGTCAGTGGCAGCCAGTTTGCCGTGGCATACGGAGCTCCATCGCAGTCTTTAACACTGGTAGCATGCCGCGACAGCGTGGACGTGAACCGTAAGAGCAGTTGACGGACTTTGAGCGAGGGCGTATAGTGGGCATGCGGGAGGCCGGGTGGACGTACCGCCGAATTGCTCAACACGTGGGGCGTGAGGTCTCCACAGTACATCGATGTTGTCGCCAGAGGTCGGCGGAAGGTGCACGTGCCCGTCGACCTGGGACCGGACCGCAGCGACGCACGGATGCACGCCAAGACCGTAGGATCCTACGCAGTGCCGTAGGGGACCGCACTGCCAGTTCCCAGCAAATTAGGGACACTGTTGCTCCTGGGGTATCGGCGAGGACCATTCGCAACCGTCTCCATGAAGCTGGGCTACGGTCCCGCACACCGTTAGGCTGTCTTCCGCTCACGCCCCAACATCGTGCAGCCCGCCTCCAGTGGTGTCGCGACAGGCGTGAATGGAGGGACGAATGGAGACGTGTCGTCTTCAGCGATGAGAGTCGCTTCTGCCTTGGTGCCAATGATGGTCGTATGCGTGTTTGGCGCCGTGCAGGTGAGCGCCACAATCAGGACTGCATACGACCGAGGCACACAGGGCCAACACCCGGCATCATGGTGTGGGGAGCGATCTCCTACACTGGCCGTACACCACTGGTGATCGTCGAGGGGACACTGAATAGTGCACGGTACATCCAAACCGTCATCGAACCCATCGTTCTACCATTCCTAGACCGGCAAGAGAACTTGCTGTTCCAACAGGACAATGCACGTCCGCATGTATCCCGTGCCACCCAACGTGCTCTAGATGGTGTAAGTCAACTACCCTGGCCAGCAAGATCTCCGGATCTGTCCCCCATTGAGCATGTTTGGGACTGGATGAAGCGTCGTCTCACGCGGTCTGCACGTCCAGCACGAACGCTGGTCCAACTGAGGCGCCAGGTGGAAATGGCATGGCAAGCCGTTCCACAGGACTACATCCAGCATCTCTACGATCATCTCCATGGGAGAATAGCAGCCTGCATTGTTGCGAAAGGTGGATATACACTGTACTGGTGCCGACATTGTGCATGCTCTGTTGCCTGTGTCTATGTGCCTGTGGTTCTGTCAGTGTGATCATGTGATGTATCTGACCCCAGGAATGTGTCAATAAAGTTTCCCTTTCCTGGGACAATGAATTCACGGTGTTCTTATTTCAATTTCCAGGAGTATATCATCAACTACGCGGATTATCAGACAAATACTTCGAATACACGTGAATGAGCAGAGGAGCATTCGACTATTTCATCAATAAATTAAATACGAATGTTTTTTTACATGATCAGTAACTTTAAACAGCCAACAAATGCAGAGGAATGACTACTACATGACTAACTGCGCTAAATACAAACATAAGTACACCGATTGATATCAGTGAACAATAGCTAGCTGTGGTGTAGGGGTAGCTGGCACGGTAACTCTGCGTGTTCGGTCAGAGGGTTAGCTGCCCTCTCTAATAAAAAAACTGAGCTAATGGATCAACGAAGAACTGAAAGCGTGTCTTGCGACGGCCGCCCCGAGCAGATAAAAAAAAGGGGGTAGCGTGTACAGTTCGTAATTACGCGTAACGAAAAGGTCGTAAGTTCGATTCCAGGCCGTTCTTTTATGTTTACACTGCATCGATAAGTATATTTTTCAGGTTTTGCCAAAGAACTTGACCTTCACACCTATCCCAGTATATCACACACATCTAATTCCTAATAAATTACGATGAACCATGAAATTTTACAGATATTTGATGTTGCGAACGTAATTCATCAGCAGTCATTGTTAAGGCCAAACGTTTCAATTACTCTAAATAGTCTGTAAAAGTAAAGCTTACAAAATGTTCGAAAAGAAAGTCAAACGTTTTGTGTAATGAATTGTCTGAAAGTATGAAATAAAAAGTATTAGGGAAACGTTTGGTGCACCTCATTTTCAGTTCATGATTTCGAGCATCATTCAGAGGCACGTACAACGTTTATCTGATCAACTTATTTCTTTTACACAAATCATTTCATAAAATATCTTACTGACTTCTTTCATTTTTTTAAATTTCAGGTTTTATTCAGAAAGCATGATCTTACTGACTGCTCATTTACCTTTCTAACGTACTTGATTTGAAGAAAGCCTTTTTGACATTTTAATACCACACCAATGTATCTTTTTATGTGCAAAATATCTAGGTCTTGAACAGATGAAATTTTTGACACTTAATTTACATAGCTTGGCAGCAGCTTTACGTGAAATATATCAATTTTCCCTCAGCTTATGAATTAAGTTTCCGTTAATTACCCTGATTACTTTCAAGCAGTTAAATATTTTCATGCCAAACTAGACCTCATGCTGGTCACTTTGATACCCCGTTTACCTGCTTCTCTCCCTTTGTTTGACTATGAAAATTCCGACAAAACCTCATGGTGTAACTTATAGGGAGTCTTGTTTTCGCTCTGCTCACGCGTTTACAAAAACGTATCTAGTGTTAATCATATGATAAAATAGTCCTTTCTGCGGGCTGTCATTTCCAAAACTCGTAGTTTCGCTGTCTTGAACCTTTTATGACATACGACGATTGTTACAACCACTTGATTTCCGAAGCGCAGGAAAGGTTCGGATACGCCTCTTGCGACCCGTTCACGGGTCTAACAACCAATATCTCAGGAATGAAAAGAGATGTCATTCCGGTCTCAACTTTAAATACAATTTATTTATATTGGTTACATTTCATATGCAATAATGGTCTTAAATGAACCATACGGAAAGTCTACACAATGTGATGTTAGCCCTGCAAATTCTTAAAAATTTCGTGCAGCCATGTACTCAATTTCATGCAGCACAGTAACTATGACGAATAACGAAAATAAATTCAGACCTTTATCATATAAAGATATCAACAACAGGTTGCGGAAGAATCAAATTTTTTCACCGAATAGTCTTCTTAAAATCGGATGCTAAGTAATTCATAGCTGCCGTCGCGTCCGCTCCACTGCATTGTCAAGAAGACATGTGGCTGTCGCTCTCTGTCGCGCGTGCATGCTGCAGCGACAAGATTGAAACACGCCAGTTTCAGCGGGAAACAGGCAGTGACATACATGTCGCTCACGTAGGACACTTCCGTAACTACATCTGCGGTTGTGTTTTGTCGCCTGAAGCTGTCGCGCGCTGTCGCTCGCTGCTGTCGCTCACGTAGAACACGGCCTTAAGACGGTTCATCGAAACACCTTCAAACTGAAACTTCCTGGCAGATTAAAACTGCGTGCCGGACCGAGACTCGAACTCGGGACCTTTGCCTTTCGTGGATAAGTGCTCCACCGTCTGAGCTATCCAAGCACGAGTCACGACCTGTCCTCCCAGCTTCAATTCTGCCAGTACCTCGTCTCCAACCTCCAAACTTCACATAAGCTCTTCTGCGAAACTTGCAGAACTAGCACTCCTGGAAGAAAGGATATGGTGGAGACTTGGCTGAGCCACAGCCTGGAGGATGTGAAGTTTGGAAGGTAAGAGACGAGTTACTGACAGAATTGAAGCTGTGAGGACGGGACGTGAGTCGTGTTTGGGTAGCTCAGATGGTAGAGCACTTGCCCGCGAAAGGCAAAGGTCCCGAGCTCGAGTCTCGGTCTGGCACACAGTTTTAATCTGCCAGGAACTTTCATATCAGCGCACACTCCGCTGCAGAGTGAAAATCTCATTCTGGAAACACATTCAGACTATTTCTTTTAAGTTCCACTCTCGAACAGAGCGTAGGAAGTGAACTCTTAAATCTTTCCATGCGAGGTCTAACATCTCTAATTTTATTTAGATAAGTATTTCTCCCTATCTAGGTGACAGAAGGATGGTGGCTGAAATTTGGTCTGAAGACCCCGCCGCAAGGAAAAACGCCTTTGTTTTAATGATGTACGCCCTAAGTCCTATATCATGTCCGTGACACTCTCTCCCCTATTTCTCGATAATACATATCGTGCTACCCTTCTTTGAACTTCCTCGATGTTCTCCGTTAATTCTACCTGGTAAGGATCCCACACCGCGCAGCAGTGTTCTAAAAGAGGACGGACAAGATAGGGTAGGCACTCTCTTCGGTACAACTGTTGCATCTTCTAAGTGTTCTGGCAATAAAATGCAGTCTTTCGTTCGCCTTCCGCACAACACTTCCTTGGGGAACGACGGATATCACTTCTGCTTTACTCGATGATTTTCAGTCAACTCCCGCGAACTTTGATCTTTCTGACTAATCTAGTCACACAACTGAGACGATACTCCATAGGCACGCAATTTGATTACAAGCCGCTATGGAAAACGGAAATTTGTGGTAAGGTCTTATGGGACCAAACTGCAGAGGTCATCGGTCCCTAGACTTACACACTACTTAAACTAACTTATACTAAGAACAGCACACACACCCATGCCTGAGGAAGGACTCGCACCTCCGGTGGGAGGGGCCGCGCAATCCGTGACGTGGCGCCTCAAACCGCGCGGCCACTCCGCCAAAAAAAAAAAAATGGCTCTGAACACTATGGGACTCAACATCTGAGGTCATCAGTCCCCTAGAACTTAGAACTACTTAAACCTAACTAACCTAAGGATATCACACACATCCATGCCCAAGGCAGGATTCGAACCTGCGGCCGTAGCGGTCGCGCGGTTCCAGACTATAGCGCCTAGAACCGCTCGGCCACCCCGGCCGGCCACTCCGCCCAGCTAGGGATCTTTCGCCAAGCGAGCGGTTATACGTGACTGCTAAGTATCAAGTCATTGTGTCACCATACTCTGAGAGGAATGTGCTTAGTATACAATCTGGACTGGAACATTTGACTTGGTCAGTCATTTAAGTGGCTTCGCTACATTGTGGGTATCTACTTCAAGTTATTCATGTCCACCGTACGAGGGGCTGCAAAAACAATGACGGAAAAAAGACTATGGTACAAATATACAAATAGTGATATAGTTTTTCCATATATTTTTGCAGAAGTAACGAACGAGACATACACCAGAGTGAAAAAAGGAAAACAAACGGAAAATATTCAACACTGACGATCGTCTACAGGTGCTCAAAACTTTACGCAGAATTCAGTGCGAAATGCTTTTAATAGTTTCTGCGACGAAAGTGTGTCTCGAAATCTGGCAGAAAATCCAAAAGAGATTCTTGACGTATCTAAATTATACCAGCGGTAAGACACAATAGATGCCTTCACTGCGCGATAACAATGGCAGTTACCGACGGCAACGCCATTAAAGCAGAAATAGTGTACATATTTTTCTGAATTTACTTCACAAAAGAAGATGGAGTAAATATTCGAGAATTCAAATTACGAACAGCTGACAACATGACTAATTTGTAAGTAAATATCCTCGGATAGCAAATATCCTCGGTTAGCAAAATAACTTCAATAACTTAATATAGGTAAGTCTTTCAGTCCATATTGAATAACAATTAGATTATTTTTGCGTTATGCAAAGGAAAGCCGGCCGAAGTGGCCGTGCGGTTAAAGGCGCTGCAGTCTGGAACCGCAGGACCGCTACGGTCGCAGGTTCGAATCCTGCCTCGGGCATGGATGTTTGTGATGTCCTTAGGTTAGTTAGGTTTAACTAGTTCAAAGTTCTAGGGGACTAATGACCTCAGCAGTTGAGTCCCATAGTGCTCAGAGCCATTTTTTTATGCAAAGGAAGGAGTTCTATTATCAACAATCACTTGCAACAACTCGCTCGATAAAAGATCAGTACTTACTGACTGCAGCATTGCAAGGTCACACAGATATACAGTAAAGGAAATTTAAGTGATTCTCAGAATTGTAGACCAGTCCCATTAACCTTGATTTGCTGTAGGATTTTGGAACATATACGGTGTCCAAAAATTATCAGTTACCTCGAAGAAAACAATCTATTGACACATAGCACGGACTCAGAATATATAATTCTTGTGAAAAACAAATTGATTTTTATTCAAATGCGTGCTATCGACAGGGGATATCAAATTGATTCCGTGTACCTAGATTTCCGGAAGGCTTTTGACACCGTTACTTAAAAGCGGCTTCTAATCAAATTGCGTGTGACTGGATTCACGATTTCCTCTCATAAAGGTCACATCTCGTAATAACCAACGGAAAATCATCGAGTAAAACACAAGTGAAAACTGGCATTTCCCAAGGAAGTGTTATACGCCCTCTGCTGTTCCTAATCTACACTCCTGGAAATGGAAAAAAGAACGTATTGACACCGGTGTGTCAGACCCACCATACTTGCTCCGGACACTGCGAGAGGGCTGTACAAGCAATGATCACACGCACGGCACGGCGGACACACCAGGAACCGCGGTGTTGGCCGTCGAATGGCGCTAGCTGCGCAGCATTTGTGCACCGCCGCCGTCAGTGGCAGCCAGTTTGCCGTGGCATACGGAGCTCCATCGCAGTCTTTAACACTGGTAGCATGCCGCGACAGCGTGGACGTGAACCGTATGTGCAGTTGACGGACTTTGAGCGAGGGCGTATAGTGGGCACGCGGGAGGCCGGTTGGACGTACCGCCGAATTGCTCAACACGTGGGGCGTAAGGTCTCCACAGTACATCGATGTTGTCGCCAGTGGTCGGCGGAAGGTGCACGTGCCCGTCGACCTGGGACCGGACCGCAGCGACGCACGGATGCACGCCAAGACCGTAGGATCCTACGCTGTGCCGTAGGGGACCGCACCGCCACTTCCCAGCAAATTAGGGACACTGTTGCTCCTGGGGTATCGGCGAGGACCATTCGCAACCGTCTCCATGAAACTGGGCTACGGTCCCGCACACCGTTAGGCTGTCTTCCGCTCACGCCCCAACATCGTGCAGCCCGCCTCCAGTGGTGTCGCGACAGGCGTGAATGGAGGGACGAATGGAGACGTGTCGTCTTCAGCGATGAGAGTCGCTTCTGCCTTGGTGCCAATGATGGTCGTATGCGTGTTTGGCGCCGTGCAGGTGAGCGCCACAATCAGGACTGCATACGACCGAGGCACACAGGGCCAACACCCGGCATCATGGTGTGGGGAGCGATCTCCTACACTGGCCGTACACCACTGGTGATCGTCGAGGGGACACTGAATAGTGCACGGTACATCCAAACCGTCATCGAACCCATCGTTCTACCATTCCTAGACCGGCAAGGGAACTTGCTGTTCCAACAGGACAATGCACGTCCGCATGTATCCCGTGCCACCCAACGTGCTCTAGAAGGTGTAAGTCAACTACCCTGGCCAGCAAGATCTCCGGATCTGTCCCCCATTGAGCATGTTTGGGACTGCATGAAGCGTCGTCTCACGCGGTCTGCACGTCCAGCACGAACGCTGGTCCAACTGAGGCGCCAGGTGGAAATGGCATGGCAAGCCGTTCCACAGGACTACATCCAGCATCTCTACGATCGTCTCCATGGGAGAATAGCAGCCTGCATTGCTGCGAAAGGTGGATATACACTGTACTAGTGCCGACATTGTGCATGCTCTGTTGCCTGTGTCTATGTGCCTGTGGTTCTGTCAGTGTGATCATGTGATGTATCTGACCCCAGGAATGTGTCAATAAAGTTTCCCCTTCCTGGGACAATGAATTCACGGTGTTCTTATTTCAATTTCCAGGAGTGTATATAGAAAGGACCACAACTTCACCGACAAACTTGCAGAGGTGGTAGCATGCATTAAAGCAAGAAAAAATTGTCCAGTAAACATGTGCTCTAAAGTGCATACTGTGCATACTGTGAATACATCTGCCGGCCGTGTGGCCGAGCGGTTCTAGGCGCTGCAGTCTGGAACCGAGCTACCGCTACGGCCGCAGGTTCGAATCCTGCCTCGGGCATGAATTTGTGTGATGTCATTAGGTTAGTTAGATTTAAGTAGTTCTACGTCTAGGGGACTGATGACCTCAGATGTTAAGTCCCATAGTGCTTAGAGCCATTTGAACCATTTGAAAAACATCTCTTCCAGTGAACAACTGCCCGTGGCTCTTATGTATACATGTCACAAACCATTTTACTGAAAATTTTTTCTCGTTTTGGTACGTTCTATCGTCTCTCAAAATTTGTAAAGCAAGGGACTTACTGTAGAAGAGATCTGTTTCACAGAATCGAAGATGGAGAAATGCTCACAGCTCTTGAGGTATGCACTTTAGAGCACATGTTTACTAGACATTTATTTCTTGTTTTGTTCGATACTACCATTTCTGAAAGTATTTTGGTGGGGTAATTCTTCACCATGTACACTGAAGCGCCAAAGAATATGGTATAGAGCTGCATATTCAGATACAGAGATATGTAAGCAGGTAGAACACGGCGCTGCGGTCGGAAACGCCTATATAAGACAAGGGTCTGGCGCAGTTGTTAGATCGGCTAGTGCTGCTACAATGGTATGCATCTCCGACATCGCTGTGGCCGGAAAAAGATGCTACAAGAACAGGACCAACGTCGACTGCAGAGGATCGTTCAATGTGACAGAAGTGCAACCGTTCCGCAAATGTCTGCAGCTTTCAATACTGGGCCATCAACAAGTGTCAACGTGCGACCCATTCAACGAAACATCGTCGAGATGGCCTTTTAGAGCCGAAGGACCACTCGTGTACCCTTGATGACTGCACGACACAAAGCTTTACGCCTCGCCTGGGCCCGTAAACACCGACATTGGACTGTTGATGATTGGAAATATGTTGCCTGATCGGACGAGTCTCGTTTCAAATTGCATCGAGCTGATGGATGTGTACGGGTATGGAGATCGCCTCATGAATCCATGGACCATGCATGTCAGCAGTGGACTGTTCCAGCTGGTGGAGGCTCTGTAATGGTGTGGGTCGTGTGCAGTTGGAGTGATATGGCACCCCTGATACATCTAGATACGACTCTGACAGGTGACACGCACGTAAGAATCCTGTCTGATCAGCTGCATCCATTCACGTCCATTGTGCATTCCGACGGACTTGGCTAATTCCAGGAGGAGAGAGCAACACCTATATTTCCAGAATTGCTACAGTGTGGCTCCAGAAACACTCTTCTGAGTTTAAACACTTCCGCTGCCCACCGACACACGAATACTATTAGAATATATGGGATGCCTGTCAACGTGCTGTTCAGAAGAGATCTCCACCCCCTCGTACTCTTACGGATTTATGGACAACCCTGCAGGATTCATGGTGTCAGTTCTCTATAGCACTACCTCAGACATTAGTCGAGTCCATGCCACGTCATATTGCGGCAGTCCTGAGTGCTCGCAGGCGCCTTATACGATATTAGGCAGGTATACCAGTTCTTTTGGGTCTTCATTGTATAAGCAGTTTAGGAGACTGTCTGAATAGCCTTCTTAAATTGTTTGCAGATGATGCTGTTGTTTAAAGCCTAGTAAAGTCGTCCATAGATCAACAGGAATTGCAAGAGATATTTGGATGGTGCAAAAATTAGCAGTTGACCCTATCTGGATGGAGAAAAATTTAGCAGTTAATCTTGAACAATAAAAGGTGTGAAGTCATCCACATGAGCACTAAAAAGTACCATTATATTTCGGTTACACGGCAAATCAGAAAGATTTAAATGTTGTCGATTCAACGCAATATCTACGGGTTGCAATTACGGACAATAAACTGGAACCGTCAGAGGAAATGTTGTGGGGAAGGCGAACCGAAGATTGAGTTTCATTGGCAGAACACTTAGCAGATGCAACAGATCTTCTAAGGAGACTGCCGACACTATGCTTGTTCGTTCTATTCTGGAGTACTGTTAGGATTTATAGGACTCTTACCAGACGGGATTGGCGGATGACGTGGAGAAATCTGAAAGAAAGGCGGCTCGTTTTTTATTATTGTGAAATAGGGGAGAGGTTGTGGGGACTATGATAAGTGGGCTGGAGAGCCAATCATTAGAACAAAGGCGTTTTTCGTTGCGAAGAGATCAAGTCACCAGGTTTCTCCTTCGGAAGTAAAAAAATTGGTGAGTGCCACCAACCGTCATAATAATAGAAGAGTAATCAGACCTCGCAAGAATAGATTTAGGTGGGTACTTTTGCCACGAACCATGCCGGAGTGGAAAGGTAGAGATGTAGACTACTTTACAAAAAAAGTGAAGCATCCTGAAGTTTGAGGAGGAAACTTCTCGTGATGTTGTTGCAGTGATTACAAAATCGAGTCAAATTTGGAAAGAGCTTGGAACTGTGAGCCCACTTTTCAGCATGACGTGGCACCCCCTCTGTCCTGTATGCATGCACTGATTCCGTTGGGAGGGATGACATGCAGCCGCCGCTGTATCGCCTCCTGAGTCAAGATGGCACCCACCTCTTGTGACTGGTGCTTGATATGATGGCTACTGGCACTCCTCCTATTGGGGGCAGCTCTGGGCATCATGTCGGCCAAGGCAGGGCCTTAACATCGCGCAGACAGTGCACAGAAAGCCGTGACGCGTGGGGCGGAGCATTGTCGTGTTGGAAAATGACACTACGATACTGACGCTTGAGGAATAATCACAAGGATACAGGATGTGCGTGAGGTACCGCTATGAGTTGACTTAATTACTATTAGGCGTGACCTGATAACATACAGGATGGCTCCCCACGCCATGAGGCCGTTAGTAACACTGCTGTGTCCTTCCAAAAGATTGGAAGTATAGCGGCACTACCATTTGGGATAGGAAAAGTCAGTTTTAGTGCAATATTTCTGAGTGCTAAAGTTACAGCCAGGTGCGGGCCTATTTACAGTGAGTTATGCTCACCAGCGGGCGTAGAACTGCCGGAAAAAGTACACGTAGCAGTTTGCTTGGTGCAAGTCCCAGGCAGAAGGGGCCCACTGGCCAACCGAAGTGTTATGAGTGTGTGACATGGAGTGGCGCGTTTAGCAAAACAGAGGCGCACATCCGCATATAAATAGGTGCTGGTTCACTAACAAAGATTTTAAGTGTGACAGCTCTCCTGGATGCCGCAGCGTGTCTCACCACTGGCTACACGCAGCAGCAGATGGGGCGCCAGCGTTCCAGTCTATGGGAGGTCGCTGGTTCGACCCTCTGAGGCTGACACATGGTCCGGAGCTAGACAGCGGCGGGCCGTTACATGGCTCACTACTGCGGGCAGTCGTCTTGGCTCCCAACATGCACCGGAGACATCTAGAGCGAGGGCCGCAGAATCAGCTGCCGGATCGCAGGCACTTGTTGTCACCACAACACAAGCGACGCTGGTGAGGACGCATGGCGGTGGCCGCCTTGCAGTTGCCAGAGGGCGGCGCTGAGGCAGCACAGGATGAAGGCTAGTGAATCGGCTGCCTGTGCAGCCCTGATGTCGTCATATCACCACGGCTGTACAAGGCTGACACATTAGCAAAGCGCTTGATGGGTCACTGAGGTGCCGTCCTCAGCATTGCGAGACCTGGTGACGCAGACTGAGGGGAATGCGGCAATGTAGTTGGAAACAATAAATCACTTGGAAAGCTCGGACGAGTCTTAATATGGTGCCTTCTACCTCTTCCCGCTACATTTGGTGTTGCTTTTACAGAAGAGTTCAGACCTCTCCACAGGTCGCCCATCATACTCTCTGGCGATGGTCATCTGAGGAAGTCCCAGATCTTGCTGATGGTGTCCGACCATTGGTGCAGGATGTTTCAGAATGTTGGAGGCTGTCCATTACTCGATCTGAGATGGCAGGCGCAGCTATGAAGAGCTTACGACGTGATTGGTGCACGATACAGCGATCCTCCATTGTGGTGATGAGATGTGGTTGGTCTGAACTTTGACGACAGTTAAGCCTGCTCACACTGTCACATCAGAATGCCTCCAACTGTGGCTGTTGCAGTCTGAAGATAACACTACAGGCTATATACATTTTTTTCCTTCTTACTATATTTTCTTTTACTTCTTTCTTGCTGTACTTTTGTCATACAATGAATAGATTATTTCAGAATGACTTTCGTAAATTTAATTTTTGCTATAATTAGGTTTCTGTTTAGATAATGTAGCAGTTATGAATGTGATTGCTGGTTTCAATTATTGCGATGTATACTTTCTTATCTGTTAACATATCTGAATTTATTTTCTGTGGAGAGGGTGATATGAAATTGTGATTTTGTATAAAACTGTACATCGATGTAACCAGAATCTTGGAAAGTGTTATGTGAAGCGAGGTATTTGAACGATGGAGAATCATATCGAGAGTTCGAAACAGGAGGCATCAACAAACAAAGAATCTGGAGTGAGAAGAAGAGAGTGGAAGTGATCGTCGTGTAGCGCGACTCAGTGCCTTTGTGGCCGGTGAAAAGTATCAGTGTTCGTGTATGTCCATCTTTTTAGAGATAGTTGCGGGATTCGACTATTCGACAGAGGATGTCAAATTAAATATCTTTCAGCCATCTTGTCTCAAACATTATTTTATTTGGCAACTAGTTTCAGCGTTTTACTGCGCCATATTCAGGCTCCTTGCTGACGTGTAGGATGATGGTGATGGTTGAGATGATCACTATAGCAAAAATTTACCAATACCCATATTGCCGGCCGCTGTTTTGATCAAAACATAAGTAGAGGCCGCTGTTTTGATCAAAACATAAGTAGATTCTTCCTACACGTCGGTCAGGAGCTTGAAGATGGCGTAGTAAAAACGCTGAAACTGGTTGTCATGTGAAATAAGGTTGGAAACTAGACGGCTGACAGGTGTTTAATTTGACAGTCTGCTGCGCTTATGATCTCGGTGCGTACCGTGATGAAAGGCCTACTGATTTTACGTGTCGCGTTGCCAATTTTCCGGAACTGTGTTTTGACTCACTGAGCATTAACACTCGATACGCAAACCGGTAAGCTATGTGTACTCTGTAAAGTTTGTTCTCGATTGTAGACAGCAGAAATTTGTTTAGCGCATACGACGAACTCTAGACTGAAACATAAAATGTTGTTAACACATTGGCGTGTTGTATGTTGACACGAAAAACACTAATTGTGAACGCATTGTGTGCTGATTGCCGCGTAAATGAAGTGCTTGCGTGGACAGTTGCGCACGGTACTTATTGTTCTGTTCAAACAACGGCCTAATGGCTTAGAGTACAATTGACTCGATTTACTTTCGCATTGCGGACGGATATACTGTGAAAAGTGCCGCTCTGCGATCATCAATCATAAATCTGAAAAGCGTAGCTGATGTGTGTAACAACATTATAACGTCAGGTTACGTCTCACGTTGATGGAACGAAGCGTGTCTTACGTTCGTCGTTGCATGCAACCACGCAAATTGGAATTAATCCTGCAAGTATGTAGCGTTCCTGTTACAGATTTGTAACAGGCGCCCCCGATCAAGGAGCTGAGCAAGACAATGCCAATTATTGGATTACACGCTCAAGGATGATGGACTAATGACGCGGATGTCGACGACTCGCCCGCGGCATCAGCTAAGTGGAAACTGATCTGGAGGAACAGTGGCTAAGGGGCACCACGAACTACATCGTTCTAACTGTGTGCCGGACCGAGACTCGAACTCGGGACCTTTGCCGTTCGCGGGCAAGTGCTCTACCAACTGAGCTACCCAAGCACGACTCACGCCCCGTCCTCACAGCTTCACTTCCGCCAGTACCTCGTCTCCTACCATCCAAACTTTACAGAAGCTCTCCTGCGAACCATGCTGAACTAGCACTCCTGAAAGAAAGGATATTACGGAGACATGACTTAGCCATAGCCTGGGGGATGTTTCCAGAATGAGATTTTCACTCTGCAGCGGAGTGTGCACTGATATGAAACTTCCTGGCAGATTAAAACTGTGTGCCGGACTGAGACTCGAACTCGGGACCTTTGCCTTTCGCGGACAAGTGCTCTACCAACTGAGCTACCCAAGCACGACTCACGCCCCGTCCTCACACCTTCACTTCTGCCAGTACCTCGTCTCCTACCTTTCAAACTTTACAGAAGCTCTCCTGCGAACCATGCAGAACTAGCACACCTGAAAGAAAGGATATTGCGGGGACATGGCTTAGCCACAGCCTAGGGGATGTTTCCAGAATTAGAGCTGTGAGGACGGGGCGTGAGTCGTTCTTGGGTAGCTCAGTTGGTAGAGCACTTGCCCGCGAAAGGCAAAGGTCCCGAGTTCGAGTCTCGAGTCTGGCACACAGTTTTAATCTGCCAGGAAGTTTCATATCAGCGCACACTCCGCTGCAGAGTGAAAATCTCGTTCTAATCAGTGATAAAAAAACTCTTTATATAGGAACAAGAGTAATTTAGGCATTCGTTTTACGTAATTGTATATTGTCATATTGTAATACTATTCAGATTTGTTTTCAGTAACGTTTAGAACAGTGGTTAAATCTTGGTTTCATTCATGTAATTACTTCTTTTCATAACCATAATTTTGCAGACTTATTAATTTCCGACACAGTCATTTTTCCAAACAATTGTTACCAGTGCTAATGAAATAAGAGTTAAACAGTTTTGGCTTCTTTTCGTGTGCTTTTAATTTTAAATGTTTCTTTATTCATGTAATCTATGTGCTGGTTGGTTGGTTGATTTGGGACAGGGAACCAAACAGTGAGGTCATCAGTCCCATAGTATTAAGGAAGGATGGGGAAGGAAGTCGGCTGTGCCCTTTCCAAGGAACCATCCCGGCACTTGCATGAAGCGATTTAGGGATATCATGGGAAACCTGAATCAGGATGGGCGGACGTGGGTTTGAGCCGTCGTCCTTCCGAGTCTGTAACTGTTTACCTAGATTTGCATGTTTCGTTGTTCTAAATTTAAGTTCTTACGAATTATTGTGCTGTACTGATGAATTTTACGCGCTGTGCGTCAACAGCCGTAGCGTTAGTACGTAGAAACGCGCCGATAGTTGTTCAGTTTGCTTAGGAGAATATTTTATCATTAGTAATCTGTTTGATTTGCGACAATGGAAGATCATTCGTAATGTTATACCTTTTGGGTAATTACTTGCACGAGTGAATATAATATTCAGCCGAACTGACGAAATGTAGAGTTTTCTTAGTTCCACTTCACTTAAAATTTCCGGGCGCTGTAAATTTAGGGGAGATGGACGGGAGTATTTTCAGTCCGGGTAGTGGAACACGATCGGTTCTAAGTCGATGTTAGAGAGGTGCTGTTTCGCGTGGTACAGTTACATTTTGTGATACCCTCTGATCCGTTATTATTACAGGATGATTCGATCAACTGCCCAAATGGTGACGCACAATGAGACTCTTTTCAAAGTCTGTGAGGTCTGATAACGCTGTCTCACAGAAGTACGCGACATTTCTATGTGTTTCGCAGCGATCACTCAGCAACACCAGACGCTGTTCTCACACCACTTGTATACTCTACCGGGCCTGGTAACAACACTGAACACTAACAGCACTAAGGCATTCTGGTGGCGGATCTATTCGTTACTGAGAATTGCACCTCTAAATATTCACACGTCCGCCGATGTGTACGTGTAGGAAGTTACACTGATATCTATCACGCCTTCTGTATGCTTCACTTTTTTTTGTCAGACAGTGTAGTCTGAATATGCTTCTACGAAACGTCTGCCAGTGGTAAATGTGGGCGAAAAAACGCCGGAAATCGGCCAGCTGGAGTATGGGGAGCGAATGCACACATCTCCAGGACCACACACAAGGACCAGCAATATTGGAAGTAGCCACTGTAGATGCTTCATAAATGAGGCTCTGAGAGCTCAAGCGGACTAACCCACACTTTTTGTGCATTTGAGGTACTGACATGATATGATAATAGTAGGGACCTATACGTTTATTATGCAATGCCTGTTGATCTGTTCGTTTATCTCACATAGCAACGTACACATTGCTGTTTCCCTCAACTGCCGATAGATGCCGTTGAGGGCAGGAGCGGATTAGAGAGCCTGTATACAGAGAGAGTGGCCATAGGTGAAGTTGCCCGTGATTGGTTGATTAGCTTTGGCAGAAAAATGGCGCCAAACGTCTCTCGCGCTTCCTACGTTCGCCGTGCTTTTGAGTTGAATTGAAGTTCGGAGGACTTTTGGAAACGATTAAAAGGTATTTGAATTATTGAGAGACTTGTTATGCGTTG
Organism: Schistocerca piceifrons; assembly: GCF_021461385.2. Taxonomy (NCBI): domain Eukaryota; kingdom Metazoa; phylum Arthropoda; class Insecta; order Orthoptera; family Acrididae; genus Schistocerca; species Schistocerca piceifrons. Next base: position 855,159,145 of record NC_060140.1, on the reverse strand, counting down.
TGCATGCATGTTCGATTTCCCTGTATATCGTTTTTAGTACGTAATTAGCGTTTGCGATCTTAAATACGAGTTGAAATAATGAAGCGTTTTGTGATGCAGTCGGTAGGCCTACATGTTTGAAGTAACACGTTAGTAATTTTACGGTATTGTTTTTGACATCTGTAATTCGTTCTGCAGACGTTCGTAAACGATGCCAGGTTGTGCTGCATTTGGTTGTTCTAATAGGGGCGAAGGTGTATTTCGCATGTTAGCATTTCCACGCAATGAAGAAAGACGAAAGCAGTGGGCAGTCGTAGTCAACAGGGCTGACATAAATCAAACAGGAGCCTTGTGGAAACCAACCAATTACTCTTAACTATGCGAAGTAAGTCGTTTTTGCTTTTTACTACATATAAAACAACTTGCAATATACATAGTTAAATTTGAAAACAGACCTGTGAATTGGCTATGTGAAAATTATTATAACACATTATTCTTATAAAGAAAGGCATTTAACGAATGATTTCGCCATATTATCTTGTGCTTTTGATTCGGTGAGCGTGTGCTCCACTACTCCACTACTGGCCATTGAAAAGTCCCGCCCGCAGTTTGGCAGAAAAATGGCCGCCGTATTGTCCGGTTGGCCACTCTCTCCCTATACAGGCTCTCTAGAGCGCACTATGCGTCATAGTCCGTTTGTGCTCTGTGCTCTCCGTCCGCTGTCACTGCGCGTGATGCCGGCGAACGAAGGACTGGTGTATCCAGTGTGGAACAACGTATGGACCACTGACCACGTGGAAGTGTATGTCAGTTGTTCAGCGCGGAAGCCGCTGTGAAAAGCGTGGAGGAGCAATTGCAACGTTAATTGTTGTTGTGTTCCTTTTTTGTTGTGGATAACATTGTCGAATGTGCACTAATGTGTTCATATTCAAAGACGTCCAGAGGTACCTCGAACGGTGACTTTGTTCACAAAATGCTAGTTGTTTTCCATACGAAAACACAATGAAATACAAACAACACTTTATTTATTACAGTACTGTGTTATCGAGTAAAGATCACTTTTAATGTCATGTGAACAACATTGTTTTAACGCGCGCCGAGTCGTCTTGTGCAATTGCTTCTCCCGTGGATACCAATGGCCACTTCGGCCATTACCGTCGTGTAGTTAATATTACGTTCAGGGCTGGATATTTTTATTACAGAGATGGTAGCGTCCGTTGGGGAAGCGCAGCACGGCTGCAGCAACTTTTCCAGAGGACGTGCCAGAGACAAACGACGATGCCGTGACAAGGAACTAAGGAAATAAGCGCCATAGAAACGAAGGTAAATGGCTTCTTAACATTAGGAAATAACGGAAAGCTCTAGGTCAAGAGTATGCCAACAGTAAGGGTAACCTTGTACCTCGAAAGGAACTGCGGACAATCAGTGAGTGTTCGTGCCGGTATGAATGCCACAAAAATGGTTCAAATGGCTCTAAGCACTATGGGACTTAACATCTGTAGTCATCAGTCCCCTAGACTTAGAACTACTTAAACCTAACTAAGCTAAGGACATCACACACATCCATGCCCGAGGCTAGATTCGAACCTTCGACCGTAGCAGCAGCGTGGTTCCGTGAATTCCGCAAGAACATCAGCGAAGAACGGCAAGAACAAGTGTTCAATGAGTTTTATAAGTTGGGCACCCATGATCTGCAGTCGGATTTCCTGTTTACCATGATTAAAGTTGTTCGTAAAGCACGATCTCACGTAGATGAGCAACATTCACGCAGGGAGAATGCAAAATTGTATTACTTGTTCTATTCAGATGGGTCTGAAACTAGGGTGTGCAAAACATTCTTACAGCGTGCTTTACCCGTATCTGCTAGAAGAATTGATAGGGTACTCAAAAATCTGTGACCACAATCTATTGGTTATGAACTGTAGATTAAAACTGAAGAAATTGCAAAAAGGTGGGAATTTAAGGAGATGGGACCTGGATAAACTGACTAAACCAGAGGTTGTACAGGGTTTCAGGGAGAGCATAAGGGAACAATTGACAGGAATGGGGAAAGAAATACAGTAGAACAAGAATGGGTAGCTCTGAGGGATGAAGTAGTGAAGGCAGCAGAGGATCAAGTAGGTAAAAAGACGAGGGCTAGTAGAAATCCTTGGGTAACAGAAGACATATTGAATTTAATTGATGAAAGGAAAAAATATAAAAATGCAGTAAATGAAGCAGGCAAAAAGGAATACAAACGTCTCAAAAATGAGATCGACAGGAAGTGCAAAATGGCTAAGCAGGCATGGCTAAAGGACAGATGTAAGGATGTAGAGGCTTATCTCACTAGGGGTAAGATAGATACTGCCTACAGGAAAATTAAAGAGACCTTTGGAGAAAGAGAGTCACATGTATGAATGTCAAGAGCTCAGATGGAAACCCAGTTCTAAGCAAAGAAGGGAAAGCAGATAGGTGGAAGGAGTATATAGAGGGTCTGTACAAGGGCGATGTACTTGAGGGCAATATTATGGAAGTAGAAGAGGATGTAGATGAAGATGAAATGAGAGATACGATACTGCACGAAGAGTTTGACAGAGCACTGAAAGACCTGAGTCGAAACAAGGCCCCAGGAGTAGACAACATTCCATTAGAACTACTGACAGCCTTGGCAGAGCCAGTCCTGACAAAACTCTACCATCTGGTGAGCAAGACGTATGAGACAGGCGAAATACCCTCAGACTTCTAGAAGAATATAATAATTCCAATCCCAAAGAAAGCAGGTGTTGACAGATGTGAAAATTACCGAACTATCAGTTTAATAAGTCACGGCTGCAAAATACTAACACGAATTCTTTACAAGCAAATGGAAAAACTGGTAGAAGCCGACCTCGGGGAAGATCAGTTTGGAGTCCGTAGAAATTTTGGAACACGTGAGGCAATACTGGCCCTACGACTTATCTTAGAAGGTAGATTACGGAAAGGCAAACCTACGTTTCTAGCATTTGTACACTTAGAGAAAGCTTTTGACAATGTTAACTGGAATACTCCCTTTCAAATTCTGAACGTGGCAGGGTTACAATACAGGGACCGAAAGGCTATTGTCAATTTGTACAAAAACCAGATGGCAGTTATAAGAGTCGTGGGGCATGAAAGGGAAGCAGTGGTTGGGAAGGGAGTGAGACAGTGTTGTAACCTATCCCTGATGTTATTCAATCTGTATATTGAGCAAGCAGTAAAGGAAACAAAAGAAAAATTCGGAGTAGGTATAAAATCCATGGAGAAGAAATGAAAAGTTTGACGTTCGCCGATGACATTGTAATTCTGTCAGAGGCAGCACAGAACCTGGAAGAGCAGTTGAAAGTAATGGTGAGAGTCTTGAAAGGAGGATATAAGATGAACATCAACAAAAGCGAAACGAGGATAATGGAATGTAGTCGAATTAAATCAGGTGATGCTGAGGGAATTAGATTACGAAACAAGACACATAAAATAGTAGATAAACTTTGCTATTTGGGGAGCAAAATAACTGATTGTGGTCGAAGTAGAGAGGATATAAAATGCAGACTGGCGATGGCAAGGAAAGCATTTCTGAAGAAGAGAAATTTGTTAACTTCGAATATAGATTTAAATGTCAGGAAGTCGTTTCCGAAAGTGTTTGTGTAGTAGAATGTAGCCATGTATGGAACTGAAACAGGGACGATAAATATTTTAGACAAGAAGAGAATTGAAGCTTTCGAAATGTGGTGCTACAGAAGAATGCTGAAGATTATATGGGTAGACCACATAACTAATGAGGAGGTGTTGAGTAAAATTGGGGAGAAGAGAAGTGTGCGGCACAACTTGACTAGAAGAAGGGATCGCTTGGTACGACACTTTCTGAGGCATCAAGGTATCACGAATTGAGCATTGGAGGGCAGCGTGGAGGATAAAAATCGTAGAGGGAGACCAAGAGATGAATACATTAAGCAGATTCAGAAGGATGTAGGTTGCAGTAGGTACTGGGAGATGAAGGAGCTTGCACAGGATAGAGTAGCATGGAGAGCTGCATCAAACCAGTCTCAGGACTGAAGACCACAACAAGAACAACACTCAAAAATAAACGGACAAAGCAACCCCTCCCCGTGATAGTCCGCAGCTCGTTGTCGTGCGTTAGCGTTCTCGCTTCCCACGCCCGGGTTCCCGGGTTCGATTCCCGGAGGGGTCAGGGATTTTCAATGCCTCGTGATGACTGGGTGTTGTGTGATGTCCTTAGGTTAGTTAGGTTTAAGTAGTTCTAAGTTCTAGGGGACTGATGACCGTAGATGTTAAGTCCCATAGTGCTCAGAGCCATTTGAACCATCCCCGTGATGGTAGAGGTAAAGGTCAACCCGGTAATGAAACACCTCCCCACAAAGTTGATGTAGTAAAACGTATCATAGAAAAATTTCCGGCTTATGAAAGCCATTATGCGTATCATGAAAATAACGGTAGAAAGTATTTAGGACCAGATTTAAATTTATCAATCCTGTATTCACTGTACTGTGCAGAGGAGCAAATTTTATTTTGCGAATTTTTTTTTACGAAAGCTGCAATTTGTCATTTCATCCACCAGTGTCCGACTCTTGTTCAACATGCGATACTTTCCAGGTAAAAATAAAAGCTGCTGATAATGATAAGGAGAGAACGGAGTTCATTGCTGAACGTGAATTCCACCAGCCTAAAACTGAATATGCACGGGCAGGTTTACAGAGTGATAGAGTGATACTTTGCTTAGCAAATCAGTTGGTAACGTTACAGTGATAACATTTGATCTGATGAAAACTTTGCCTGCACCGGTCATCTCAACTGGAGATTGCTATTACAAACATAAGCTGTGGACATATTGCTTTGGCATCCACGAATGCATAATGATGATGCATACATATTTCTGTGGAATGAGTCTATTGCGTCGAGAGGGTCACAAGAAATTGCTACTTGTTTTCTGTATTTCATACGGAATTTTGTCAGGACTGAAAAACTAATTATGTACTCTGAGCAGTGTGGAGGCCAGAATAGAAACATAAAAGTTGCTGTACTGTGCTAGTACACTGTACGCAACTCAGAGTTCTCTGTGAAGGAAATAGACCATAAATTTTTAGTTAGCGGAAACTCGTACCTGCCCTGTGATCAGGATTTTGGCTTGGTTCAGAAACAAAAGAAGTATTTTCCTAGTATTTACCTTCCTGAACATTGGAATGATGTCGTAGTGAGTGCCGTAAAAAGGAATACATTCAAGGAAATCAATACGAATGCGGAATGTTTCTTTTCAACAAAACAACTTGAAAGAAACATCACGAATCGAAATATGTCTTCTGGCAATTGTAAAATACAATGGTTGAACATACAGTGGCTGCGGATTAAAAATACGATATAAATGCCCGAACCAAGGCCAAGAGCAATTTCAGGAATTTGATGTGGCCAAACGAACATCCACATGCATCAGCAATCTCCAACTGCTTTATCCTATTGGACGTGTAATTACAGAGGCAAAAAAGAAGCATCTGCCTAATTAGCTTCCGTATGCACCCCCACTTCATCATGATTTCTACAAAAATTTTAAAGTGTCTTCAAATACTGTAGAAACATTGCCTATGGATGATTTTGAAATGCAACATAGTGCTTAAAATTATAGAAACCAATGTAAAATGTTACATGTAATCCGTAAAAAGTATAATAATAATATATACTGTTGTCACATGTTCAGTCTGGAACCTCGCGACAGCTACGGTCGCAGGTTCGAATCCTGCCTCGGGCATGCATGTGTGTGATGTCCTTAGGTTAGTTAGGTTTAAGTAGTTCTAAGTTCTATGGGACTGATGACCTCAGATATTAAGTCCCATACTGCTCAGAGCCATTTAAACCATTTGACCCATATTGTCACATGCAATCTATGATGGACTTTGTGCAACGATCAGCATGAATGATCAGCGTACTGACGGACTTGTAATTGGGAATGTTCAACTACTCGGAGCGAAAACGGACAAAGCCACAACAAAATTCATAATATTCTACTATATACACACATCAAAAAAGTTCTGCATCACCTCGGTTCAGAGAGTTCCGGAACCTGTACAGAAAATTGGAACAGAGATCAACGTAAAGATCATTTCCGCCCTTTTTATTGCTCATGAAAAAAAAAAAAAAACACATTGCATGTTGTACCACCATACAGCGAGACCTTCAGAGGTGATGGGTCCAGATTGCTGTACACACCGGTACCTCTAATACGCAGTAGCACGTCCTCTTGCATTGATGCGTGCTTGTATTCGACGTGGAATAATAACCACAAGTTCATCAAGGCACTGTTGCTCCAGACTGTCCCGCTCCTCAACGGCGATTCGGCGTAGATCCCTCAGAGTGGTTGGTGGGTCACGTCGTCCATAAACAGCCCTTTTCAATCTATCCCAGGCTTGTTCGATAGGGTTCATGTCTGGAGAACATGCTGGCCACTCTAGTCGAGCAATGTCGTTGTCCTGAAGGAAGCCATTCACAAGATGTGCACGATGCGGGTGCGAATTGTCGTCCATGAAGACGAATGCCTCGAGAATATGCTGCCGATACGGCTTCACTATCGGTCGGAGGATGGCATTCACGTATCGTATAGCCATTACGGCGCCTCCCATGACCACCAGCGGCGTACGTCGGCCCCACACAATGCCACCCCAAAACAGCAGGGAACCTCCATCTTGCTGCACTCTCTGGACAGTGTGTGTAAGGCGTTCAGCCTGACGCGGTTGCCTCCAAACACGTCTCCGACGTTTGTCTGGGTGAAGGCATATGCGACACTCATCGGTGAAGAGAACGTAATACCAATCCTGAGCCGGCCTAGGTGGCCGAGTGGTTCTAGGCGCCACAGTCTGGAACCGCGTGACCGCTACGGTCGCAGGTTCGAATCCCGCCTCGGGCATGGATGTGTGTGATGTCCTTAGGTTAGTTAGGTTTAAGTAGTTCTAAGTTCTAGGGGACTGATGACCACAGATGTTAAGTCCCATAGTGCTCAGAGCCATTTGAACCAATCCTGAGCGTTCCATTTGGGATGTTGTTGGGCCCATCTGTACCGCGCTGCAAGTTGTTGTGGTTGCAAAGTTGGTCCACGCCATGGACGTCGGAAGTGAGGTTGCGCATCATGCAGCCTGTTGCGCACAGTTTGAGTCGCAACACGACGTCCTGTGGCTGCACAAAAAGCGTTGTTCAACGTGGGGGCGTTGGTGTTAGGGTTCCTCTGAGCCATAATCCGTAGGTAGCGGTCATCCACTGCCGCAGTAGCCCTTGGCCGGCCTGAGCGAGACATGTAATAGATAGTTCTTGTCTCTCTGTATCTCCTCCATGCCCGTACAACATCGCTTTGGTTCACTCCGAGACGCCTGGACACATCCCTTGTTTAGAGCCCTTCCTGGCAGAAAGTAGCAATGCGGACGCGATCGAACCGCTGTACTGACCGTCTAGGAATGGCTGAACTACGGACAACATTCGCCGTGTACCTCCTTCCTGGTGGAATGACTGGAACTGATCTGCTGTCGGACCCCTCCGTCTAATAGGCGCTTCTCATGCATGGTTGTTTACTTCTTTGGTTGGGGCTAGTGACATTTCTGAACAGTCAAAGGGACTGTGTCTGTGATACAATATCTACAGTCAACGTCTGTCTTCAGGAGTTCTGGGAACCGGGGTGATGCAAAACAATTTTTATGTGTATAATTAACGTTTGTAATGTATCTATGTTACAATATTGTTCAATGAAACCACAGTTAAATCGTATGCATGTTAAAAGGCTGCAATGCATCACGGAAAAACATTCCTTGCGAACCCTTATTATTATTAGTCCTGTTTCCTCCATATTGACTTCTCCGGGGTTGGTCCACTTGTGCTCTCAGTACCTCATTAATAAAAGAAGCGTTACGGCAAAAAACGAACTGCCTTTCATTTAGTTATATGGAGGCAGATATCTCCATGAATTTTGAAGTAACTAAGGAACGACGGAAAACTGAAAAAATGACGAATACGCTCAAGTTTCGTCTCCTGTTAACGACGTTGTATATGGCTTTCTCATTTCTTCGAAAGAATTTTTAAGTATCTGTTGGAACGTACCTACTTTGGAGCAAGTGTGAAATTGAGTGGAATTCTTAGGGAAGACACGTTTTTCAGAGCTAAATGTTGATACAAAACCGTGTGCAGTGCAATCATCTGTGTGTCTGAGAACGCCTGTGTCCCATAGTAAGCTATGTGCTGATTCTTTCAAGCCACGCTGCGCAAAAAGCTCGTGTTTCTAGGAACAACACCCAATTTTAGTCAACTTTGGCGAAGCTCACCGTTGACGAAAGCACGACAACGGCGAAATTCTGAAAAGCAATTGTACGTCGTCTTTTGTAGAGATGACTGACTACCGAAAGACGTACGAAGCAACCGACAGCATTGTTCTACATTTACATATATTCTCCGCTAGCCACCAAGCGATGTGTGGCGGAGGGCACAATTCGCGCCGAAGTCATATTTCCCCCCTCTGTTCTACTCGCGGATCGCGCGAGGGAAAAACGACTGTCTGAACGCGTCACTACGAGCTCTAATTTCGCTTATCTTTGAATTGTGATCATTGCGCGATTTGAAAGTTGGTAGTAATAATATATGCTCTACATCCTCGGCGAAGATCGGATTTCGGAATCTAGTGAACAGCCCCTTCTGTTCAGCGCGCGTCTATCTGCAAGTGTGTCCCACTTCATACTCTCTATGAGATTTGTAACGCTGTCGCGATGGCTAAATGTACCAGTCACGAATCTTGCCGCTCTTCTTTGGACCTTTTCAATCTCTTGAATCTAACCCAACTGGTAAGGGTCTCATACAGACGAATAATACTCCAAGACTGGACGAACTAACGTATTCCTCTATTGTTGTGGAGTTAGTACTTCACGAAAACTGTGACAAGTCATGCAACGAAAACCTTACATTGAAATTTCCATTTCATCACCATTTTAATAAAGGACCTCTGTAAGCAAACTACTCTACCAGTTTCCGGGCTGCCATTTTTATAACTAAATGTAGTTTCATCCGCTACCTTTTTCTTTGTGTATTTTTCCAAAAATACGCAAATTTTGCACATTATTTAATTTCCAGACCGGAACGTCGGAATCCACTAATGCTAAGCACAAGTCTTTGAAAAATGTATCATTACAACTCGATTGTTCGCCAGCATTACTTTTAGTCAATTGGCGGTTTAACTTAGAGTTATTCCCTTAACTTCTCATGCTGTGTGGTATTAATGCGCTGCACATTTTGATGTTTTTTATACTGAGAGACACTCTTTTCACACACCAAACAAAATAAGATACTGTTGTCTTGACTGAAAATATTTCTTCCAAACATGTTTAGGCATTTGCGTAAGAATGCTGATGAAAGCTTTTTGTTGGAGGGACTCCCTAGTTACAATAGAGAGCAATCACGCGCACTAAACTAAACTAACGAGCGCTGCACGACTCGGGGATTCACCGTCCGTGCCAGTGACGTCATTCCGATGCGGTAACTGGGTGATGAAGCTGTAACTCGTCTGCACAATAGTAGCAAGATTTTCTCCTTGCAGTATTGTTTCCCAATATGCTGGCTGTACCTTAGCATTGCTTTCCTATGCATTCCATCGAATGTAATTTTTATAAGCTGATAAAAAAGAAAATCACTGATTGATAAATGATGGCTGGGCGTGAAATATGCACTTTGGAAATCGGAGTTCTCTGTAAAATATGCAGTTTTAGTTGAAAGGATAAAATATGTGAGTAAAAACGTTTTCTTGGAAAATGAGCATAAATAAGCACAAAGAAACATAGTTAAAACTGCTTATGTAGGTGTGTCTTACGAAGTATAACCTTTCTATTTGTCCCCAAAAGTGTGGAAAAAATTGTGCCGTTTACTAAGAAATCCGAGCTTTACTTATAACTATAATAAATGACAAAATTTTGAAACAAAGTAATGTAACATAGTTATAGCACCAACTATTAGCCGACTTTTAAAAAGACCGGTCTCGCAGACTGCTGGGCAACGCGAAACTGGAGGGAATTCAAGCGTCTTCTTCGCAGAATTAACAACAACACACCGTTGGACACTTAACACTAGCCGTAATTTGTTTAGAGTCATCAGTCAGATGTTTATCTCTGTCGGCGGAAATGCTTCTTGGTACGTCTCTGACACTGAATAATGCTCGATTTCGGCATGGGACGTGGGTAACTGAAATCATACTTTAATTGAAAAATACGTCAACGTACAATAAAATTATTCACGAGCAATTTGATTAGAAACGCGACGATCACCTGCTTAATACCGTGCTGGGACACCTTCGGGAAGCAAAACGACGCCGATTCTGTTTGGCATGGAATCGGACAACTGCTTGGTAAGTTTCCGGAGGTTTGTGGCACCATATGTTTACGAACAGGTCAGGTGATTCCCATAACTTATAGGCCGGTGATCAGTAGCCGTTGAACTGGCGCTCGACAGCGTCCCAAATTTGTTCCATGGTGTTCAGATCAGGCGAATTTGTGGCCAAGACATCAAAGTGAGTTCACCGTTATACTCGTCAAACCAGTAGTGTCACACGATTCTGGCCTTGTGAGCTGACAGTTATACTGCCATCGTCATGGGGGAAGACATCAAGCAGGTTCAAATGGCTCTGAGCACTACGGGACTTAACATCTGAGGTCATCAGTCCCCCAGAACTTAGAACTACTTAAACCTAACTAATCTAAGGACGTCACACACATCCATGCCCGAGGCAGGATTCGAACCTGCGACCATACCAGTCACGCGGTTCCAAACTGAAGCGCCTATAACCGCTCGGGCACAGCGGCCGGCGAGGAAGTGAAGAATGCTATCAAGAGTCTAAAAAATAATAAAGCAGCAGGAAAAGATGGCGTAGAGGCTGAATTATTAAAATATGGGGGAAAGAAAATGGAGGAGGCTGTCCATGAACTGATAAAGGAAATATGGATAAAGGAGGTAATGCCTAAGGATTGGAACATGGGAATTATCTGCCCGTTACAAAAAAGGCGACAAGTCAGAATGTAGCAATGATCGTGGAATGACTCTCTTGAACGTAACATATAAGATATTTAGTAAAATTTAGTCTTCAGACTTGAAGGGATGATAGAAGGGATATTGGGGGACTATCAGGCTGGATTTAGGAGGAACAGATGGACGATTGATCAGATATTTCTGTTAAGACAAGTGCTAGAGAAGTTTTATGAGTATGACAAGCGACTGCATCAGTTGTACATTGATTTTAAGCAAGCGTACGACAGCCTACACAGGAAGAAAATTATAGAGATCATGAAAGAATTTAGAATCCCACTAAAACTGGTCAATTTAACAAAAATGACAATGAAAGCAATAGTGTGTAAAGTAAGAATAGAGCAAGAACTGTCTGGTGGGGGGGGCTGCGACAGGGAGATGTGATTTCTACAATGCTATTTAATTTAGTTTTAGAAAAGGTGATGCGGCAAATGCCGATACACCCAGGAGGAACAATACTTAATCGGCAAGTTCAAGTGATAGAATATGCGGATGACGTAGCATTAATGGCAAGGAATTTAAGGGCCTGGAACCGGTCGGTCACAGCGGCCGGCCTCTAGAGTGGAGGCTGCTTTCTTGTTGGAGGACTACTGTTCTATAATATCTAAATCTACATACATACTCCGCAAGCGACCGTTTGGAGTGTGGTGCATGTATCCTGTGAAACTACTGGTCATTTCCTTTCCTTTTCCACTCGCAAATACAACGAGGGAAAAACGACTGTCTAGATACCCCCACAATCAGCCCCAATTTCTCTTATCTTACCTACGTGTTCCTTACACGAAACGTTGAAGGCGTTTGTATCGCTCTGGAGTCAGTTTCAAATTATGGTTCTCGAGATTTTCTTGATAGTGTTCCTCGAAAAGAGCATCGCCATCCTTCCAGGGATACCCATCTGAATTCCCAAACCATTTCCGTAACACTTACGTATTATTCGAACCTAATGGTAACAAATCTAGCAGCTCGCCTCTGAATTGCTTCGATGTCTTCTTTCAATCCGACCTGGTATGGATCCCACACACTCGAGCAGCACTCAGGAATAGGTCGGAATAGCGCCCAATATATGGTCTCCCTTACAAATGAACAACACTTTCTCCCAATAAACCGAAGTCGACCATTCGCCTTCCCTACCACAATCTTCACATGCTCATTCTATTTCATAGCTTTTCAGCGTTACACGCAGATATTCAAACGATGTGACTGTATCAAGCACTACACTACTTATGTTGTATCCAGACATTACGGAATTGTTATTTAGTTACGTTTTTCTACATGTAGAGCTAGCTGCCATTCATCACAGCAACTAAAAATTTTGCCTAAGTTGTCTTGTATCCTCTTACAGTCACTGCATATCGACACCTTCCTGTACACCGCAGCGTTATCAGCAAAAAGCTGCAGATTGCAGCCCACCCGATCGTTTATACGTATGGAGAACAATAGCGGTCCTATCCCACTTCCCTGGGCACTCCTAACAATACCCTTGTCTCTGATGAAGACGACGTGGTTCCTGCGTTTGTTCCGTATAGTTGTTTCTTTGTCGGTTGATGTGGGCTGTTAATATACAATACTACTGTGTAACAACAGTAGAAGATATTACTTCATTAGAGTCGCATTTCCTTAATTAGAAATAGTCTTGCGCGTTTACTTGCCTTTGATGGCAAACTACACAGTGGAGAACGTTCTTTTTCATACTTATAGCGCATTAAAATGAGTTAAGGAACACCATAGTATAAGAACATTTAAAGATCCTCATCTTAAAGAACACAGAATATGATCTGCGTAGAGACACTGATTTGACCAGTTATATCTAAATTTACCCACACTAAATCGAGAATTTTTTGTAAAGTGCTGTTTTATTTTATATCCTCAACTTTAAGGCCTAAAGCAAGCCGAGGCTCCCGTCTTAGCATTTGCTACGAGCCCCGGCTTAATCCAGCAGAGGTGGAATACTATATGATGTATGCACCATTTCATTGCGGTAATTTGTCTCAAGTGCAGTATCTCAGGTCATACTGCTGTCTCCACTTACCAACACATTGATAAAAAGGATGTAGAAAAACTTGTTTCAGTCGCGAAGAGCTTAAACGATGAGTGAAAAGTGATATTGATGATTAGTTAGTGAATAAATTTTATGAGATTCTCATCTTGCCATACAAATGAAGAAAGTTGATATTACTGGCCGTGATGCTTGAAGATGACTATTTTCCTTTCAGGTCTGATGGCTGAAGAAAACTGACGTTTGTGTTAAACCGTTATTGCTGAAAATTAACTGTTTTGTTAACTCCTAACTTCAGTTCAGTTGGTATCTCTTTTTTTTAAACTTTCTGCAGGATACGCTAGGGACACATGTGAGTTTGTAACCTCCCCCTTCCTAATCGGTCTATTGGATTGCGATACAAATGACGGTGATCGCGTATGCCTAATGAAATTTTACAGCAAGTAAGGCTATCGTTAAGAAGGAAAATAATACCAGTTAGTAGGAAGAAAGTGTACAATAGAGCCTTCTGAAGGAAGAATCTATTGTAAACCTAATCTAAATGCTGATAAATTTGAGATGGTGAAAATAATGCAACCCCTCACGAACAACAAGGGGGAGGGGTGAAGGGTAACATGTAATATTTAATACAAAAAATACTGATTAGCAAAAAAAAAGGATAATTTAACGGTCGCCAGCTTACTAGGACAATGAATATCCAAAATTCTAAGAAAGCTAATGGCTAAGAAAACGAAGGAAATAATAACTGGCGTGGCAACGAAAGGTTATCACGTTTTTCCACAGTTGAACAGTTCACGAGAAGGTAAGTGAATCAGAAAGCACTGAGTTTGCAGTTACTTGTTCTGAAACATTAAATTTTGAAATGAAATTTAAATGAAGTTGCTGGTTAAATAAAGGACTAACTGTAGCTGAAACTTTGATAAGTAAAAAAAAGAAAAAAAAAAGAGGAAAATAACTTTGAGTATTCAGTAACCTCAACCTACAGTAACGCAAAATATGGAGAAAGGCAAGTAATTTGCTTTTAATTATTGAAAGATTGAATGGAATTTACTTTAAGCAAATGAGAAACTGATTTACCTTTAACATAAGAACAACAAAATACGTACCAGGCCAGCAAAATCACTTGCTAAGCTAAATACAGAATAAATGAAATTGAACACTCTAAATTTGTGCTGTATCTTTAGTTATTACTTTCGCCAGTGAAATTTTACGTTACTTAAAGTGATGAGCTAATACTCAAAATTGCAAGTTAATTAAGACTCTGTTATGCAGTAAAAGAAAGAACAGTAACTGAGGCAGAAAATTTAGACTGAAACTGGTCATTACCAAAGAAACAAAACTGTCAGTAAATTTTCAATCGATTTTCATATTCTTACGACACTCGTTGATTGCATAGAAAGGAAAATGGACCCTGCTTGGTAATAATCTCTGAGGACAATGACAACACAGATGCCCTACAAGTTTTAAACAGATTAATATTGAAGTTAGTCATGCTTTGTGAAAGAAATGTCACTGGGTAATGCCTACAAGGTTACTTGTATTTTGTCACTTTACGGTCTTACGATGTTGTGGTTGTGAGGACATTGAAGAATCTACCCGACGACAATGCTGAGCTGCTACTGCTGGACGAGAAACAGGAGTCGTCTCCAGAGACACGGATAATTATGGGACAGGCAACAGCTGGAATTGCAGCCTCCTCCGCATGTTCGCCCCTGCTGTGCTCTCAAGACTCGCAGGTCAACGAATCAGGCGCGTCTACACTGGAGCGAGCATAACTGCACACCGCGTCTGAAGGAACGCCCAACAAACCCTTCCGCACTCTTTCATGGCTCAAGCTGGTCTGCCTTCCCCTGCTCGCAACGTGACAGAGTGTCTACATACGCGAAGATAAACAACGGCACAGCCACCACCATGTCGCCGCTACTATCGATACATTTTACACATTCACAAATACACTCCTGGAAATGGAAAAAAGAACACATTGACACCGGTGTGTCAGACCCACCATACTTGCTCCGGACACTGCGAGAGTGCTGTACAAGCAATGATCACACGCACGGCACAGCGGACACACCAGGAACCGCGGTGTTGGCCGTCGAATGGCGCTAGCTGCGCAGCATCTACATCTACATCTACATCTATACTCCGCGAGCCACCTTACGGTGTGTGGCGGAGGGTACTTATTGTACCACTATCTGATCCCCCCTTCCCTGTTCCATTCACGAATTGTGCGTGGAAAGAACGACTGCTTGTAAGTCTCCGTATTTGCTCTAATTTCTCGGATCTTTTCGTTGTGATCATTACGCGAGATATATGTGGGCGGTAGTAATATGTTGCCCATCTCTTCCCGGAATGTGCTCTCTCGTAATTTCGATAATAAACCTCTCCGTATTGCGTAACGCCTTTCTTGAAGTGTCCGCCACTGGAGCTTGTTCAGCATCTCCGTAACGCTCTCGCGCTGACTAAATGTCCCCATGACGAATCGCGCTGCTTTTCGCTGGATCATGTCTATCTCTTCTATTAATCCAACCTGGTAAGGGTCCCATACTGATGAGCAATACTCAAGAATCGGACGAACAAGCGTTTTGTAAGCTACTTCTTTCGTCGATGAGTCACATTTTATTAGAATTCTTCCTATGAATCTCAACCTGGCGCCCGCTTTTCCCACTATTTGTTTTATGTGATCATTCCACTTCAGATCGCTCCGGATAGTAACTCCTAAGTATTTTACGGTCGTTACCGCTTCCAATGATTTACCACCTATGGCATAATCGTACTGGAATGGATTTCTGCCCCTATGTATGCGCATTATATTACATTTATCTACGTTTAGGGAAAGCTGCCAGCTGTCGCACCATGCATTAATCCTCTGCAGGTCCTCCTGGAGTACGTACGAGTCTTCTGATGTTGCTACTTTCTTGTAGACAACCGTGTCATCTGCAAATAGCCTCACGGAGCTACCGATGTTGTCAACTAAGTCATTTATGTATATTGTAAACAATAAAGGTCCTATCACGCTTCCCTGCGGTACTCCCGAAATTACCTCTACATCTGCAGATTTTGAACCGTTAAGAATGACATGTTGTGTTCTTTCTTCTAGGAAATCCTGAATCCAATCAAAAACCTGGTCCGATATTCCGTAAGCTCGTATTTTTTTCACTAAACGTAAGTGCGGAACCGTATCAAATGCCTTCCTGAAGTCCAGGAATACGGCATCAATCTGCTCGCCAGTGTCTACGGCACTGTGAATTTCTTGGGCAAATAGGGCGAGCTGAGTTTCACATGATCTCTGTTTGCGGAATCCATGTTGGTTATGATGAAGGAGATTTGTATTATCTAAGAACGTCATAATACGAGAACACAAAACATGTTCCATTATTCTACAACAGATTGACGTAAGCGAAATAGGCCTATAATTATTCGCATCTGATTTATGACCCTTCTTGAAAATGGGAACGACCTGCGCTTTCTTCCAGTCGCTAGGTACTTTACGTTCTTCCAGCGATCTACGATAAATTGCTGATAGAAAGGGGGCAAGTTCTTTAGCATAATCACTGTAGAATCTTAAGGGTATCTCGTCTGGTCCGGATGCTTTTCCGCTACTAAGTGATAGCAGTTGTTTTTCAATTCCGATATCGTTTATTTCAATATTTTCCATTTTGGCGTCCGTGCGACGGCTGAAGTCAGGGACCGTGTTACGATTTTCCGCAGTGAAACAGTTTCGGAACACTGAATTCAGTATTTCTGCCTTTCTTCGGTCGTCCTCTGTTTCGGTTCCATCGTGGTCAACGAGTGACTGAATAGGGGATTTAGATCCGCTTACCGATTTTACGTATGACCAAAACTTTTTAGGGTTCTTGTTTAGATTGTTTGCCAATGTTTTATGTTCGAATTCGTTGAATGCTTCTCTCATTGCTCTCTTTACGCTCTTTTTCGCTTCGTTCAGCTTTTCCTTATCAGCTATGATTCGACTACTCTTAAACCTATGATGAAGCTTTCTTTGTTTCCGTAGTACCTTTCGTACATGATTGTTATACCACGGTGGATCTTTCCCCTCGCTTTGGACCTTAGTCGGTACGAACTTATCTAAGGCGTACTGGACGATGTTTCTGAATTTTTTCCATTTTTGTTCCACATCCTCTTCCTCAGAAATGAACGTTTGATGGTGGTCACTCAGATATTCTGCGATTTGTGCCCTATCACTCTTGTTAAGCAAATATATTTTCCTTCCTTTCTTGGCATTTCTTATTACACTTGTAGTCATTGATGCAACCACTGACTTATGATCACTGATACCCTCTTCTACATTCACGGAGTCGAAAAGTTCCGGTCTATTTGTTGCTATGAGGTCTAAAACGTTAGCTTCACGAGTTGGTTCTCTAACTATCTGCTCGAAGTAATTCTCGGACAAGGCAGTCAGGATAATGTCACAAGAGTCTCTGTCCCTGGCTCCAGTTCTGATTGTGTGACTATCCCATTCTATACCTGGTAGATTGAAGTCTCCCCCTATTACAATAGTATGATCACGAAACTTCTTCACGACGTTCTGCAGGTTCTCTCTGAGGCGCTCAACTACTACGGTTGCTGATGCAGGTGGTCTATAGAAGCATCCGACTATCATATCTGACCCACCTTTGATACTTAACTTAACCCAGATTATTTCACATTCGCATTCGCTAATAACTTCACTGGATATTATTGAATTCTTTACTGCTATAAATACTCCTCCACCATTGGCGTTTATCCTATCCTTGCGGTATATATTCCATTCTGTGTCTAGGATTTCGTTACTGTTCACTTCCGGTTTTAACCAACTTTCCGTTCCTAATACTATATGCGCACTATTTCCTTCAATAAGAGATACTAATTCAGGAACCTTGCCCTGGATACTCCTGCAGTTTACCAATATTACGTTAACTTTTCCTGTTTTTGGTCTCTGAGGACGGACATTCTTTATCAACGATGATAATGTCCTCTCTGGTAAGCCGTCAGGTATTTTATCGTTTCGCCCAAGGGGGGGTCCCTCTAACCTAAAAAACCCCCGTGTGCACGCCACACGTACTCTGCTACCCTAGTAGCTGCTTCCGGTGTGTAGTGCACGCCTGACCTGTCTAGGGGGGCCCTACAGTTCTCCACCCAATAACGGAGGTCGATGAATTTGCAACCATTATAGTCGCAGAGTCGTCTGAGCCTCTGGTTTAGACCCTCCACACGGCTCCAAACCAGAGGACCGCGATCGACTCTGGGCACTATGCTGCAGATATTAAGCTCAGCTTGCACTCCGCGTGCGATGCTGGTTGTCTTCACCAAATCAGCCAGCCGCCGGAAGGAACCAAGGATGGCCTCAGAACCCAAGCGGCAGGCGTCATTCGTTCCGACATGTGCTACTATCTGCAGCCGGTCACACCCAGTGCGTTCAATAGCTGCCGGAAGGGCCTCCTCCACATTACGGACGAGACCCCCCGGCAAGCACACCGAGTGCACACTGGCATTCTTCCCCGACCTACCCGCTATTTTCCTGAGGGGCTCCATAACCCGCCTAACGTTGGAGCTCCCTATAACTAATAGGCCCGCCCTCTGTGACTGTCGGGACCTTGCCGGAGAATCGGCCACTGGCCCAACAGGCGAGGCACCCTGTGGTGGCTCGGAAACAATGTCATCACCACTAGGAAGCACCCCGTACCTGTTGGAAAGGGGTAAGGCAGCTGCCACGCGGCCAGATCCCACCTTCGCCTTTCGGCCAGGCACGCGCGAGCCCACCACTGTCCGCCATTCACCCTGGAGTGATGGCTGACCGGTAAGATGCTCACTGCCGGAAGACGCAGCGACATCAGGGGTTCCATGTGATTCCAAGGCCACCGAAGTAGGCATAGGTCTCACCACAGTTGCCCCAACGCCACTACGAGCCGACGCCTGCGCCTCGAGCTCGATGAGCCTAACAGACAAAGCCTCCACCTGCCCCCGAAGAGTGGCCAATTCTCCTTGCGTCCGCTCACAACAACCACAGCCCCTACACATGACTATGTTTACCCTACTCTATACGGTGACAAATTCCCAAGATAATCTTCTGATGAGCTACTCTGATAATCAAGAAACACTCACTGAAATACGAGACGCGAAAACTACGCTAGGTTTTCCCAGAAAAACTATTTAAAAGCTAAGCGCAGCAAATAAGTACAAAAACGCTTTATACAAACAGTACTCGCTGCTGCTGGTGCTGTCGCTCTGGTTGTCACAAGACAACTGCTGATTCAAGTGACTAGTGGCTAACGGCCGCGAAACAAACAAAAGACGGTTTTAGGGCGCTTTCTGTTCTAAACGATCAAGAAAACACTAAGAAATCTAACACGAAAACTACGTAAAGTTTTATCAAGAACTGTTAGTTACTATGCAGAGCAGATAAACACAAATAGAACCCCTTCCTTAGTGGAAGGTCGTAAACAAAATGCAAAATAAACGCTTTATACAAACAGTACTCGCTGCTGCTGGTGCTGTCGCTCTGGCTGTCACAAGACAACTGCTGATTCAAGTGACTAGTGGCTAACGGCCGCGAAACAAACAAAATACGGTTTTAGGGCGCTTTCTGTTCTAAACGATCAAGAAAACACTAAGAAATCTAACACGAAAACTACGTAAAGTTTTATCAAGAACTGTTAGTTACTATGCAGAGCAGATAAACACAAATAGAACCCCTTCCTTAGTGGAAGGTCGTAAACAAAATGCAAAATAAACGCTTTATACAAACAGTACTCGCTGCTGCTGGTGCTGTCGCTCTGGCTGTCACAAGACAACTGCTGATTCAAGTGACTAGTGGCTAACGGCCGCGAAACAAACAAAAGACGGTTTTAGGGCGCTTTCTGTTCTAAACGATCAAGAAAACACTAAGAAATCTAACACGAAAACTACGTAAAGTTTTATCAAGAACTGTTAGTTACTATGCAGAGCAGATAAACACAAATAGAACCCCTTCCTTAGTGGAAGGTCGTAAACAAAATGCAAAATAAACGCTTTATACAAACAGTACTCGCTGCTGCTGGTGCTGTCGCTCTGGCTGTCACAAGACAACTGCATTTGTGCACCGCCGCCGTCAGTGTCAGCCAGTTTGCCGTGGCATACGGAGCTCCATCGCAGTCTTTAACACTGGTAGCATGCCGCGACAGTGTGGACGTGAACCGTATGGGCAGTTGACGGACTTTGAGCGAGGGCGTATAGTGGGCATGCGGGAGGCCGGGTGGACGTACCGCCGAATTGCTCAACACGTGGGGCGTGAGGTCTCCACAGTACATCGATGTTGTCGCCAGTGGTCGGCGGAAGGTGCACGTGCCCGTCGACCTGGGACCGGACCGCAGCGACGCACGGATGCACGCCAAGACCGTAGGATCCTACGCAGTGCCGTAGGGGACCGCACCGCCACTTCCCAGCAAATTAGGGACACTGTTGCTCCTGGGGTATCGGCGAGGACCATTCGCAACCGTCTCCATGAAGCTGGGCTATGGTCCCGCACACCGTTAGGCCGTCTTCCGCTCACGCCCCAACATCGTGCAGCCCGCCTCCAGTGGTGTCGCGACAGGCGTGAATGGAGGGACGAATGGAGACGTGTCGTCTTCAGCGATGAGAGTCGCTTCTGCCTTGGTGCCAATGATGGTCGTATGCGTGTTTGGCGCCGTGCAGGTTGAAACGTCCCCTTTGAACAATTATACAGGACTGTGCTTAACCTGACACACAATATTTTTAGCGCAACGCAATCTGACTTTCAAAACTCCCTACTAAAGAATGGCCCTGACAAACATTAAACTATACCTTTCACAAATCACTTACCTCACAAAAATCTTCGCTGCTCAAGCTACTGCAATACAGCGAGCGCCACTACTGCCAGCTAAATAAAAGATTCAAACTACTGAAGGCACTAGCTACTGATAGGGGTAGTTAGCAAATGAAAGATATTAATAGAGAGCAAACAATGTATTTACCTTAATATCATCACAAATCATAATATATATATATCAGTTCATGACAAACTGCAAACCTCCGCCATCTCTCTCCCCACATCCACCACTGCTGGCGGCTCACCTCCAACTGCGCAACGCTACGCGCTGTTCACAGCCAGCTGCCTAACACTACAATGGCGAGTATTACAACAATGCAAAGCAGACACAGACTGCCCACAGCACAGCCAGTGATTGTCATACAGAGGTGGCGTTACCAATAAAAAAACCTAAACAGCCTACTTACATAGAGAAAACATAAACAGCCTACTTACATAGAGAAAACATAAACAGCCTACTTACATAGCCCCCATGCTCCCCACAAAAATTTTTACAAATTGGATTGGGCAGTGGCCAATACAGATTTGAAAAAAATTTTTCATAATTACAATAACAAAGATATAAAATGCACACACTTATTAATATTATGTTGGTCAAAAGATCAAAATTTCTCACAGTCCATAAAGACAGTCCACATTGTTCATCACAGTAAAAATGCAGAGTTTTTCTCAAAGTCCAAGCAGTAAAAGAAAATGCACATAGAAGTAGTGGATTTCCATGCAGTCTTGAAGAAGTAGTGTTGACCTTCCAACGGAAAGACAGTGCTGACTCTCGACATGCAGACAGGTAATGGGCCACAACAGAGCAAACCCACAGCAGAGTCATTCGAAGTTTGGAAGAATATTGGTAGGTAGGTCATCACAGAGCAGACCCACTGGAGTCCTGGTAGAGATTGTGGTATTGGTGGGCCACCAGAGGTGCAGACCCACTGCAGTCCTTGTAGAAATAATGGTATTGATGGATCATCAAAGATGTAGACCCACTGTAGTCCTTGAAGAGATGGCCAGCAGCCATCTGTTGTGACTGTGCAGGTGCACAATCACCATTGAAGAGTCTTGCGGATAATATAGCAAGTCCATAAACCACCACTTGTGCACTCACAAAGTTTTTGAAATTGTCCTTAGAACCAGCAATGCTGTTATCCAGTCCCTTGCTGAGTTATTAACACACGTGCAAACACTAACAGTCCCTACTTCTCACATATTGTCCACATACTATGACCAACAGAAACGTGTGCAGTGAAATGTTACTTAATTTGAAGAACTGGTAACAATTACAATTTTATAACATGAGAATACAATAACAAAGGTACACAATACATCATTAAAAACATAACAATATAGATAACATTTGTAGTAATAGGGGCTTTACAAAAGAATAGAAATAGACATATACGTCAGTGTTACAAAAATAGTGACATAAGTACATACATAAAATAATGAGAATAGTTTTCGAAACATTAATTTCACACATGAACATTGAAACAGAACAGAATTGTAAACAACTTTACAAAGAAAATAACATATTATTAATGCAACTTATATTTGAGGATAACAGTATTCCTCCTCATAGTGAATGTAGCTTAATATTAAAAGAAGAAAAAATTCTATGAAACTACACAGAGACAGGAAGAAAATAAATACACAAGGGTACACAAACACATAGTGGGATAACACCAATAGGAAAGGACAGGGTTCGTTTTCAGTGTAACATTTGGTACTGCAGTCCAACCCAAAACTTCATATATCTTTCCTCTTATTTCATCCTTTGTTTCCACCAAAAAAATTCTATCTAAGCATGCTTTCTGTATTTATATGTTCACACATTTCTTACCTCAACATTTATTTCCAAGAAAATCCTACCTAAACCTGTTTTCTCAATGCATTTCTTCCAATTCATCGCAACTCATTCTCTTAGAGGCTACCCCCTCTTAAGCTAACTTAAATCTACTGAGCTCAGATGCTAAACTAAGGGACGAGGCAATGCAGCATCACATAACAATTAATATAAACAGCAATTACCAAAAAATTGGAAAATTGCAAAGCAAGCTACCGTAAATCTAAATTAACAGATAAAATGCAAAATTACAACTAATATGAGCCAATGTGCAGCAACATGAAAAATCAATGAGTAGTAAAATTGGCTTAGCAGAGTAACACAAATTAAAGTTCAGTAGCACTATGCCTGGCAAACAGCAGCTTATATCTAAACATGACATAGCTCAAGAAGAAAAAATATTACAGTAAAAACAACAATGCAGATAAGGGAAATGTATATTCACATCTTAATGTCTATGTAATTAAAGTGGTGCACCACAACAACTTATTGTAAAAGAAATATTACCATGTACTTGAAAAGAATATTATGTATGCAGTTACTAGTTCCTTCTTATTGTTCTTTCCTTTCCAAGTGCTCCTTTTTTAAAGAATGTGGATCATAAAATAATTATTTAATAGATCTGTTGACAGAAAGTGTTCACATTAGCAAATGCATTTTATTTTATAAAAGCAATGCTGCAACACAGCTGGAAACCAGATATCAAGTGAAATAAGCAACTATGAAAAGCAAAGCATAAAAATATCATTCAGTAGTCATGTGACATTTCGTAAGTTAGTAGAAATTCTCTCAACTCTCATAGAAAGACGCTTGTCATAATCAGGTGTGCAGATGTACGAATATTTCCCATCAATTCATAAGCATTTCAGCAATTAGCACAAAGTGCGAGTAATCATATGTTTTCAAGTAACGAGGGTGTCGCATTAGCGATGAAAGGCACACCCTAATGGCTTGTTCTCCAGGTGTTTTCCTGTGCTCTGAAAGGCACGCGCTAATGACTTTTTCTCCAGGCGTCTGACACAGCTGGGTGCCCACGACGCATTATGTGTAGGTGGTCCGTTAACTTTCTTACGGAAATATTTACGACAGCAGTTTCCGCTACAGAGACAGTCGCACATAAAAATATTTCACAGGTCAAGAATTAGCGTTGCAAATCTGTAGAAACAAAATCCTATAAATATAAGTGTCCAAAAAAAAATATTGGTCAGCATTGTGATACAGTCACACATTTCATAACTCTTAAAGTACGTTTCTTGGTTTCCAACATCCTTTTCATAAATCAGAGTCCCTAAACACTACTCATTATTCCTTACCTCATTATACATATACATATTCGTCGACACTTCTTCAATATTTCATCATGAGAAATACGTAGCATAATAAACATTCCTCAACAACATAATACACATCGTCGTCGTAATAATAACATCATAACACTTCAGTCAAATCTCAAAATCGTCGTAACTTCCTCCAATAATTTCTAAGCCTAAAATAATTCTCTGCTCATGTCAAAAGTGTCATCTGCCTCAAACGTACTTTAAAAATCATGGTCTCATACCAAATACATCATTCAAAGCTCTCATAGTATCACAATGATTCCGAAAAAATATGAACAGTTTACAAAGTACAGACAAAATACAGTTTCATAAGTGTGAAGTTATCCAACTGTATAATTGCGTTAACATGTGTCACTGATGTAGTAAAATAAATGTTTGTCTCTCTCAGTTAAATAATCAGATAGCTGTGTAATTTGTGTGTTAGAGAAATATGGTACCGATGTGTAAAGTTGTATAAGCAAATACCATATTAGCTAGGGTTCCTTGTGGTTGCCACACACATGGTACACAAAGTAAGTGTGTACCCCCCTGAGGATTAATGTAATTATACCCTCAGGTGTTACAGATTACAGCAATAGAATGAAATATATCACGGAAAACTTTCTTTGTAATTCAAAAATCTTGAAAAATAAATGGCTTAAGTACAAAATCTCTCAAATGCGTGTCCTGTAGCGCTAAATGTGCGTCTTGCTGTAAGATAATTCTGTGGAAGTGTCGTACTTATCGTCCTCCGAAAGCCAAGTTCTGCAGAAGTCAATGTACTTGCCTCATGATAAACAAAGTGAAATGCTTTGCGTATAGATATCATACTTATTACGCTTATTGCCGTGATGAAGAAAGTACTGTGCTGTAACGTATTGTTGTGCTACAGAAAAGGCTGTTTCCTTGTAGCTATACCACAATAGTCACCACTAAAACATGTTTTTTTCTTCCTAGAAGAATTCAGAAAACTGTGCAGATATAAAACAAATACACTGCAAAAGCAACATTGTAAATTGTCACTCATTAGTAGCGTCGTGATAAAAATCGTGTAGCTGTCACATAAACTAACCTCTGTGTCATCTGGTATCTCTCAGAAAGTACTTTAAATCCGGAATGTATTTTCAAGTAAACCAAAATGTTGCATTAAAATCTCATTAGCAGTACTGGTAAATGTTCTAATCGTACAACTAACAAGCAAGAATGTACACACACAATTACACTGTGTCGTCTGTTCGCAATAACAATGCATTCGTAATTTCTGTTTAAATAAGTTCTCTTGGTTCTTGACTGGATATTTCACTTCAAACATTGTTACATGTTAACAGATTCTAAGTCTGACAAAGCATACTAGCAACGTAAAGTGAAAAGTTATATGGCAAAGACAAAGGTAAAAGCAGATTATCTCTCAATAAACGGTTTTACATGTGGAATGTGGTGTAAACCTTTACTCTTCATAGTACTCAGAGTTTGAACTTGAATGCAATTGTCAGGCGGTATACGTCGGTAAAGAATACTGGAGTTTTTCTCAAGGTTAGCGTCTATGTTATTTTTCTCTGAGCCACCTGGCGCACGCGGCTGCCTGCTGTGCGAGTCATTGTCTGTCTCTTTGTTGGCGCGCGTCGTTATTGGGATTAGGAGACCTAACTTCTACAAATTCGCCTTGCCGAGAGGGCCCTGCTCTGTTTGAATCCCGCCAGTTCTGATGCAATTGACGTCTGTCGTTATGATCATATCGTCTGTCGTCATTTCGGTAGAATCCGTAGTTTCTTCCTTGTCGGTCACGTGGTGGAGAATTTCTCCCTGAATCGTAACTCCGCGCTGAACTGTTGCGTCTGAAGTTATTCTGTCTCCCCTGGTAATAATTGTTTTGGTTCCCATATTGTCTGTTTCTGTGGTTATCTCTGTCATATTCATTACTACGGAAATGCGATCTTTCTCTGTAACTATTATTACTCTGCCAGTGGTTGTCATATGGGTGGTGTCTGTTTTGGTCACGATTTGCGTTGTAAGAATAGCCTTGTCGTGTAAAGTTATTACTTCTTTCATCGCGGAATTGCGACGGATGTGACCTGTAATTGCTGTGTTCCTGGTTTCGCGTTCCGCGATTGTCAGTGTCAATTTCTAATTCTTGTAAGAGTCCCTGAAATGCTTCAATGTCGTCTTTGCAACGTCCTGCCAAAATAATATGTCGTAAATGTTCAGGCAGTTTGATTAAGCAAATGCGGATGAGTTCTGAGGGGCTGTATGGGTTTGAAAGATACTGATTCTTATGCAACATGTCTTCAAAATATTTCATAAGACTGGAAAATTCAGATTCTTCGAAACGTTTCATCATTATGATGCTATGTTTTACACGGTCTTGTGTGGCTTGAGACCAATATGCTGAGAGGAAGGCATGGTAAAACTCTCCTTCACTGTGGCAATCGTGAATTACCGATCGCATTCTTACAGCTGGTTCATTCTCTAAGTAGCCACACATAAATTCTAATCTGTGTTCCAACGACCAGTTGGGAGGAAAACAATGAGAGAATTGATGGAGCCACGCTTGTGGATGAATGTCGTTGCCAGAATTCTTAAATGTTTTGAATTTACGTGTAGTAATGAACAGCTTATAGTCAAAATCATCGTGTCGGCGAGTAGCATCTCGGTCATAGTTACGTCGTTTCGGCGGTTCCATCTCAAAATTCGGCGTACCTTGCCAACTTCTTTCACAATTTCCGAAGTGCCCTGTGTTGTTATTTTGTGTCTGTTCCGTATTTGTATGTCCCTCTTCCCGTATTGGGGCGCGAGTGTCCTCTGAAATACGTAATTCTTGTACTACTTGTGCCAACTGATCTTGCACTTCCCGGATTTCTCTTTTGTACTGTGTATTGATTTGATTTTGATTTTGTTTGAATTTTCTAATTTGTTCATACTCCTCTGTGTCAGTGAAGGCTACAGGTGTTGTGTCATTCAGATCATCATCTACCTTTGTAGATAAGTTAGTGAACTGATCTGAAAGTTCGGCTACTTTATCCGATAGTGTACTTATTTCCTCAGTGTGTTTTTCTGAACCAAGTTTCAGAGTATCTACTGTGTCCTTTAAGTTTTCCTGAGTTTTTGCAAGTTGCGTAACCGAATCGGTAGATGCAACTGAGTCAAATTTAGCTTGCAAGGTCTCATGATTTTCATGAACAATAGTTTGCAGTTCTTTTATGGCTGCTTCGTGATTCCGTAATGCATTTTCATGCCGCGAAAAAATAGGTTGAAAATGCTCACAAATTTGAGTTTTTACGTCATTACAGACCTTTTGACATTTCGATTCGATGTTATGTAACTCAGTGGTTAAATCTACACGTGTTTGTTCAAGTGTAGTGTCTAACTTTTGAAGATTTTGTTCCATTGTGTCTAACTTTTCAAGCTTTTGTCCCATTTGTTGCATTAACTGTAATAACAATGCACTGGTGTCTGAAACATGTTCCTCAGTGCTTTTCGGCAGTGAATTTGCACCGGCAACATTCACATTTTGACAAGCGGAAAATGTGTCTTGACTCATTTGAGAAAACGGTGAGGACGCAAAACCTGAATCTACAGTATTTGCAAAATTGTGTCCTGACATTCCCGATTCCTGAGGCAAGCTGTTGCCGACCGATCGATCGATAATGCGTCCCTCTTCACTAATTGTTTCACTGTCCACGCCATTGTTTGCCGCCTGCTCCATTTCCCTATGAACAGTTACCAAATTACTACTTTGAACATCAGCTAATTCATTACTCGGTGGCGCTAACACACTGCTTTCATTTTCACTGTCATTTCTCAGTTTACTTTGGAGCCTAGTATTACGTTTTTCACACGCCATTATTGTCACAGTATTTCACACGACAACACAGAAAAACACAATTTGAAGATCAAAAATAAGAGAACACATTAACATAGCACTGAAAATAATATCTAGTTAATTGCAAGCGCAGCTGCGAAATACTTGGTGCAAATCTACATGCATGCCACAACTGTTTTACTGTACAACAATGAAAAACTACAACTACAAAGGAAATTCTCTCTATGATTACGCGCTACCAATAAACAATAGCTACACCAATTACACAAACTACAAGAAAAAATCAGAAGATTCCAGTGAGGTATCCTAGGCTAAGGGTCGACATATGAAACGTCCCCTTTGAACAATTATACAGGACTGTGCTTAACCTGACACACAATATTTTTAGCGCAACGCAATCTGACTTTCAAAACTCCCTACTAAAGAATGGCCCTGACAAACATTAAACTATACCTTTCACAAATCACTTACCTCACAAAAATCTTCGCTGCTCAAGCTACTGCAATACAGCGAGCGCCACTACTGCCAGCTAAATAAAAGATTCAAACTACTGAAGGCACTAGCTACTGATAGGGGTAGTTAGCAAATGAAAGATATTAATAGAGAGCAAACAATGTATTTACCTTAATATCATCACAAATCATAATATATATATATCAGTTCATGACAAACTGCAAACCTCCGCCATCTCTCTCCCCACATCCACCACTGCTGGCGGCTCACCTCCAACTGCGCAACGCTACGCGCTGTTCACAGCCAGCTGCCTAACACTACAATGGCGAGTATTACAACAATGCAAAGCAGACACAGACTGCCCACAGCACAGCCAGTGATTGTCATACAGAGGTGGCGTTACCAATAAAAAAACCTAAACAGCCTACTTACATAGAGAAAACATAAACAGCCTACTTACATAGAGAAAACATAAACAGCCTACTTACAAGGTGAGCGCCACAATCAGGACTGCATACGACCGAGGCACACAGGGCCAACACCCGGCATCATGGTGTGGGGAGCGATCTCCTACACTGGCCGTACACCACTGGTGATCGTCGAGAGGACACTGAATAGTGCACGGTACATCCAAACCGTCATCGAACCCATCGTTCTACCATTCCTAGACCGACAAGGGAACTTGCTGTTCCAACAGGACAATGCACGTCCGTATGTATCCCGTGCCACCCAACGTGCTCTAGAAGGTGTAAGTCAACTACCCTGGCCAGCAAGATCTCCGGATCTGTCCCCCATTGAGCATGTTTGGGACTGGATGAAGCGTCGTCTCACGCGGTCTGCACGTCCAGCACGAACGCTGGTCCAACTGAGGCGCCAGGTGGAAATGGCATGGCAAGCCGTTCCACAGGACTACATCCAGCATCTCTACGATCGTCTCCATGGGAGAATAGCAGCCTGCATTGCTGCGAAAGGTGGATATGCACTGTACTAGTGCCGACATTGTGCATGCTCTGTTGCCTGTATCTATGTGCCTGTGGTTCTGTCAGTGTGATCATGTGATGTATCTGACCCCAGGAATGTGTCAATAAAGTTTCCCCTTCCTGGGACAATGAATTCACGGTGTTCTTATTTCAATTTCCAGGAGTGTAGATACACTATTACATCCATTACATGTTTAATATAGTTTCAGTAATAAAGATTACAGATTCAGACTTAGCAGTATATTACAATTTGTCACCAGATATTAAACTGCGAAAAGTTTTGGATGGTGCAGAAGGTATTTTATCTGCATTTTCGGTGTTACAAGTTTTATCAGTACTGTGGTAGCTCTGTGTCTCCTTGCATGTTGTGCCGTGTAATAGACACTAAAGCTTTGGAGATAAGCATAAAGAAAAGGCGAGGGGTGTCGCAAATTATGTCCACATCCGTACGTCTGAGCCACAGCAGTGTATAGAAGTGAATGGTAGATTGTCGGAAGACCGGAAAAGAAGATAATGGATAAGTGTGAAAGTGAATAATAGGTTGTGAGAAGTTCGGAAAAGAAGATAGTGGATAAGTGTGAAAATGAATGATAGGTTGTGAGAAGACCGGAAAAGACGATAGTGGATAAGTTTCAAATCCCGTGCAGCTGAAGGATGTTGAAAAGAAAGTGGACTGGTAAGCTATGAGACTCCCCACAGTACGAGACTGTGTTCAAACATTATGAATTACCTTCAAGGTAACCCTCTATTGACACGCAGTCAGCATGGAAACAAAACTATGTCTTTATTTACATGAAGTAACGAGGGCTATCGACAAGGAATCTCACATCGATTCCATATTTGTAGATTTTTAGAAGGCTTATGACATCGTTCCTCAAAAGAGACATCTAATCAAATTTCGTGTCTATGGAGTATCGCTTCAGTTGTGCGATTGCATCCGCGAATACCACTCAGATAGTAGAAGGGTCACAGTACATAATAATCGACGGAAAATCGTCGAGTAAAACAGAAGTATTATCTGGAGTTCCACAGGGAAGTGTTATAGTCGCTCTGCTGTTCCTGATCTACAATAAAGGATTTAGGAGATAATCTGAGCAGCCCTCTAACATCATTTGCAGATGGTGCTACCATTTACCGTCCAGTAAAGTCATCAGAAGATCAGAACGAATTGCAAAATGACTCAGACACGATATATAATTGTGTGAGAAGTCGAATTGTCTCTCAAATAAGGAAAGGTGGAAAAGTGTGAGGTCATCCTCAAGAGAACAAAAAAGAAATCCGTTAACTTACGGTTACACGATAAATCACACAAATTTGAAGTCTGTTAATACGATTAAATACTTAGAAGTTGCAATTACGAACATCTTAAATTAGAACGATCACTCAATGTTGTGGGAAAAGTGAATCAAAGACTGCGATTTACTGGCAGAACACTTAGAAGATGCAACAGGTCTGCTAAAGAAACTGCCTACACTGGATTTGTTCGTCCTCTAATCCACTCAGACAGGATTGACGGAGGACATCGACAAAATTCCAAGACGGGCAACTCGTTTTGTATTATCGCGAAATAGGGGAGAGTGTGACACGGATATGATAAGCGAGCTAGAAAGGCAATAGTCAAATCAATGGCATTTTTCGCTGCGACGAGGTCTTTTCACGAAATTTCAATCTTCAGCTTTCTCCTCTGAAAGTGAATATATTTTATTGTTGCCAGCCTACATAGGGAGACATGGTCGTCTTAATAAAATACGAGAAAACGGAGATCGTACAGAAAGATTTAAGTGTTTTTTCCCACGCGCTGCTGGAGAGAAATAGTCTGAAGGCGGTTCGAAGAACTCTCTGCCAGGCACTTACATGTGAATTGCAGGGTTGTCATGTAGATGTAGATGCAGATGATATGCAAAAAAAGGAATATGCGGAAACCTCTGGCTGGAGTAATGGACAGAATGAGATGGATACTGGAGGGGAAGACAGAAATTGGAATATACAGAGGGTTCCAAAAAATGTATCCACGGTTTGAAAGTCCATAACTTGAAAATAACTGACGGCGTTGTCTCATTTTTGGTGAAAGTGTAGCTTAAAGTCCAACCTAAAGATATCACTGTAGGTGTTCGAAATGGTCACCATTAACATCCACACACAAATGATGTCGAGAACTGCAGCACGAACTACTGACTGCAACGTGTTCAGTTGGATATTTGCACATGATTGTACGATAGATTCTCGAAGTTCATCCAATGTGCGTGGCTTTTGGCGATAAACGGCGTCCTTTAGTGTTCCCCACAGGTAAAAGTCCAGAGGAGTTAGGTCTGGGGAACGTGGTGGATACTCAACAGCACCTCTACGGCCTATCCATCTTCCTGGTAGATTTTCGTCGATATACGCCCTAACACGATTTTGGTAGTGGGTTGGGGCACCATCTTGTTGAAAGTAAACTCTTTCGTGTCCATACAAGTCTCGGATGACAGATAAAATGGATGTCTGAAACTTCTGAAGGTACACCTCACCATTAACTGTGCCCTCAAAGAATGGCCCAATGAAGCCCAGGTAAAACAATGCACATCACACATTTACTCCTGGCAAATTCACGGCTTTGTCTACATGGACATTCGGATTTTCGGCGGCCCAGTAGATGCAACTGTGGCGATTTACTGTAGCACTGAGTTTGAACTGTGCGTTATCAGACCACACAATCTCTCCAAACTCTTCATCGTTGCGCAACATGTTAGTAAACCACTCGCAGTACTCCATTCTACCATCTGGGTCGTCCTCGTTCATTGCGTGTAGCAATTGTGGGATGAAGCACTTCCACTTTGCTGTCTTCAAAATTAGCCGAACACTTGAGCGACTCACGGGCACACTGTCTCACAGACTTCTGTGGTGAGCGAGTGAATTGCTGTAACACACGACGGGAGTTAGGTGGACATGTTACAGATCGTCCAGATCGTTGATACTCATTTCGCAATTGCCGTTGAACCTCATTAATGTTTTCGTTCTGAAAATAAGACTTCAAAACTGACTTCCTTTCATCGAATGTAAGCCTTGCGCCAGCCATGTTTATTCGAGTAACTAGGTGCAACTAAGAACAAAACACTGACTATCTGGCGACTGTCATCTGACAAAACAAAAGAACGCAATACAGTGCTTGTGTGCCGATTGCCGGAACTACAAACTATTGCACTACCAAAGATGAGGCAACTTCGTCAATTAGTTTGCCAGTTATGGACTTTGAAACAGTGGATACATTTTTTTGGACCCCTCTGTATGCAGTAAGCAACTGAGAATGTTGTGTGTAGGCGCTATTCTGAGATGAAGAGGTTAGTATTGGAGTGGAAGCCGTGGCGGGCCACGTCAGATCATTAAGAAGCGCCCATGTACCTGAAACAAAAGGTACCTACGACAGAAACGCAATGAAGTCATCTCTGCACCTACATCGGCACTTTGCTGATCAGAGCGGGAAGGTTGAATTGTACCAGAGTTGGAGGTTCTTCCCGTCCCACTGTGACTATACCGAGGAGAGTGTTTGCAACTTTGGGAACGATTGAAGGTTAACTAGCCACCGTTACAAGTCAAATATAAGTTAATCTCCAGACTTCGAGTTTGCTCGCGTAGTTAACTGGAGTTTGCAGGTGAGTTAGCTCTGACTGCTAACTCGAAAGTCTGGAGATTATCGATCCAACGACCAAGGTTGAAAGGTCACAACTTTGTAAGCTACTGCTCCGCGAACTGACAGACAACTTCTCGTTTGGCTCGCAGTGTAGCTGCGGCCTCCAGCAAAACAAACGTCAGCACAGCGCTGGGGGTCGGAGGAGGACGGACGTGCGAAGCCGTCTGTGGCTCGATTGCAAGTTAAATAATCTGAAGTTTTGTATAGTGGAATGTGATACGGGAAACTAGGAATCATACGGAGGCATATAGACAGTCGTTTTTCCCTCGCTCTGTTTGCAAAAGTAGCAGCGCACCGTCCGCCACGCACCATACGGTGGCTTGCGGGGTGTGTATGCAGATGCAGAACAGTAAAACCAGACTGTGTCGAGAATGTCAATATTTGTAATACACTACAGGCCGTTAAAATTGCTACACCAAGAAGAAATGCAGATGATAAACGGGTATTCATTGGACAAATATATTATACTAGAACTGACATGTGATTACATTTTCACGTAATTTGGGTGCATAGATCCTGAGAAATCAGTACCCAGAACAACCACCTCTGGCCCTAATAACGGCCTTGATACGCCTGCCTGGGCATTGAGTCAAACAGAGCTTGGATGGCGTGCACAGGTACAGCTGCCCATGCAGCTTCAACAAGATACCACAGTTCATCAAGAGTAGCAACTGGCGTATTGTGACGAGCCAGTAGCTCGGCCACCATTGACCAGACGTTTTCAATTGGTGAGAGATCTGGAGAATGTGCTGGCCAGGGCAGCAGTCGAAGATTTTCTGTATCTAGAAAGGCCCGTACAGCACCTGAAACATGCGGACTTGCATTATCCTGCTGAAATGTAGGGTTTCGCAGGGATCGAATGAAGGGTGGAGCCACGGGTCGTAAGACATCTGAAATGTAACGTCCACTGTTCAAAGTGCCGTCAATTCGAACAAGAGGTGACCGAGACGTGTAACCAATTGCACTCCATACCATCACGCCAGGTGATATGCCAGTATGGCGATGACGAATACACGCTTCCAATGTGCTTTCACCGTGATCTCGCCAAACACGGATGCGACCATCATGATTCATCCGAAAAAATGACGTTTTGCCATTCGTGCACCCAGGTACGTCTTCGAGTACACCACCGCAGGCGCTCCTGTCTGTGATGCAGCGTCGAGGCTAACCGCAGCCATGGTCTCCGAGACGATAATCAATGCTGCTGCTAACGTCGTCGAACTGTTCGTGCAGATGACTGTTGTCTTCCAAACGTCCCCATCTGTTGACTCAAGGATCGAGACGTGGCTGCACGATCCGTTACAGCCATGCGGATAAGATGCCTGTCATCTCGACTGCTAGTGATACGAGGCCGTTGGGATCCAGCATGGCGTTCCGTATTACCCTCCTGAACCCATCGATTACATATTCTGCTAACAGTTATTGGATCTCGACTAATGCAAGCAGCAATGTCGCGATACGATAAGCCGCAATCGCGATAGGCTACAATCCGACCTTTATCAAAGTCGGAAACGTGATGGTACGCATTTCTCGTCCTTACACGAGGTATCACAACAAAGTTTCACCAGGCAACGCCGGTCAACTGCTGTTTGTGTATGAGAAATCGATTGGATACTTCCGTCATGTCAGCACGTTGTAGGTGCCGCCACCGGCGCCAATCTCGTGTGAATGCTCTGAAAAGCTAATTATTTGCATATCACAGCATCTTCTTCCTGTCGGTTAAATTTCGCGTCTGTAGCACGTCATCTTCGTGGTGTAGCAATTTTAATGGCCAGTAGTGTATAATAGTGAGAGCAGAAAATATAAAACCAAAACCAGTGACTCTTAAAAACTGTGTTTAATTGGAAAGTCATCATTTTTAAACGACAGGTTTTTTTAGGGGGTGGGGAGGGGTGGGGAGGGAAGAGGTAGAAATGACGGTCACGTGGATCTTTGTGAAACGACTCCAACCTGATATAGTCAAGTGGCCTCTAATTTTTCCCTACGAATTCCATTCGACAGTATCTACCAATACTCTTTAGCTTCCACCTGATGCTCCACTCCATTAAAGACTAAAAGCAGTGCACATACAGGCTTATACGTACGACAGCAGTTTCGAAAGTCTTTTCGCTTTGCTGACTGTGTGTGGAAGATGTGGTGTTCTCCTGGCCAAAAATGCCATTCGATTGATTTCTCATATCTAATGGAATACGAAAAAAGTCGTAACGAGTAAACGCTTATTTAGTGTGAAGGAAGACTATTACGGATGAAGCTGGAGGCCATTCCTCCTTTCTTTTGAAACAAGTTACACGTGTTTTTGAGGAGCTTCATACAAAACCTATAAGTTCTCTTCCAGTGTGTAGAAATGGTGAGCCAAATGATGGCCAGGGTATTAAAATGTGACCTTTGTAAAAAAGTTTCTACAAGGAAAAAAGGTTGCGAGAGCCCGAGAGGCAGGTTCATCACCTCTGCGTGCAATGGCGCCTTTTCTGGCGGTGTGACAGAGATGAGTTTCAATTGTGACTCTTGAGTGTAGGTCATTGTAATGCAAGTGTGTGTAGTATGGTGTCATGCTGGTCACGACGACAAAAAAAGCGAGAGAATGGAAGCTGGCACCAGCACAGAGCCTACTGCTCTCAAATCGCACCAATGGCGTCACGTGGCTTAACGTCTCCGTCAGACCGACAGATCAGCAGTCACACTCCCCAACTACACGGGACAGGAGGGAGCGTTTTGCAGTGTAATCTATGACTCTGGCGCTCAGTCTGGTGACCATATGCCTTAAGCCACCAGCTCTGCTCCTGTTGCCTGATGCTGAATATAGGGAATATAGGCCGGGAATATTTTGTGCATCAGCAGTGTTCGAACTGGCTGCCTGCGAGTCGAGTCTAGCGCATCGGCGAGGCCTCGGCTGCTACCACGGCTACCACATTTGATGTTTGCTCTCAGGATAAAAATGATGTAACCAAGTCTGAAAGAAACTCCGGATCTTTCTCTAACATCAGCTTCTACTGCATACCTGCACGCGATTGTCTTTTTGTTCGGGAATCAGCAATGTCGAGACGCACTGCACTCAAGTACGACTTAGTTGTAAATGTTTTGTCATCAACTTGTCGGTGCACCCAACAAAATTTTCAGTATTTTAGAAGTGTTCTTAAGGCCATGCGTGGATCCTCTCTCACGATGTTTTCTTCCGCAAGACCCAGCAACTCGAGCGCCGCATTCACCTTTATTTGAAATTAATTTTCTCCCCACGTTAAACAATTTAAACCATCTTCGAGCCGTGAAATACCGAAGAACAGATTCTCCATAGGCCTCCTGTAAGACTGCATAGGCCTCAGCGGATGATTTGTTGAGAGGAAAGCACAATTTCGGTCGCCCCCCCCCCCCTCCTTCTCACCACAAACACACACATTGTTGCGGAACGCGGTACTAAATATGTCTCAGTTTACCCGCTTCTAAAGCGCGGGAACCATGAATGCCAACAATGATCTAGTACGGCGACTTTCTCACACGTTAACCTAACAGAATACCATAAGGTTAAATTCCAGTGCGAGAAATTATGACCATACAAAAGTATGATCATTTTTTATTGAACAGACCTCGTACATTATGCCAGCAGGATAACAGAAGCACAGCCTTCTTCGAATACAGATTCCCTAATTTTATTCAACAGACTTTGGCCAGAATTAAGTTGTCTTTCAGTCAAGGATTCCCGTTTAAGTTTTTCTTACACATTCGTATGGGCTGCACCTTGACTCGTTACGTCTTGGCAACACGTCTGTGAATGTGTCCGATATCTGCCGTCAGGCCTATTCCATAAGAAATTTTATAACGTAACAGCTTAAATTGAGCCCAAAAATTGCAGAAATTTTAAAATTTATCTGTAACCACAAAAGCCGACACGGAATTATCCAGCTGAACGGACAACTTTCAATTCTCCGATACCACCTAAGTAAAGCTGTGTAAATAATTATTTGTTAGTAAGTATTATTTCATTACCTTGAAGGATCCCTGTCATTGTAATATTCATAGGGTCAATAATCAGATATTAACGTTTTGGAACGCAACATATACAAGGCGCAGATCCAGATGACCTTGAAGTGTCGTGTGGTGAGCGAGCGCAGAAAGATCGGGAATCGACGACAGGTAAGCAGTGAGTGCAGAAGTGCATCTGTGTCATGTCCGGAGACGTGAAATTATGTTAGTACCAGTCTGTGTGCACTGAAATGAGATTTGGTGTGCTTGTTGCATTTATGTCGCAAAGATTCCTTTCAAAATTATAGGTCGTGGAGTGCAAGAGTTTTTGGTCATAATCTATAATGGAATTTTGAGCCATGGCAACTGCAAGAACAATGGATCTTGCAGGCAACGTGATTCTCCACATGTTATTCCATCAGCTCTGAGCCGTGAAGAGGTTTACCAGTTATCAGCCACCAAAAATATGTAATGGCACTACAACATCAACATTTAAGGCAAGAACGTTTTCCTAAGTTTAAATGCGCTCTGACTATTACAGTCACTTAACAATATGCAACTTTTGAATGTAGGCAGACATTTGAAAAGTTTCTTAAATTCCTTCTTCTAGTGTCACATACTTAATCCCTTTCCTTGCTTACACATGTCGTAAATATTTCTGTATCAATTTATGCGATTTTCTATGTCGTATTAGAATCCGTTTTACGACGAAGAATGTTTACCATAAATTGTAGCTAAATTCAACTAAAACTGAGTTACTGCTTAAAGAGCTATTATTATTTAAATTAAATGTTATGGTCACCTTGATAACTTGCTGGTGATTAACTTTACTTGAAAATAAAAAATGGTTCAAATGGCTCTGAGCACTATGGGACTTAACTACTGTGGTCATCAGTCCCCTAGAACTTAGAACTACTTAAACCTAACTAACCTAAGGACATCACACACATCCATGCCCGAGGCAGGATTCGAACCTGCGACCGTAGCAGTCGCGCGGTTCCGGACTGCGCGCCTAGAACCGCTAGACCACCGCGGCCGGCACTTGAAAATAACTTCGTAGTTTTTTAACTAATTAATTTCAGTAATTACTTAATTCAGAGACTTTAAAGATGGTGGCCATTGGGCTTCGTATTATTTTCACAGTTTGCTTGCACCTTGTCCCGAACTAAAAGTCAATTTGACTAAATATAATTAACTTTATTTGAGTAATAGTAGCAGTCTTCCTGAAAAGTTAAAGTTAAATATTGGCCCCTCAGAGCTGGCGACCGAAATCTTCGTAGAATAACGTTTTTTACAGAGAGATTGTCGTACGGCAATACAGTTTTTATCGAGTGTTGAAACTACATACTGCTGGGGTGAAGATAAAACAAAGTTATAAGAAATACGACTCAGGTATGCAGTGAAGTGTAGTGTGATTTGTATGGGTGCCAGAATTACAAATCGGACCTCTTATCCTCATCACGCTCTACAAAGAAGTCAGTAACAATTTCTGATTGCCTTAACAATAAAGTAAGTTGCAGTTAGGTTCTATGTTGCCAAAATAAATTAAAAGTATTTGAAGCGCGTTAAATAAAGTGTTTGTGAAGTACTGAATAGACGCCAATACTCAACTGAATGATCGAAAGCATTAGAGTTTGGGGAAGCAGTGTACATCGAGCGTGGTCGTTTTTTGTGGCCACGCACGAGCAGAT
The DNA here is from genome assembly GCF_021461385.2 of Schistocerca piceifrons. Lineage (NCBI taxonomy): Eukaryota > Metazoa > Arthropoda > Insecta > Orthoptera > Acrididae > Schistocerca > Schistocerca piceifrons. The sequence goes on along the minus strand of NC_060140.1, from coordinate 855,120,584 downwards.
GAGCCACGGGCCTCTCGGGCATAAAAACGGACAATGTTTGTACTTAGCGACAAACAACCTGGGCTGTGGTTTGCAGAGACTAACAGTTTGATTCCGTATAGTGGTTAAATACCACTGCAGGTAAAAGTAGTTAATACAAATTAGCTCACACCTATTATTCTCGTAATTAAAAGGTATAATCGCAGTTACGAAAAAGTATAGGTCCGATGCCACGCGATTGGTTCCTTAAAAATTTTGCGGATCAGTCGCACGGGAAATCGTCGAATTTGATTAAAACGTCAAAAGGTGAAACAGCATTCTAGGATTGGTCGCATTAGCGTCTTCGAGGTGATTTCCTTTGCGCTTCCCCAGACCCGTTGGAATAAGCCTAGGTCTTTCATTCGTCTTCAATAACACTGACTTTAAGTGATTAGCCAGTTTCACAACGCGTCTTTCTTGTTAGTATTAACCCCAAATCCTTACACGTTGTGATATCTTCACCACCAGTCTTGTAATGGGGTACTAGTGGCTGCTTCACTTTGTTGCAGGCGCTATCTTACATTTCTCCTCGTTTGCAGACGCATTTATTTACTCCTGAGACTCCGGGTTTAATTTGCTCTACGACGTGGCTGCGGAACAAAAATCAGTGCTCTTGCTCCGCGTATTCTAGCGCGCCGCACGCAGAATTTTCCTCCCTGCCTTCCTTCAGATCCGCTTCTAATAATCCGGGCTGTTTGTCCGCTATGCACGGTGGCCAGGGGTGCAGAAGTAGCTGTAGTCCGCCTCACCCCGCGAGCGAACGTGGCGACCTGTGCATCCGCGCTTTCATTTCCCTGGACGAACTATATTGTTCCTCTCCCCTCCGCCCCCTTTGCCCCTCCCCCTTTATACCTCATTACGGAGCAGCATCCTCCTGTTGGTTCCTTAATAAACGCTGCCAGCATCCGAAGCTGCCCGCACCTTCTCCAGTAGGAGCTCTGGAAATTGCGTTCCATCCGGCGACGTCGATTTAGGCCGAGTACGGCTTACAGCTGTCGCGCGCCCATCTCCTTCGGTCCTGAAGACGAGAGCAATTAAAAACGCGAGACGTTCCGACATTGTTAGGCGACGTCGTCGCCTCCGTAATGGGCTCTCTTATTAGTCGCTTAAAAGCACCGATAAGTAACTAAGAAAATGACGTATTTCCACTCATTAAGCAAATACACGCTTCATGTGCAAAATGCTCAGCTAAACAGCGAGTTATAAATTGTGGTACACACACCATCAGATTATTTGACTTGTCGCTCTAACGAAGTAGGCGAGTGTCAGCAATATGTCTCGTGGTCTTATCGTGGCGTGTTTATCTTTTGCCGTTAGGTCAGACGATAGAAATGCCACTTGCACGCTTAGAGTAGCAGATTGACGGTAACCAACTTTAAACAGAACTTGATTAATTTTCATGCACATTTATTAAAAATAATAACAAGCATAAAAATTACTTAACTTGGTTCTGGATGCTATTTACAATTGACAATCTGAAGTTCCTTTGGTATTGGTACGTTAATCTTATTCTCGCATATATCTCTGATACTTGACAAAAGTGTCTATACATTTATCTTCATGTCTATGTACAGGAATATGGTAATCTTATTAGGCGCAGACTGAAACTTGACTATAGACTGGTACAGACAAATGTAGACTGGTACAGACTGGTGAAGACAAATGCAGACTGGTACAGACTGGTGCAGACAAATGCAGACTGGTACAGACTGGTGCAGACGAATGCAGACTGACTAATCGGAGGTCTGTACACTCGTTATAATACCTCGCACGTTCATGTATCACTGCGCGAGTGTGATCCGCGAGGAGAAAAGGTTCTACATGAGCAGCAATCTCATTGGCCGCGTTACATATTAATACGCGGATCGGCGGAAGCAGAATTTGGTCTGTCTCTATGGCAGCGCCATCTCGTAGTACGGAGACGAACGAGCGCTGCGCCTGTGCTGTTGTGCTTAGCGGGGCGCACTCTAGTGGGAAAGTTGTGTAGGCACTGACTACGCGGAACTATGTACACGACATAAATCAAGTACTTTTGTGTGGTAGTTATCATTTTGTGGGAAAAAAAAATAAAACGTTTCGACCCTTCTTGCTGCAGTTCTCCTTAAGGCCCAAAGAAGACTGCAGTAAAGATAGCCGAAACGGCAATTTGTTTTGTGGCAGGTTTACTATTACAAAATGACTCATACCGACACCGAAAAGGTTTTTATTCAGATTGACGCTCTTCGTCGAAGACTTTGTGCTTATGACCAAAATGGTGCTCTGCTGCGTGTTAGCAGCCAATGCGAACTGAAGAGATGGCCTCGATGGCGGTACATTCACGTTAAAAAAAATCGCTATCCAGTGGCCGCGTCTACACTCGACCATGAGAACGAGGTACCGATATGTGCAACAGCGTCCATTACAAGCGACTGTTCGACACGACAACTAGCGACAATTTCAGTCTTGCAACCGATTTACCTGGAAAGGGATTAGTCGCTCGTAGCTAGTACACACGCTGCCACAACCACAATCGTCATGGCTGTAGACTGTGAAAAACTGATAGATGTAGTTTGCGAAAAACCAACTTTGTAGATCACGATAGCCAGTCGGTACCTTTCTCGTGATATTCAACGAAACCTATGGTGAAAGTAGGGCTGCAAATACCGCTTCAGTTGTAAGGTTATTTTTATTTTTCAGTAGATGAACACGACAAATTTTGGGCCCTTAAATGCCTATCATCAGGCGTCACACTGAAAATAAACAAGATACCGGAGCTAATAATAATTTTTACACGCAGTAGTACATATCAAAAAGCAAAAAAAGAAGTTCCATACAGCATTTTAGAAAATAGCGGTAAAATCTAAGTCAATGGCAAAGTGACACCAGATGATACTACGAACGACTGCCTGGATAAAGAAATATGCAGTGAACGCCGGGAAACTCATACTCCGTCCTGTAACCGCGATGGACGGGTACAGGACGCGGTGTACCACCAGCGAGCGCAGAGCACGCACTAGCGTACATGAAGGGGGAAGCAAACTGATAAACCAGAGTGGTAGAAGTACTTCCATCTGTTAGTGGGAAGAACAACGCGGGACCAACTAGCCCCGCCATTCGTAATTTTAATCAGTGATTTACTTTCAAGAGGAAAAAAAAAAAAATTTTCCCTTTCCGCGAGTGACATGCAACTTTTTAATGTAGCGGGGATACATATGGCGACGTTGAATAACGTGCCGCAGTCATGAGTTAAAAGAACATACACGTATGCCGGTCCTGTTCAATAGCGTCTGGCTAATGAACAAAATGGAAGGTAGCAAAACATTATAGTCGACACTGTCAGAAACTAGTATACCAATTAATAGTTAGCAGCAATAGCCCTAAAGCGATACATTGAAAGTGGGATCAATTTAAAACCTGCTAACTATAAGAGGGCGACTCAACGAGGCTTACATACTATGTCTTGACACAAATTTTACATTATGAATGACAGGAAATTTTTAATTAAGTGAGAACACACATAATGACTCACAATAACGCGCCGTAGTCATAGGATAAAAAATTGAAAATATACAAACTTCTGTTAAAAGAGGACATTCTACAGTTATGTAAAATAAACTGGATGGACCTTGCAGTCCTCATTATAAGGGACAGGCATATGCCGCATAATAGCTAAGCCTCATTAAGAGTCACCAAAGCAATGGTGAAACGTTGACCCCGTTTGCCTAAACTCGAGACGAAATGTAGTGAAACGTCTCTGGAGGAATCTGGCAATAATCAAAGAACTTCTGGAGGCTGCTGGCCAAGTACTCGCGAAGAAGCTGGCAACCTTCCATAGACAACCTTTTAACTAGTATTGTCTTCACTCAGCAATAACGTTTTCTTTTACCAATTTGCATTCAACACCTCATCAGATATGAAGTGTCCAAAAGATAAATCGAACTTACTACCATTGAACTCATTCATGGAGTGATTTGTATACTTTGACTTCACGTAATGTAACACGGCAGTTTTATAGCCAAGTTCCAGAAGATCAGATGACGGCAGCGTAAGACCGCTGACACCGGTCATCGTGGAGCAATAAATGTATCTGCACTGCGATCGCGGCATATGAAATGCGTTCATTGTCAGTTTATAAAGTGACGTAGCACGGGGAAATGTGACGTAAAGTGTCTCCATTATCATCAGGAGGGTTCTGGGAACCCCAGGTTGTAGTACTGAAGTACATACAAAATTTATGTGTAAGAAAATCCAGTCCAAGGTATAAAATTAGTAATGCGTTGTTTGTATTCGACACAAGTAAGCTATGTAATTTCACTAAGGCATATAGTTAATTTCATAAGAGTGACACGCACTACTGTGGCAGGGACAAGAAAGGAACCAGCAGAAAATGCTGCTATCTGAGCACGAAAAAGGCTAATATGTTCCTGTTTATTTTAAAGATCTTGACTGCAAGGTGGGGTACCAGCTGCCTCACTCTAGCTTCCGCAGCACCTTTAACAGTGCCTCGTCATACTGTTACACTTTCGTTCTCGACTGTTTGGTTTCCGCTGTTGGGATATATTCAGTGTGCACCTTATGACGACTCCTGGTCTGTTTATGTTTTACACTTTCGTAGTGCAACTAGACAGAAAATCTGCCAACCAATTCAACGTCACTATCGGACCTCCTTTTGCCCGGCGTAGTGCAACATCATCACGTGGCGGGGTGGACTCACCAAGTCGTTGGAAGTCCCCTGCAGAAATACTGAATCATGCTGCCTCTATAGCCGACCATAATTGCAAAAGTGTTGCGGCAGCAGGATTTTATGTACAAACTGACGTCTCCATTATGTCCCACGTACACTAATGGCCATTAAAATTGCTACACCACGAAAATGACGTGCTACAGACGCCAAATTTAACCGACAGGAAGAAGATGCTGTGATATGCAAATGATTAGCTTTTCAGAGCATTCACACAAGTTTGGCGCCGGTGGCGACACCTACAACGTGCTGACATGAGGAAGGTTTCCAACCGATTTCTCATACACAAACAGCAGTTGACCGGCGTTGCCTGATGAAACGTGTTGTGATGCCTCGTGTAAGGATGAGAAATGCGTACCATCACGTTTCCGACTTTGATAAAGGTCGGATTGTAGCCTATCGCGATTGCGGTTTATCGTATCGCGACATTGCTGCTCGCGTTGGTCGAGATCCAGTGACTGTTAGCAGAATATGTAATCGGTGGGTTCAGGAGGGTAATACGGAACGCCGTGCTGGATCCCACTGGCCTCGTATCACTAGCAGGCGAGATGACAGGCATCTTATCCGCATGGCTGTAACGGATTGTGCAGCCACGTCTTGATCTCACAGTCAACAGATGGGAACGTTTGCAAGACAACAACCATCTGCACGTACAGTTCGACGACGTTTGCAGCAGCATGCACTATTAGCTCGGAGACCATGGCTGCGGTTACCCTTGACACTGCATCACAGACAGGAGTGCCTGCGATGGTGTACTCAGCGACGAACCTGGGTGCAAGAATGGTAAAACGTCATTTTTTCGGATGAATCCAGGCTCTGTTAACAGCATCATGATGGTCGCATCCGTGTTTGGCGACATCGCGGTGAAAGCACATTGGAAGCATGTATTCGTCATCGCCATACTAGCGTATCACCTGGTGTGATGGTACGGGGTGCCATTGGTTACACGTCTCGGTCACCTCTTGTTCACATTGACGGCTTTTTGAACAGTGGATGTTACATTTCAGATGTGTTACGAGCCGTGGCTCTACCCTTCATTCGATCCCTGCGAAATCCTACATTTCAGCAGGATAATGGACGATCACACGTTGCAGGTCCTGTACGGGCCTTTCTGGATACAGAAAATGTTCGACTGCTGCCCTGGCCAGCACATTCTCCAGATCTGTCACCAACTGGAAACGTCTGGTTAATGGTGGCCGAGCCACTGGCTCGTGACAATACGCCAGTCACTACTCTTGATGAACTGTGGTATCGTGTTTAAGCTGCATGGGCACCTGTACCTGTACACGCCATCCAAGCTCTGTTTGACTCAATGCCCAGGCGTATCGAGGCCGTTATTATGACCAGAGGTGGTTGTTCTGGGTACTGATTTGTCAGGATCTGTGCACCCAAATTGCGTGAAAATGTAATCACATGTCAGTGCTAGGATAATATATTTGTCCAATGAATACCCGCTTATCATCTGCATTTCTTCTTGGTGTTGCAATTTTAATGGCCAGTAGTGTATGTATGATAGGATTCATGTCGGGCGATCTGGGTGGCCAAATCATTCGCTCGATTTGTTCAGCACGTTCTTCAAACCAGTGAATAATTGTTGCTCGGTGACAAGGCGCACTGTCATTTGGGTGGCCAAATCATTCGCTCAATTTGTTCAGAACGTTCTTCAAACCAGTGAATAATTGTTGCTCGGTGACAAGGCGCATTGTCATCCATAAAAATTCAATTTTTGTTTGGGAACCAAACCGTGTCCAGTCACTGATCGATTCAGTTTGAACAGAGGACCCAGTAAATTCCATGTAAAGACGGCCTACATCATTATGGAACCACCACCTGCATCCACTGTGCTGGGTTGACAACTTGGGTCCGTGGCTTCGTGGGATCTGCACAAACTCGAACCCTGCCATCAGCTCTTACCAATCGAAATTGGGACTCATCTGAACAGTCCACGGTTTTCCAGACGTCTAGGGTCCAACAGTTATGATCACGAGTCCAGCAGAGTCGCGATAAGCGATGTGATGTTGTTAGCGAAGGCACTCACGTTGGTCGTCTGGTGCCACATTCCGCCTCTCTATCTTAACAGATACGTTTGTCGTACGTCCAAAATTGATTTCTGCGGTTATGTCATACAGTGTTGCTTGTCTGTTAGCACTGACAACTCTACGCAGGCGCTATTGCTCTCGGTCATTAAGTGAAGGCCGTCGGTCTCTGCGTTGACTGTTATAATGCCTGAAATTTGGTATTCTCTTGACTTTGTGAGTCTCGGAATATAGAACTCCCTGACGATTTCCGGTATGGAATGTCCCATTCCGCTTTCTAAGTCTGCTAGTTACTGTCGTGCGACCATGATAACGTCGGAAACCTTTTCACATGAATCACCTGTGTACAAATGACAGCTCCGAAAATTCAAATGGTTAAATGTCTCTAAGCACTATGGCACTTAACAGCTGAGGTCATTAGTCCCCTAAACTTAGAACTACTTAAACCTAACTAACCTAAGGACATCACACACATCCATGCCCGAGGCAGGATTCGAACCTGTGACCGTAGCAGCAGTGCGGTTCCGGACCGAAGCGCCTAGAACCGCTCGGCTACAGCGGCCGGCTGCTCCGAAAATGCACTGGCCTTTTATGCCTCGTGTACGTAATACCACTGCCATCTATATATGTGCATATCGTCATCCCAAGACTTTCATCACCACTGTATACGTCTGTCGAACTTATAGTGATGACCCAACACCATATGACCACCTGAATACTGGCGTGCTGGTTCGACTTTGGAACGCAATATAGCAGCGATTCTGACTGTCATGGACCCTACGTGTTCTTGGTAAGTGACTGGAGGCATTTGCTACCAGAAGTCTACGCACAGATTTCGTAATTCGCGTAAAATAATGGCTGGCAGTTGGTGGGCGCCGAACTGGAGCATGATACCATCCCAAATGTGTTCCGTCGGTTTTTGATCAGTCCGAGACACCAACTTGAGTTCACTATCATGCTCATCAAACCAGTATAACACGATTCTGGACTTGTGAAACTGACAGTTATACTGCCATCACCGTCGGGGAAGACGTCAAGCGTGAAACGATGCAGGTGGTGCACAATAATATTGACGTGATTCACAACTGTTGCGTCCGATGTAAATGTACCCCACAGCATAAGACTGCCACCACTGCCACCGGCCTGCGTCCTTGGCAAGCTGCGTGTTTCGAGCAACCATCCGCCTGGATGATGGCGTCGCCGGACGCGACCATCCATTATCCACCTGGTGTAACACGAAATGTCGTTCATCCAACCAGGCGACACGTTTCCATTGATCCACAGCGCAGTATCGGAGCTCCCGCGTCCACCCAGCTATAATAGACGATGTTATTGGGTCAACATGGAACTATGTACGGGTCGTCTACTGTGGAACCCAATATTGTTACTATGTGAGCTGAACGGTGCGATCTGAAAAATCTGCGCCTGCACCAGCGATGTACTCTGTCGTGAGATCCAGCTTAGATCGCCACCTATCTTGCTTCTCAGTGGGGGCAAGTCCCCGATCTCCGCGTCTTGCGATGAGATGTGCACGTCCAACACTTTGGCGCCTATTCGTGATATCACAGGTATGCAACCACTTTCCATAGATGCTCGCGACAGTAGCACGCGAACCTCTGACCGGCTCTGCCTTTCCCGAGATGGTCATTGCCAGGCACTGGGCCACAACAATTTAGTCGTTGTCAAAGTCGTTTATGTCAATGGATTTCCCCATTCGGGATCCATATTGTCGATACAATGATTTCCTATTGGTTCCTTATTAGCTTATACAGGGTGGTCCATTGATCGTGACCGGGCCAAATATCTCACGAAATAAGCGTCAAACGAAAAAACTACAAATAACGAAACTTGTCTACCTTGAAGGGCGAAACCAGATGGGGCTATGGTTGGCCCCCTAGATGGCGCTGCCATAGGTCAAACGGATATCAACTGCGTTTTTTAAAATAGGAACCCCCATTTTTATTACATATTCGTGTAGTACGTAAAGAAATATGAATGTTTTAGTTGGACACCTTTTTTCGCTTTGTGATAATTGGCGCTGTAATAGCCACACACATATGGATCACAATTTTAGACGAACAGTTGGTAACAGGTAGGTTTTTTAAATTAAAATACAGAACGTAGGTACGTTTGAACATTTTATTTCGGTTGTTCCAATCTGATACATGTACCTTTGTGAACTTATCATTTCTGAGACCGCATGCTGCTACAGCGTGATTTCCTGTAAATACTACATTAATGCAATAACTGCTCAAAATGATGTCCGTCAACCTCAGTTCATTTGGCAATACGTGTAACGACATTCCTCTCCACAGCGAGTAGTTCGCCTTCAGTAATGTTCGCACATGCATTGGCAATGCGCTGACGCATGTTGTCAGGCGTTGTCGGTGGATCACGATAGCAAATATCCTTCAACTTTCCCCACAGAAAGAAATCCGGGGACGTCGGATCCAGTGAACGTGCGGGCAACGATATGGTGCTTCGACGACCAATCCACCTGTCATGAAATATGCTATTCAATACCGCTTCAACCGCACGCAAGTTGTACCGGACATCCATCATGTTGGAAGTACATCGCCATTCTGTCATGCAGTGAAAATCTTGTAGTAGCATCGGTAGAACATTACGTAGGAAATCAAAATACATTGCACCATTTAGATTGACATCGATAAAATGGGGGTCAATTATCCTTCCTCCCATATTGCTGCACCATACATTAACCCGCCGATGTCGCTGATGTTCCACTTGTCGCAGCCATCGTGGATTTTCCGTTGCTTAATAGTGCATATTATGCCGGTTTACGTTACCGCTGTTGGTGAATTACGCTTCGTAGCTAAATAGAACGCGTGCAAAATATCTGTCATCGTCACGTAATTTCTATTGTGCCCAGTAGCATAACTGTACACGACGTTCAAAGTCGTCGCCATGCAATTAGTGGTGCATAGAAATATGGTACGGGTGCAATCGATGTTGATGTAGCATTCTCAACACCGACGTTTTTAAGATTCCCGATTCTCGCGCAATTTGTCAGCTACTGATGTGCGGATTAGTCGCGACAGCAGCTAAAACACCTACTTTGGCATCATCATTTGTTGCAGGTCGTGGTTGACGTTTCACATGTGGCTGAACACTTCCTGTTTCCTTAAATAACGTAACTATCCGGCGAACGGTCCGGACACTTGGATGATGTCGTCCAGGATACCGAGCAGCATACCTAGCACACGCCCGTTGGGCATTTTGATCACAATAGCCATACGTCAACACGATATCGACCTTTTCCGCAATTGGTAAACGGTCCATTTTAATACGGGTAATGTATCAAGATGCAAATACCGTCCGCACTAGCGGAATGTTACGTGATACCACGTACTTATACGTTTGAGACTATTACAGCGCCATCTATCACAAAGCGAAAAAAGTGTTCCAACTAAAACATTCATATTTATTTACGTACTACATGAACATGTAATAAAAAATGGGGGTTCCTATTTAAAAAAACGCCGTTGATATCCGTTTGACCTACGGCAGCGCCATCTAGCGGGCCAACCATAGAGGCACTTGGTTTCCCCCTTCAAGCTAGACGAGTTTCGTTGTTTGTAGTTTTTTCGTTTGACGCTTATTTCGTGAGATATTTGGCCCGGTCACTATCAATGGACCACCCTGTATACCTTGCTTAGCGCGTAAAGTGTTTTCAGCGCCACCAGGCGACAGTCAGTATCCCGGTGGGCATTCTTGATACAGCTGTCTTTCATGAGTGTATATTAAGGGTATTGTACATACAGTTACATGTCTGTCAGCAACTCCAGTATGTTGTTGCCTTGAACAGAACCGGTGACCCACACATGCACATGGGTTCAATATTGTTTTTTTTACTATTCCCATCGATGCATGCTCTGGCATTTATAGCAACTGATGACACAGGTATTGACGCGACGTCAACCTAGTACTGTGCCATCCTCTGCCTATGACGTCATAGGGCGCGAGAGTGTAGTGGTGAGTGAGCCGCCCACTCTCCGCTGCTGATATTGGATTTCCACAGCTGAGTCGCTGCTTCTTCTCCCAGCAGCTCCTCGGTTTCCTCCGAGAATCGAAATGTACCCCCGGTTGCAATCCACCCCCAAGCAAACAAATCCTTGGCACCAGTGTCTTTTGATCTTCTTCTCTTTCCCTTGAAAAATAAAGTAGTACTAAACACTTTGCGTTCAGTTTTAGACAGTTCCTAGAAATTTTCTGCATTTAAACTGCGCTAACACCGACACTTCAACATCGCACATATCTGACATGATTTTTTTGCATTAACTATAACTTTTGTTGCTACGGATGCAAATAGAAATACAGGAAAGGAAAAGAGTGACATACCACAGGTAAGGACCACAAAGTCACGTGACTTTAGAGACAATGTACGTTGATGACAAAAATTCTATTCTGAGCATCTGAATGCTCGCTCTCTTCTCTAAGCACTTAATGTAAATATATCCACAGCGCTGATATGTGTAACATGTTTGTAAGAAGTGAAAAAAATTGTGTGCCACGTCACAGTGAGGATTACGGCTAATAGTAAACAGTGCGCTGCTTTGAAAGGGTGTCTGTGCTCCTCACTAATTCCACGAAAGGATCTGCGCATTTTCCCGCCTGAATATGATTGTGTGGACTATCAACTCGCGAAATGGTATAGTAAATAACTGTTTTATTTGCACTTAAATATCTCTCGTTGTGCTCATACTGCTCGCCTTTATTGGCGAAATAATTAACTGTTATTGTTGCAATGTGTTAGGTTTCGGACAATGATCCACCCGCCAATAATTGCGCAAAAGCCTACGTACGAAGTTACAAGGACCAGTGCTAAGTGAGGAATCCAGAAATGCAATACAAACGCCTACGTATCCCTCGCGCAGTGACCACGAACACAAGATCACATCAATTACACCTCGCACAGAGGCAATTAAACAGTTCCTGTTCGTCGCTCCACCTGCAATTCGAACAGATGATATGCTAATAGCTGGTACAATGGGCATTACCGTTTGCTGTGCTCTTCACAGTTGTTTGCAGAGTATGGATGTAAGCAGGCGGCCCAGAAGAACCACGTGTTAAATTTCGGGAGCGCAGCCGCATGAATTCTGTTTCTTCTTATTCTTATATTTCTACTGTATATCTTTCAGCCATCTTCTGAGTGAGTCTGAAGCTACGTATTCGTTCCATCGTTTTAAACCAAAGATACTCAAGTGCCAGAGTCGCTGATCAGCAGCAAAGAACGTACATAAACTGAATCTATGGCTACACTGTCGATTCACTTTGTGATATCGACATTGTTAAATCCTGTTGTGTGTTGTGAACGCTGTAATGAAGAGGTGTGCCCAGGTAGCCAAACAACAATACCCCTTTATTACAGAACTAACTGAGAAACTCGGCGTTCTTAGTGCAGTTATTTATTTCAGTTTTCTAATAGTCCAATTCCTCAAACCCCTTCTCTCTGTCCACCACGTCCTGTCCCTCTCTGTGTCAATCTGCTCCTACTCCTTGTGTCCACCTGCTCCTTCCCCCTGTTCATCTTATCCTCCCGCTCTAATTCCAACTTCTCCTTCCATTCTCCTCCTCCACCTCTGTCTGTCCATCTCGTCCTCCCCTCTCTCTGTCCATTTCCTCCTCTCCTCCCCTGCTCATTTCCTCCCCTTTCCTTTCTGTGTCCGTCTCCTCCTCTCCCTTCTCACTGTCCAGCTCTTTCTCTTCACTTTCTCTGTCCATTTCCTCCTCCCCCTCTCTCTGTTCATTTCTTCCTCCCCATCTCTCTGCTTGTCTCTTCCTCCCCCTACCTCTGTTCATCTCCTCCCCCTCTTCTTACTTCTTTCTTTGCCTATCTCCTCCTTCCCCCTCGTTGTCTGTCCATCTCCTCCTCCGCTCTCTCTGTCAATTTCCTCCTCTCCTCCCCCTATTAATTTCCTGCCTTTTCCTTTCTGTGTCTGTCTCCTCCTCTCCCGTCTCACTGTCTCTTTCTCTTCACTTTCTCTGTCCATTTCCTCCTCCCCCTCTCTCTGTTCATTTCTTCCTCCCCATCTCTCTACTTGTCTCTTCCTCCCCCTACCTCTGACCATCTTCTACCTCTTTTCTTACTTCTCTCTTTGCGTATCTCCTCCTTCCCCCTCGTTGTCTGTCAATCTCCTCCTCAGCTCTCTCTCTCCATTTCCTCCTCTCCTCCCCCTGTTAATTTCCTCCCCTTCCCTTTCTGTGCCCTTCTCTTCCTCTTCCCTCTCACTGTCCGTCTGTTTCTCTTCACGTTTTCTGTCCTTTTCCTCCTCCCCCTCTCTCTGTTCATCTCTTCCTCCCCATCTCTCTGCTTGTATCTTCCCCTCCCCCCCTACCTCTGTCCATCTCCTCCCCCTCTTCTTACTTCTATCTTTGCCTATCTCCTACTTCCCCCTCGATGTCTGTCCATCTCCTCGTCCCGCCTTACTCGTTCATAGCCCCACAATTAATGTGTGTGCGGAGTTTGGTTGAGATCGTTCCTGGGTTTTATAATGAGCTTTTTATCAGAGGCTTGGCTCGCATACGCATATGTAAAATATATTTTACATATATTTTAAATATTTCACGCGTATTTATTCACATGTTTTACTTGCATGTCTAGTGTATTTTGGGCGGCAGTTTCATTTTCACGCAGCTTATTGTTTATGACGCCGTATCTGCTGGACAATGTGCTGCACAATGATATAATTTTGCAGGTACATACAGTTGTATATGGACCTCCTGTTTGTGAAATGTATTCTGAATAGAGATATTAATAAAGAAGTGATAAATTAAAACGTTATGCATGATGTAGCAGTCTGTCATGCATCTCAGTATTTATGACGTCATATCTCCTGAAGAATGTGTCGTAAAATGATATTTTTGTAGGTACTTTCAGCAGCAACTGTGGATACTGTCTGCGAAAAGTGTTGCAAATACAGTTTGTAACAAAGAAGCAATAAATTACGACGATATGTATGATGCTGTAATTTCTTACACATTCTGTGTTTGTGGCGTGGTATCTCTTGAACTAAATGTAGTACAGTCATGTAATTTTTAAGGTGCATCCCGTAGTTTATGTGAGTACTGTCTGGAAAATGTGCGACGAATACAGTTTTTAGTAAAGTAGTAATGAACTAAAACATCATGCTTCAGGTGGCAGTTTTACTGCATAAACACAGAAAATGTAGTATGCGACAAAATTTTTCCTTTCGCCATTTAGTGGGGAACGTCAGCAGGAAAAAGTTTTTAAAGGTTTAAAATTATGTGTATTGTAACTATGAAGGTTTTCCCGGCGTATTAGTATATCAAATTCTTGTCAGGTTTCCAGCCGGATCAAACTGTCATCTGAACTCAATATTTCAGCGGTCCACCTGGCCGCCATCATCAGATGAGAAAAGCTACGCTGCTCTCACCGATAACTGATTCCACTCGACGATATGTTTCTTCTTTGGCCACATGGAATAGACTCATTGCACCGGTTATTGGACCATTTTAATTGTCTTCATCCGAACATCAAATGTACGATGGAAATTGAAAAGGAGGGAAAGTTACCTTTTTTGGATGTACTAGTTTATAGAAAAGAAGACTGAACTCTTGGACACAGTGTTTACAGGAAGCAGACTCATACCGATAGGTATTCACACGCTACCAGTTGCCATCCACCTTTTCAACGTAGAGGAGTCCTTCGGACCTTGGTTAAACGAGCATATGCTGTCTCCGATGCTGAGAATTTACCACAGGAGCTGCAACATCTTAAGGACGTGTTCAATAATAACGGCTATACGGACCGACAAATTCGACGTGCTTTTGAGTTTGGACCTCTAACTGAATCCTCTGACGACACCTTTAGGTCTGTGGCTTTTCTTCCGTATACTGGGAACGTGTCCGCCAAGATAGGTAGACTTGTGAAGAAATATGACATCAGATGTGTTTTTCGCCTGGCAGCTAAGATCCGAGCAATTCTTGGTCCTGTTAAAGATCATTTAGGTTTGAGGAAGTCTGGCGTTTACAAAATACCGTGTGAGTGCGGGAAAGTTTACATTGGCCAAACTATTCGCACCGTCAACGACAAATATATTGAACATCATCGCCATACGCGATTATTACAACCAGATAAATCTGCGGTGGCTGAGCATTGCCTTACACAGGATGCTATATAATGAGACGCAAGTAATTGCAAATGCTTCGCGGTACTGGGATTGTGTTTTAAAAGAGTCTGTTGAAATAAGACTAGCAGATAATATCATTAATCGTGATAATGGATACCCGCTAAGTAAAACGTGGAATCCTGTTTTATCTGAAATGAAGAAACAACGGCATCTGAATCGGTCGGCTATGAATAATCATTTGTAACGATACATCGTATTCACCACCGGAGGCGCTGCAACTCTTTTTGCCCCAGGGGGCAGCAGGAATGATTGAGCGCGTGCGCACTGTATTTAGCGCATGCGCTCTAGTACTTCCGATGCATATAAAAGTACAGTCATTTGCGATTGGAATCAGTTATCGGCGACAGCAGCGTAGCTTTTCTCACCAGATGATGGCGGCCAGGTAGACCGCTGAAATATTGAGTTCAGATGACAGTTGCTCCGGCTGAAAACCCGACAAGATTTTGAAATCATGATGTTTAGTTTCTCGCTGTTCTCATTTCTACTATTTCTCATTACCCTCGTCTTTCTGCGATTTACTCTCAATCCATACTCTGTACTCATTAGACTGTTCGTTCCGTTCAGCAGATCATGTAATTCTTCTTCACTTTCACTCAGGAAAGCAATGTCATCAGCGAATCGTATCACTGATATCCTTTCACTTGAATTTTAATTCCACTCCTGAACCTTTCTTTTATTTCCATCTTTGCTTCTTCGATGTACAAATTGAACAGCTGGGCTGAAGGCTACATTCTTGTTTTAGACCCTTTTTAATACGAGCACTTCGTTCTTGGTCGTCCACTCTTATTATTCCCTTTTGGCTGTTGTACATATTGTATATTACCTATCTCTCCCTATAGCTTACCTCTATTTTTTCAGAATTTAGAACATCTTGCACTATTTTACATTGTCGAACGCTTGTTCCAAGGCGACAAATCCTATGAAAGTGTCTTGATTTTACTTTAGTTTTGCGTCCGTTATTAACTGCTACGTCAGAATTGCCTCTCTCGTGCCTTTACCTTTCCTAAAGCCAAACTAATCGTCATCTAGCGCATCCTCAATTTTCTTTTTCATGCTTCTGTATATTATTAACTTGGAAGCATCAGCTGTTAAGCCGATTGTGCCATAATTCTCACACTTGGCAGCTCTTGCCGTCTTCCAAATTGTGTGGATGATGCTTTTCCGAAAGTCAGTTGGTATGTCACCAGACTCACACATTCTACACACCAACGTGAATAGTCGTTTTATTGCCACTTCCCCCAATGATTTTAGAAATTCTGATGGAATGTTATCTCTCCCTTTTGCCTTATTTGATCTTAAGTCCTCCAAAGATCTTTTAAATTGTGATTCTAATACTGGATCCCCTATCTCTTCTAAATCGACTCCTGTTTCTTCTTCTATCACATCAGGCAAATCTTCCCCCTCATAGAGGCTTTCAATAAATCTTTCCACCTATCCACTCTCTCTTCTGCATTTAAGAGTGGAATTCCTGTTGCGATCTTAATATTATCACTCTTGCTTTTAATGTCACCGAAGGTTGTTTTGACTTTCCTGTATCCCGAGTCTGTCCTTCCGACATTCATTTCTTTTTCGATGTCTTCATATTTCAGTGTTCAGATAACTCGAGTATTGGTATTCTCGTGTAGTGGGCTATACTGCCTTTTCACCTCCTAACCCTATGATAACTATGTAGTTCTTACCTCCAGATCGATTGTTTCCAGACAGTAAATGGTATTTGAACCATGTTTGGTTGAAATGGGTCCTGTGGTATAGGAGGAGATGGGGAACATATAAACATAAATACGTACACTCATTTTTTTTTAATTTGTATGGATATGTTAAGAAAGTACAACAGAAGCAACTTCTCAATGAACACCACTAAAGATCGCACTCATGTGGGGAAAAGTTTAACAGCAACGTCATAACAGTTCCTACATTTTAAAGCTGAGTACACTGTGCTAGTGGGGTATCACTGAGGTAGGCCAAAGTCCGTACAGTTTGTGGATGATGGCACTGACAGTGCCTCGAATGACTAGACGCAACAAACGAAGACGTAGCTGCGACTGACGTATGCTGTACTCTGGCGAATGGAACTCTGATTGACGGACTGCCTGAGCAGTTGGCTCTCGACCCGTAGAACCAAAGCTGCGAACTCTCTATGTCGACGAACTGGAGGGCGGCAGGTCTGTGGACTACCAGCAGGTGGTGCCGGTGCTATCGTGGCTCGCGGAGGGGAGAGCGACGGCTGCCGCAGACCTGGTGTGCTGGAGTGGAGCTCGGTAGCGCCTGTGAGGGGCGGCGACTGCTGCGCACTGCTGCATGGCGGGTGGCCGGAACGAAAGGCGCCAGCCACCGATACCACAGGTGTTTCGTTACTAGCTGCACTGCATCGGCACCAGCCAGTCTACACTATACGAAAACTTGTATGTATATGGTGTCTGTTTTTTCGAACATGTCCGAAAAAGCAGACACCATATCCATATAAGTATATAGTTCTGGCAATACGACCATGACCTTCCTCTTCTGTGCGGATGGACACATATTATCCGAACTCTTACGTTACTTGGTAAGAATGTCTTCCACAAGTAATGTAGGGACACTACGAATGTAGTGTTTGGACGTATAAGGTGAGAATGTGGGTCTCGCGGGAGGCGTGCGAGAGATAGTCCCTGCAGTCACATAATCCTCTGTGCCTTCGTTGGCGCAGCTGGATAGTGTCTGCCATGTAAGTAGGAGATCCCAGGTTTGAGTCCCGGTCGGGGCACACATTTTCTCCTGTCCCCGTTGATAGATATCAATGCCCGTCAGCAGCTGAAGGTATTAATATATAATTCTAATTTCACTATATGAAAATGTCGAAATTCTTGGGCTGACTTCATATTTTTTGAAACCCATGGTGAAACAAGCGCATCAAATAAGAAAGAATTTCATAAATAAAGATAGCGGTTTAAACTTGGGAAATCATGAAATCCGGCCCTTTCTTTAATAAACTCACTACGATGCAGCTGATAATGACACATCGATACACTAGTATGGATCGACCGCATAGCCACAGATTCAATATGGGCAAAGTTTTTGTCGCCAGTCAACGTCTCCGGTGGTAGTGGTTTAAAACGACGGAACGCGTACTATAGCTTCAGTGTATCGGTTGACTCTGAAGATGGCCAAAAGGTACATGGTCGAAATATTAGAAGAAGAGAAAACAGAGTTTATGTGACTGCGTTCCTGAAATTTAATCGACCGGTTACTGTGCTGCGAAAACTTGAAAATGCAACTCAGAAGATTGCCTGCGAGGGGCGAGAGAGGGTGCGGGGTAACGTCTCTTCCCCACGACCTCTTGCAGCCTCGGCCGACTACGGTGGAAAACTGCTGGGTCGAATGTCTGATGAACCGGTAAGCGAGATGATTTCTTCTGCCTCTCCAATGTCTTCAGAGCGCGAGAAGGAACAGACGATTTTTACTGAGTGTAGGGAAATAATCACGAATATTATACCATCGGGTTAGCAGGAATCTAGGGTTGGAAATTTTAAATATGTGTCGAAACAAAGTAGGCTGCTAGGTGACAACCATGCTCGTCCGTCTATAAGAACTACTACAAAAATTCGAAAAGAAAGAATCTCTGTTGGTGAATCTTGTATTTGTATCCCTGGGAAAAAAGTCTAAGACCTCGTGAACACAATTTTCACTGTGACAATTTTCGTACAATTGTCTTATGAGACACTGCAAGACATTTCTAATAATTGGAGAAGAGACTCCCTACTGTCCCTAAGCTCCTCATAACAATCACCAAAAGTTATGAACTGGTTTCACAAATTGCGAGTCTCCAGCCGGGTGCAGTCATTTTCAAACCACGATATTTCGATAGCGTTCCTTACCGTCATCTTCAGGTGATACCTGCAGACTGAGCGTCTCCACTGGATCTCCTCCCCTTTATACTCTGATCGCTCCCCACTCCTTCCCCGCGTCATGCCGCACGCGGCGGTGCGTGGATCGGTGGTGGGGAGGGGCGGGCTGCTAGCTGCTGGATGCGAACTGTGGACCATCAGATGTCCTGTGGCCTTCGTCGAGCGCGGAAGACGCTTTGGATCGGCGCTGTGCTTTTAGTTGGCTGAGTACCGGGTTCCAGGCTTTGCTGAGACTGAACCCTGCGTCTCTGTTGATCAGCCCATCAGCTACACGTATTTCTATCGCCTCCTTCAGAACACGGTCCCAAAAAGACGAGGACTGCCGTAAAACCTCCGTTTTCGCGTACTCCATAGTATCTCCAGTATCCATGTAATGTTCCGCAACCGCAGATTTTGTAGGCTGCTTAAGTTCAGTGTACCTTCTGTGTTCCTGGCATCTTTCTTCGATTGTCTGTACAGTTTGCCCGATGTATGCCTTATCGGATTTACACGGATTACGGTAGACACACGATTTGCGGGGCCCCAGGTCATCTTTTACTGTACCTAGCAGGGCACGCGTTTTCGGAGGTGGGCGGAAGACACTTTTAATGGTACACCGAGCCAGAATTCTGCCGATTTTGTTGGATACTTTGCTGGCGTAAGGCAGGTACGCCATTGTCTTTTCGTCCTCTTCGTTCTCTCTCTGCTGGGCTTGTGCATTTTGCCTGAAAGCACGTCGAATTTGACTCTCATTATATCCGTTCTTTTTGAAAACGTCCTTAAGGTGGTTAAGTTCTCCTTGTAGGCTTTCCTCATCCGATATTGCGCGAGCCCTGTGTACCAGAGTTCGCAGTACACCCTCACGCTGTGAAGGATGATGGCAGCTGCCGGCCGGTGTGGCCGTGCGGTTCTAGGCGCTTCAGTCTGGAACCGCGTGACCGCTACGGTCGCCGGTTCGAACCCTGCCTCGGGCATGGATGTGTGTGATGTCCTTAGGTTAGTTAGGTTTAAGTAGTTCTAAGTTCTAGGGAACTGATGACCACAGATGTTAAATCCCATAGTGCTCACAGCCATTTTTGATGATGGCAGCTGGTAGCGTGGAGATACAGAACAGTGTGGGTTTCCTTCCTGTATACACTGTGTCCCAAGGTGCCATCTGCTTTGCGCTTGGCTAGGACGTCCAGAAACGGGAGTTCACCATTCTCTTCCACCTCCATGGTGAATTTGATGTTAGGATGCAGTACGATTGTACGACGGCTATAAGGTTTACCAGTAACTCATGAAAATTTGTGCCTCATCGGGACTCGAACCCGGATTTTCCGCTTTACGCGAGTCTTAACCGCTTTGGCTAACCGCACACAACTCGCGGCCAGGCCCAGACTTTCACGTTTCCAAGTGTCTATGCCCAACAGCGCTCGCATACAAAATGTATGGTTCCCACACAGCCATGAAATACAGTAGGGTAGTGTCTGTATTTTACAGTGCTGTATATTCGATGCCATATGCAAACAATACAGACACATTCCTACTGTATTTCATGCGAAAGCACAACCTGACGAGCAAGACAATGTCTCTCCCTGTGCGGGAATTATGCAATTCGTATGCGAGCGCTGTTGGGCGTAGTAACTGCCTTCTGCTTCACGTCTGCTGTGCAGCGAGCTACCTTAATTTAAGGATTAACTGTATTTTTCTTACTTGTCACTTCTTCTTCCGTGTGTTTTTGCTTTTAGGAAGCTTTAATTATCGAGTGCTAGTTATACTGTTCCATAGATTTCGTGTTTGTTTTGAATACAGTCAGAGAGAGTCCCTTTAGTCAACCATAGTGCCAGTAGTGCTAGTGTTTGTTTTCAACACAGTCCAGAGACAGGTAGTGCTATTTTCATTGTTTTCTACAAGAAGTGGCTAGCAACCACAGTTTAGTCAACAATCAGCCGCCTTTAGTGAATTAGCAGTGTAGTTAAAAGTTGATTAACTGTCTACAGTAAACCGATTTGTTAGGATGGATAGGTTGTGTGACTGTTGTGTACGGACGCAGGAGGAGCTGGCCACTGTTCGCGAACAGCTGAACGTGTTGATGGCCGCGGTCAGCCGTCTTCAGGCTGCTGCCTCGGAGTGTAGCGGAAGTGGGGAGTCTGGTGCGTCGCATGGTACACGCCAGGTGTTACATGCTTCACCCACTGTCCCTGCTGTCGAGACATCTTCGCGGGTACCGGGCGCGGTTGGGCCACCCTCTCCCCAAGGGGAGTGGCGGGTTCAGCGACGTTCGCGGCGCACGAGGCGGAGGGTAAATGTGGAGGCTGGCCATGTGGCATCGCCAGCTCTGCCTGTGAGTGGACATGTGGCCGCTCCTTCAGCAAGGCCCGAGCAGGCACACGGGGGTAGGGGTTTATTAGTTATTGGGAGCTCCAACGTTAGGCGGGTGATGGAGCCCCTTAGGGAAATAGCGGAACGGTCGGGGAAGAAGGCCAGTGTTCACTCTGTCTGCTTGCCGGGGGGTCTCATCCGAGATGTGGAGGAGGCCCTGCCGGCGGCGATAGAGAGCACTGGGTGCACACGACTGCAAATTGTTGCTCATGACGGCACCAATGACTCATGCCGTCTGGGTTCAGAGGTCATCCTCAGTTCGTACAGGCGGTTGGCGGAATTGGTGAAGGCTGAAAGCCTCGCTCGCGGGGTGGAATCAGAGCTAACTATTTGTAGTATCGTTCCCAGAACCGTTCGCGGTCCTCTGGTTTGGAGCCAAGTGGACGGCTTAAATCAGAGGCTCAGGCGATTCTGCGGAGATCTGGGGTGCAAATTTCTCGACCTCCGCTATCGGGTGGAGAAATGTAGGGTCCCCCTGAATAGGTCAGGCGTGCACTACACGCCGGAAGCGGCTACAAGGGTAGCGGAGTACGTGTGGAGTGCACATCAGGGTTTTTTAGGTTAGAGAATTCCCTCCCTAGGCCCGACAAGACGCCTCCTGAGACGCGGCAAGGTAGGAGTAGGCAAAATGCAACAGGGAATAACAATATTAATGTGCTAATAGTAAACTGCAGGAGCGTCTATAGAAAGGTCCCAGAACTGCTCTCATCAATAAACAGTCACAACGCCCATATAGTACTAGGGACAGAAAGTTGGCTGAAACCAGACGTAAACAGTAATGAAAACCTAAACTCAGATTGGATTGTATACCGCAGAGACAGGCTGGACAGTGAAGGGGGAGGCGTGTTTACAGCGATAAGAAGTGCAATAGTATCGAAGGAAGTTGACGGAGATCCGAAATGTGAAATAATTTGGGTGAAGGTCACGGTTAAAGCAGGCTCAGACATGGTAATTGGATGTCTCTATAGGCCCCCTGGCTCAGCAGCTGTTGTGGCTGAGCACCTGAAGGATAATTTGGAAAATATTTCGAGTAGATTTCCCCACCGTGTTATAGTTCTGGGTGGAGATTTTAATTTGCCGGATATAGACTGGGAGACTCAAACGTTCATAACGGGTGGCAGGGACAAAGAATCTAGGGAAATTTTTTTAAGTGCTTTATCTGAAAACTACATCTACATCTACATCTACATTTATACTCCGCAAGCCACCCAACGGTGTGTGGTGGAGGGCACTTTACGTACCACTGTCATTACCTCCCTTTCCTGTCCCAGTCGCGTATGGTTCGCGGGAAGAACGACTGTCTGAAAGCCTCCGTGCGCGCTCTAATCTCTCTAATTTTACATTCGTGATCTCCTCGGGAGGTATAAATAGGGGGAAGCAATATATTCGATACCTCATACAGAAACGCACCCTCTTGAAACCTGGCGAGCAAGCTACACCGCGATGCAGAGCGCCTCTCTTGCAGAGTCTGCCACTTGAGTTTGTTAAACATCTCCGTAACGCTATCACGGTTACCAAATAACCCTGTGACGAAACGCGCCGCTCTTCTTTGGATCTTCTCTATCTCCTCCGTCAACCCGATCTGGTATGGATCCCACACTGATGAGCAATACTCAAGTATAGGTCGAACGAGTGTTTTGTAAGCCATCTCCTTTGTTGATGGACTACATTTTCTAAGGATTCTCCCAATGAATCTCAACCAGGTACCCGCCTTACCGACAATTAATTTTATATGATAATTCCACTTCAAATCGTTCCGCACGCATACTCCCAGATATTTTACAGAAGTAACTGCTACCAGTGTTTGTTCCGCTATCATATAATCATACAATAAGGGATCTATCTTTCTATGTATTCGCAATACATTACATTTGTCTACGTTAAGGGTCAGTTGCCACTCCCTGCACCAAGTGCCTATCCGCTGCAGATCTTCCTGCATTTCCCTACAATTTTCTAATGCTGCAACTTCTCTGTATACTACAGCATCATCCGCGAAAAGCCGCATGGAACTTCCGACACTATCTACTAGGTCATTTATATATATTGTGAAAAGCAATGGTCCCATAGCACTCCCCTGTGGCACGCCAGAGGTTACTTTAACGTCTGTAGACGTCTCTCCATTGATAACAACATGCTGTGTTCTGTTTGCTAAAAACTCTTCAATCCAGCCACACAGCTGGTCTGATATTCCGTAGGCTCTTACTTTGTTTATCAGGCGACAGTGCGGAACTGTATCGAACGCCTTCCGGAAGTCAAGAAAAATAGCATCTACCTGGGAGCCTGTATCTAATATTTTCTGGGTCTCATGAACAAATAAAGCGAGTTGGGTCTCACACGATCGCTGTTTTCGGAATCCATGTTGATTCCTACATAGTAGATTCTGGGTTTCCAAAAACGACATGATACTCGAGCAAAAAACATGTTTTACAATTCTACAACAGATCGACGTCAGAGATATAGGTCTATAGTTTTGCGCATCTGCTCGACGACCCTTCTTGAAGACTGGGACTAACTGTGCTCTTTTCCAATCATTTGGAACCTTCTGTTCCTCTAGAGACTTGCGGTACACGGCTATTAGAAGGGGGGCAAGTTCTGTCGCGTACTCTGTGTAGAATCGAATTGGTATCCCATCAGGTCCAGTGGACTTTCCTCTGTTGAGTGATTCCAGTTGCTTTTATATTCCTTGGACACTTATTTCGATGTCGGCCATTTTTTCGTTTGTGCAAGGATTTAGAGAAGGAACTGCAGTGCGGTCTTCCTCTGTGAAACAGCTTTGGAAAAAGGTGTTTAGTATTTCAGCTTTACGCGTGTCATCCTCTGTTTCAATGCCATCATCATCCCGGGGTGTCTGGATATGCTGTTTCGAGCCACTTACTGATTTAACGTAAGACCAGAACTTCCTAGGATTTTCTGTCAAGTCGGTACTACCTTGAGCAGTTAAACAGAGAACCGACTCGTGGCGATAACATATTAGACCTTCTGGTGACAAACAGACCCGAACTATTTGAAAAGTTAACGCAGAACAGGGAATCAGCGATCATAAAGCAGTCATTGCATCGATGATTTCAGCCGCAAATAGAAATATTAAAAAAGGTAGGAAGATTTTTCTGTTTAGCAAAAGTGACAAACAGCAGATTACAGAGTACCTGACGGCTCAACACAAAAGTTTTGTCTCAAGTACAGATAGTGTTGAGGATCAGTGGACAAAGTTCGAAACCATCGTACAATATGCGTTAGATGAGTATGTGCCAAGCAAGATCGTAAGAGGTGGAAAAGAGCCACCGTGGTACAACAACCGAGTTAGAAAACTGCTGCGGAAGCAAAGGGAACTTCACTGCAAGCATAAACATAGCCAAAGCCCTGCAGACAAACAAAAATTACGCGAAGCGAAATGTAGTATGAGGAGGGCTATCCGAGAGGCGTTCAATGAATTCGAATGTAAAGTTCTATGTACTGACTTGGCAGAAAATCCTAAGAAATTTTGGTCTTATGTCAAAGCGGTAGGTAGATCAAAACAAAATGTCCAGACACTCTGTGACCAAAATGGTACTGAAACAGAGGATGACAGACTAAAGGCCGAAATACTAAATGTCTTTTTCCAAAGCTGTTTCACAGAGGAAGACTGCACTGTAGTTCCTTCTCCAGATTGTCGCACAGATGACAAAATGGTAGATATCGAAATAGACTACAGAGGGATAGAGAAACAATTAAAATCGCTCAAAAGAGGAAAGGCCGCTGGACCTGATGGGATACCAGTTCGATTTTACACAGAGTACGCGAAGGAACTTGCATCCTTCTTGCAGCGGTGTACCGTAGGTCTCTAGAAGAGCGTAGCCTTCCAAAGGATTGGAAAATGGCACAGGTCATCCCCGTTTTCAAGAAGGGACGTCGAACACATGTGCAGAACTATAGACCTATATCTCTAACGTCGATCAGTTGTAGAATTTTGGAACACGTATTATGTTCGAGTATAATGACTTTTCTGGAGACTAGAAATTTACTCTGTAGGAATCAGCATGGGTTTCGAAAAAGACGGACGTGTGAAACCCAGCTCGCACTATTCGTCCACGAGACTCAGAGGGCCATAGACACGGGTTCACAGGTAGATGCCGTGTTTCTTGACATCCGCAAGGCGTTCGATACAGTTCCCCACAGTCGTTTAATGAACAAAGTAAGAGCATATGGACTATCAGACCAATTGTGCGATGGGATTGAAGAGTTCCTAGATAACAGAATGCAGCATGTCATTCTCATTGGAGAGAAGTCTTCCGAAGTAAGAGTGATATCAGGTGTGCCGCAGGGGAGTGTCGTAGGACCGTTGCTATTCACAATATACATAAATGACCTTGTGGATGACATCGGAAGTTCACTGAGGCTGTTTGCAGATGATACTGTGGTGTAGCGAGAGGTTGTAACAATGGAAAACTGTACTGAAATGCAGGAAGATCTGCAGCGAATTGACGCATGGTGCAGGGAATGGCAATTCAATCTCAATGTAGACAAGTGTAATGTGCTGCGAATACATAGAAAGATAGATCCCTTATCATTTAGCTACAATATAGCAGGTCAGCTACTGGAAGCAGTTAATTCCATAAATTATTTGACAGTACGCATTAGGAGTGATTTAAAATGGAATGATCATATAAAGTTGATCGTCGGTAAAGCAGATGCCAAAGTGAGATTCATTGGAAGAATCCTAAGGAAATGCAATCCGAAAACAAAGGAAGTAGGTTACAGTACGCTTGTTCGACTACTGCTTGAATACTGCTCAGCAGTGTGGGATCCGTACCAGATAGGGTTGATAGAAGAGAGAGAGAAGATCCAACGGAGAGCAGCGCGCTTCGTTGCAGGATCATTTAGTAATCGCGAAAGCGTTACGGAGATGATAGATAAACTCCAGTGGAAGACTCTGCAGGAGAGACGCTCAGTAGCTCGATACGGGCTCTTGTTAAAGTTTCGGGAACATACCTTCACCGAAGAGTCAAGCAGTATATAGCTCGCTCTTACGTATATCTCGCGAAGAGACCATGAGGATAAAATCAGAGAGATTAGAGCCCACACAGAAGCATACCGACAATCCTCCTTTCCACGAACAATATGAGACTGGAATAGAAGGGAGAACCGATAGAGGTACTCAGGGTACCCTCCGCCACACACCGGCAGGTAGCTTGCGGAGTATGGATGTAGATGTAGATGTAGACTCTAGAAAATATGAAAGTTTGGGTCTGGCCGTGAGACGTGAACGGGCAGCCAAAGCGGCTAAGGTGACTGCTCGCGTAAAGGGGGAAATCCGGGTTCGAGTCCTGGTCCGGCACAAATTTTCGTAAGTTACTAGTAAACCGTATGGCTGTCGTACAGTAGTATTCGCAATTTGTGAATGCATCTCATAATTTAATACGGCTGTCAATCGTCTGCAGTGTCTGTTCCTTCAGACATACACGCATGTGCGAAGTATCATTGCATCGAGCTACACGGACACTACGCTACTGTGTGAATCAAAGAAAGAGTAGAATTTTCATAGTCGGTCTGCATTGCGCATTAAGGAAACTGCTGCATGAAATGAGACTCTAATGAAAAACATGTACTGACAACAGGAAAACTTTGACTGAGCTCTCGAATGGTGCGCTTTGACGAGCGAAATACTTGAGCAATCTCAGTACTTTCCGATATCAGGACAGAAAAATGGTTTAGATCGATGTTGTGTAGACATTAATCTTATGTTTAGTAATTGATGGTAGAGTGAAAATATTACGAGTCTCATTACAGATGCGAGCTAAACAAATAGACGTATTTGCTCATGCAGGTTCCAAAGCGGATTTTTCAGCTAAGCAGAACAGATTTTTAGAGGTGGAAGAGCCAGAGGAGATTCTTCTTTCTCCTCCTAACGTTATCTGTTATCTTCACGGGGTCGGCATACTTATCTGGATACGGCAGTGTTAGAGGTAAAGGGTGGTCGGATGCCCGATCCCTACTCTTCGCCTCTTTCTACCTCCCCGCTCCCCATCCCTATCTTCAACCCCCCCCCCCCCCGCCCCCCCCGACGGAATTTATGTAGCATATCTGTTTGCTCTTAGCGTTACACATGAGGAAAGGGTGACAACGTTTTTGAAATGTTTGAGAATCGTGGAACTCAGGTGGGACGGGGGTACCATCCCGTATTCACCTACTCGGATGTGCGAAACCACCTAAAAACCACATCCATAAAGCCAACGGAGATTATCACAGACAAATTTCGAAAGGTGAATGGAGGAAAAATTGGTCTCCAATGTACCCAATGATAGTAAAAAATGTTTATACTGCTCCTTATCGTGGTGTGTACAAAATAAACTAGTCTTATAACATGCTGTTAAAATCAAAATGATTAACTGGCTGCGATATAATAATTCCCCTCACAACGAAACCACGAAGTTCGAATTGTCTGAGCTGATTCAAAAGTTTGAAAGCCTCGAACAGAGGTGACGCTTTGATGAATTAGTGAGAAGTCGAGGGCATAGAGTTCTCCAGTTACTACCTTACATCCGTGAAGTGAATGCCACAGGGATGACCGGGGCGAAAATTATAAGAACTGAGGGGAAACAGAACACAAAAGTGAACATTTCGCCAGAGAAAGTTCAAGAGGCAACAAAGAACGCGACAGCTTGTCTATCTACAGCTGGCTGGGCGTATTGCGATGAACACGATATCTAAACAAAGAATACATATGCGGAAAAGGACGAGTCAGTAGATGACACCATTGACGAAACTGTCATAAACTTTGGTGTGATGGATTCTAAAGATGACGATAGTGATGCCGGCAATGACCCTTCAGTTTCTGATCTGGGACGACCATGAAACTGGAGTGACAGCGACTGAAGGAATCGACCGGCAACCCAAACCCAGACGAGTAGCAGCTACCAGTACAGTGGCCATACAAATGATGAACTTGCTGTTATTATTCCGAAACTATCAGTGAGCTGAAGTGGTATTAAGACTTAATATATTTGCGTCACGTGTACGTAAATAGGTGACTCACATAATGTTGACACAATTACGTTAACGATAGTTTTAGAACGGCTAATACTGTTCTGCTGGTGGTTACGTCACGATCTCAGCCTTATTTCTCTTCCGTGTATTATTTCTAAGCAGCCGGCAGTAGACGTCCTTATCGTCATGGATAAGTGCAAGTAAAATGCAAAGTTTATTGAACTTCAACTTCTTTATCTGTAAACCCTTTACGACGACATAGTGTCTAGTGTATCTGGGATCGTAAAACAGGTAAGATCTTTAGACACTAGGAAGGCATCTGGCCCAGATGGTATCCCTGTAAGATTATATGTTTATGCTACAAATATAGCACCATTCTTATCCATCATCTATCAAAGATCATTGGAGCAGCGGTAAGTTCCACGAGACTGGAAGAAGGCCCAGGTCATAGCAATGTATAAAAACGGTAGAAAATCGGATGCACGTAATTACCCGCCAATTTCACTGACATCGGTTTGTTGTATAATCATGGAACATATTTTGTGTTCAAACATAATGACCTTTCTGGACTCTGAGAAGCTCATCTGCAGAAACCAGCACGGTTTTAGGAAACAGCGATCATGCGAGATACAGCTGGCCCTTTTTGTGCATGATATACAACAGGCTCCCAGGTTTATGCCATATTTCTCGACTTTCGAAAGGCTTTCGACTCAATTCGCTCTGTCGCTTGCTCCAAAAAGTACGCGCTTACGGTCTGTCCGATGACGTATGCTGTTGGATAGAAAGTTTTCTAACAGACAGAGAGCAGTATGTCGTCTTGAATGGGGTGACTTCAACAAAAACAAGCGTAACTTCAGGTGTGCCCCAGGGCAGCGTAATAGGTCCGCTGCTTTTTACGATTTATATAAACGATCTGGTTGATTGTACAGACAGTGACATTAGATTGTTTACCGATGATGCTGTAGTCTATAGGAAACTAGTACCACACGAACGTTGCGAACAAATCAATGAGGATTTGCAGAAAATAAATGCGCGTTGTAATGACTGGTAGTTATCTCTCAATATTAGTAAGTGTAACCTAATGCGTTTAACAAGGCGAAAATCCCCATTAATGTACGAGTACAAAATAAATGCCCAGTCTTTGGAAGCAGTAACATCCGTCAAGTATCTGGGTGTGACTATTCGAAATGATCTCAAATGAAGTGATCCGATTACACAAGTAACGGGCAAGGCGAACTCTAAATCGAGGTTTATTGGTAGAATCCTGAAGCGATGCAGTCCTTCCACAAAGGAAATTGCTTACAATACGTTAGTTCGTCCAGTCTTAGAGTATTGTTCGTCTGTATGGGACCCTTACCAGTTAAGTCTCATTCAAGAGATTTAGAAGGTCCAAAGAAGAGCAGCAAGATTCGTAACTGGTACATTTAGCCATCGCGAGAGCGTTACAAATCTCATAGAAAGTTTGAAGTGGGATGCACTTGCAGATAGACGACGTGCTAAACGGAAGGGGCTGCTCACTAAATTCCGAAATCCGATCTTCGATGTAGAGTATATATTATTACCACCAACTTTCATATCGCACAATAATCACCATTCAAAGATAAGGGCAATTAGAGATCGCACTGAGGCATTCAGACAGTCGTTTCTCCCTCGTACGATCCGCAAGTGGAACAGAGGCGGGGGGGGGGGGGATATAACTTTGGCGCTAATTGTACCCTCCGCCACACATCGCTTGGTGGCTAGCGGAGTATACATGTAGATGTAGATCGAGGCACATTAACAACAGTTGCGGACTGGAACATTTCAAGGGGAGTGCCGAAAGATTTCAGAGGGAGATTAACGGCTGTTACTTTTGCGTCACCTCGCTGCCGACTGCTTTGTGAACCGAACGTGCAAGACAAAGAGAAACACGTGAGGGCGTCGCTTGGTGCTGTCAGTAGGGCGCTAACCGCCCCTCGGCTTCAGGAAGGACTGTGCCCCGGGCCCTGTGTGTGCCGCTTAACGGACAAAGCCAAGGAGGCGCCCCGCACACCACTGCCGGATGCCTGTGCAAACTCCCCGGGGAGGAAAACAAACACGCCGCTCCGACATCGATGTATCGACCTCCGGCGCCGAGGAAAGCGCTTTTCCACTCCCGCCGGAAAATACCAGGGGACGACCCTCTCTCTAGATGAGGCGGAATCTCTGAGGTCGGCTGTCAGAAGGAAAGCTGAACGGGGCGTGTAATGAACTGCTTCTACATGTGATGTTCTGCCTTGTACGTCTCTGTCCGCACTTGTCTCCTCATATCGGAGACCCTCAGCTAGTTTAGACTGGTTTACTTATCTGCACGTCTCGTGCATCGTTCTTTGTTCACATAACTTCGGGAACGCAGCTGGGTGATGCTGTCAGACTGGGTGTGCTCCTATCGAACTATCGGTGGTTGTCGAAGACGCCACCCGGTTGCGTTTCTGTAAATTATTTGAACATTGAATACGCTGGGAGAAACACAGCTCTCACTTTTTCATTCCTTACTGATCTACAATGAATTACACTTAATTATCATCAGTCTCTCTCTCTCTCTCTCTATCTCTATTTCTCTCTCAAGCACGCGCACGCCCTCACACACATACACAAATTACCATATTATTGCACGTCCAGAAATTCTTTTGTGCAGTAGGAGGAATTGTCAGGTATATATAATCTCAAACTTCCTCGTAAATTAATACTGTGTCCCATACTGGGACTCGTACCAGGGACCTTCGCCTTTCGCAAGCCAGTGCCCTTCCAACTGAACTACCTGAGCACGACTCACAACCAGTCCTCACAGCTTCACTTCCGGCAGATCCTTCCCTCCTAACTTCCAACTTCGCGAAGTTCTCGTGCTTACTCTTGGAAGAGAGGATACTGCGGAGAACTGGTTTGTTATCTGCAGCCTACATGAAGAAATACAGAATGAATTTTTACCCTGCAGCGTTTATGTGTTGATTTGAAGCTTCCTGTTAGAGTGAAAATTCATTCTGGGTACAATTCCATTCACGTTTGAAGATAATAAAATTATCAGTTAAATAAAAGTAAATATCACCATGAATCCATATTTATATATGAATGGTTTATATGAATGTAAAACGACTCGTTGCACATCATTACAATAAACCGCACGAATGATCCAAGGAACATAAAACTAACTAACTAACAAAGCCTGTTAAATTCTTTCCACCACTGGGCAGGTAGAGGAAGTCTTTTATGACCAAAGTACGTCACTCCTTCCAGTGCTACAACGAATATATTACTCAAAGACGAATTACTCCAGAATACGATGTTGTCAGATATCAATGAACCAAAATGAGAGAAGTTACTTATCTTCGATATTTTAATCTAGGATATCTGATATTATCGGCAACGCGAAAGTTGCAGAACATCGACGTTTGAGAAGATGTGTAACATGTGATTTTCAGTTCAGGTTGTTGTCAATATAAAGGTGTAAGAATTTAGAATATTCTGCTGCATTCATTGATTTAATCCTCACGTATCCTTTCTGGGGTCGGGAATTATGCAGAACAGAATTGCAGACAATGCGTTTTATCAAAACTGAGGGACACTCCATTTACAGAGAACCACTTTTGATTTTCAAGAACATTTTATTCAGCTTTTCAAGCGTTGCATCTTCTACATAAGGCAGGATTATCATACTTGATTTGTCGTTGAAGAGAAGTGACTTTTTACTTCTTGGATACATGGTAGCAGATCATTTATACGCGAGAAGAAAATCCAGACCCAGGTAACAGGCCTCAAAGATAGTATCAGAAGAAAATAACACAATAAAATCACACTGGGGCAATCCATGGAATGACAGCAGTTTAAAAACACATACCAAATTCGTAGATAAATTGACTTCACATGGGTTAGAGAACCAAATACAGTCCTACTATAACAGTGAGAACACGAAGGGTGGCAGTTATTGAACTATATGAAATAAAATCGTTAAAACTTCTTAACGGCTTGCGTCAGAACGTTCAAACTGCCCGATTGGCCGCATGGCATGATGGGAATTAGTATGCTCATACATGGTTTGGCTTAGCCACGAAGTCCTCTTTCATTTGGAGGGGTTCGTCAATCAGCAAAATTGGTGCATTTGGGGGACTCAGAATACGTAATTCGTGATCGAGAAGTCTCTTCAACATCAGTGGGGATTCAGTGGTGTGCAATTTTTAGTCACGGAATAATTTATGCGATATTCGTTGATGGCACGGTGACTACCGAATGGTACGTGAATGTTTTGGAAGAGGATTTCATCCCTATTACCCAAAGTGACCCTGATTTTGGCGAGATGTCGTTCATGCAAGACGGATCTCGACCCAACGAAGCAGGAAAGTGTTTGATGTCCTGGAGTGGCACTTTGGGAACCGCATTCTGGCTCTGGGGTACACAAACGCCACTGGCTTGGGCCTCGATTGTTCGCCATATTCTCTGGATCTGAACGCGTGCGACTCCTTTTGTGGGACCATATTAAAGACAAGATGTACAGCAATAACCCTAAAACCATTGC
This sequence comes from Schistocerca piceifrons, assembly GCF_021461385.2. NCBI lineage: Eukaryota > Metazoa > Arthropoda > Insecta > Orthoptera > Acrididae > Schistocerca > Schistocerca piceifrons. The sequence continues at coordinate 855,087,921 of NC_060140.1, read as the reverse complement.
TGAGCTGAAAACAGCCATTCAGGAGGTCATCGACAGCACTGATGTTCCGACACTTCAGTGGGTCGTGCAGAATTTCGCTATTCGTCTGCGCCACGTCATCGCCAATGGTGGCAGGCATATCGAGTATGTCATCACATAACCCGAATATTTGTGGTGACGTTTAGATGTTGAATAAAGTGTGTGCACACCGTAGTTTGTAACTAATTTACGTTTTTTTTTCGTACAGTTCAATAATTTTCACCTTGTGCATGTATGGAAGTTTGTTCTGAATAATAGTTCCTACAATTTCTGCCAAATAACACAGTGAAAACAAACCAGAAATACAACAAGGTGTTGAAATTTCATAAAATTCAGAATTACAAAAAAAAAAAAAAGTAAATGGCTCCAAATAATTTTCCAAAATAGTTTTAGGCCGTGTACTCAAAACTGGCGTTATGAGCAACCACATAAAGAAAAATATGCAAGGTTCACAATTCACTCATTGCAAAAGGAACCAGAGTGGTAATTCAGCCCCAATGTATCGAAGGCACCAAAATAGGCCATGGGTTTACTTTACTTAGACGCGCTTAAGTTACATGGCAAAAGGTACAGTAACGTAACCTGGTAGTTCACTCCTCGTACTGCTGCACCACTGGCCGTAATGAACACAGCTGCTCAGAATTAGAGGTACTCTGTTACCAAAATGATCAATGATAAATAGTCACCCTTGCACAGACTAAAAACCTTTGTGCACACCAGCAACATTGTCTGCTCTTTCGTATAAGCACGTAACCAGTCGTATAAGGGAGAGAGCTAACATGTTGCATCATAAATAATGGAAGCCCTATGTGACAACACACTCACAATACGCTGCCCCAATTCATGCTTTCCAGGGACCACGAGGAACAGACTGCTCTCCAGCAGACAGTGCCGAGCGTGACGTAATGTTCCCTGTTTGGACAGCACCCTCTCCTCGTCTGCCAGCGACCAGACAACGGCTAACCTGACATCCTGTCCAGCTGCCGGGTTCCCTCTCCCGTGACTCGCTCGGTCGTACTCCCAGTTCTGGCCGATGTGTTCAGCTGGCCCTGCGCGCCAAATCGTGACAGCACAGGAGTTACGGCGCCCTCATGTAGCGGCGCTGCCAGAGCCGCTACTCTGCGGACACGACTTTTCAAACTGTGACAGGTGAGTAACATCGTTTAAGGACAAACTTGCTTTGCGGAAAGCTGATTCTCATTTTAACTAACACAATGCAAGTCAGATCTTTCATGGGTACCTAGCTTCCTCAAAAGTCACTTTGGAACTTACGTTATTTACACTCATGCTCTTACATTAAGGATAATGCTGACACATGGTGAAACAACGCTCTGGTGGGCGGTTTGCGGGTTTAAATCACCTCGGAGTGTGACCCTGCGGTGAATTTGGCCTGCGGTCGTCGCACTGTGGCGCTGGTGGCAGTCCACATACGAAGAGGTGTGTTGGTGCATGTCAGAGTACGGTGCAGCAAGTAAGTGTGCAGACCTTTTCAGACTGTGTATTGAAAATGGCTCAAAGAACACACATTGATGACGTTATGAATACTAGGGCGACTGGAGGCTGGTCAAACACAGCAGGTCGTAGCACGGGCACCCCGTGTGGCACAAAGTGTGATCTCAAGATTATGGCAACGATTCCAGCAGACATGAAACGTATCCAGGCGCTACAGTAGGGGACGTCCACAGAAGACCGATATCTCACCATCAGTGCCCGCAGACTGCCAGAGAGTACTGCAGGTACCCTTGCTCGGGACCTTACCGCAGCCATTGGAACGGTTGTCTCCAGACACACAGTCTACAGACGACTGAACAGACATGGTTTATTCGCCTGGAGACCTGCAAGGTGCATTCCACTGACCCCTGGTCACAGGAGAGCCCGTAAAGCCTGGTTCAAAAAATGGTTCAAATGGCTCTGAGCACTATGGAACTTAACATCTGTGGTCATCAGTCCCCTAGAACTTAGAACTACTTAAACCTAACTAACCTAAGGACATCACACACATCCATGCCCGAGGCAGGATTCGAACCTGCGACCGTAGCAGTCGCGCGGTTCCGGACTGAGCGCCTAGAACCGCTAGACCACCGCGGTCAAGAACACAGTACATGGGCATTGAAACAGTGGTCCCATGTTATGTTCACGGACGAGTCCAGGTATAATCTGAACAGTGATTCTCGCCGGGTTTTCATCTGGCGTGAACCAGGAACCAGATACCAGTCCCTTGATGTCCTTGAAAGGGACCTGTATGGAGGTTGGTTTGGTGGTGTGGGGCGGGATTATGATTGGTGCACGTACACCCCTGCATGTCTCTGACAGAGGAACTGTAACAGGTCAAGTGTATCGGGACATCATTTTGCACCAGTATGTCCGCCTTTTCAGCGGTGCAGTGGGTCCCACCTTCCTCATGATGGCAGATAAGGCACGGCCCCACCGAGCTGCCATCGTGGAGGTGTACCTTGAAACAGAAGATATCTGGCGAATGGAGTGGCCTGCCTGCTCCAGACCTAAACCCCATCGAGCACGTCTGGGATGCTCTCTGTCGACGTATCGCTGCACGTCTTCAAACCCCTAGGACACTTCAGGAGCTCCGACAGGCACTGGAGCAAGAATGGGAGGAGGCTATACCCCAGCACCTGCTCGACCACCTGATCCAGAGTGTGCCACCAACCCGTTCTGCGGCCTGTGCACGTGTGCATGGTGATCATATCCCATATTGGTGTCGGGGTACATGCGCTGGAAACAGTGGCGTTTTGTAGCACATGTGTTTCGGGACAGTTTTCTCAACTTATCACCAATACCGTGGACTTACGGATCTGTGTCGTGTGTGTTCCCTATGTGCCTATGCTATTAGCGCCAGTTCTGTGTAGTGCCACGTAGTGTGGCACCATATTCTGCAGTTATCCTTAATTCATGAGGATGAGTGTATTTCCCACAGTGGATTAGCATATAATTATGCAACTATATGTGCGAGATGCTTCCCAATCACTGTTACAGGCTACTAGGGGCTGTGGATGGGGTGTAGTAGACAATGTTTGGATAAGGAGATGGAACCCGTATCTGGAAAAGTACCACTTGGGTGTAAAATAAGTTTTCCCATGCTAACCTGAAGACAACGTCAGTTAGGAATGTAGTAGGCGTGGTATCATCGGTACTGAACTGATATCTATGGAAATATGTCGCCTGGACATATGATTCACATTTCTTACTACACCAGGTCTATATTCGTATATGGTTATGCCGTCATTCAGGCGATTGGCTCCTCGAAACAAACATTATGCCCGGGATGCATGCTGGTTGGAGCAGCATTATACAATAGGGGGCCATCCACCTGCACTCCCACAGGACGTGTGGCAGTAACTGAAGGCACCATGACAGCTGTGGACCACTTGAACAATAGACGACCTGCATCCCTTCATGCTTGATGTCTTTCCCCATGGTAATGGCATCTTTCAGCATGATAACTGTTCGTGTCACAAGGTCAAAATCATGCAACAATGGTTGTTGGACGATAGTGCCCTCATGTTGATGTCTTGGCCAAAAAATTCACCTGACTTGAACCTAATGGAACACATGGGCTAGCACTTCCACATCCTCGAACTACCAGCTGTTAATTTGCAAGAATTGAAAGTGTAGACATCTTGTGCCACATACCTTCGCAAACGTATCAAATCTATGCCACGCAGAGCTGTTGCTGTATAGCTCTCCAGAGGTGGACCAACAAGCTATTAAGTAGATTGTCATAATGCTTTGGCTCATGAGAGAGAGAGAGAGAGAGAGAGAGAGAGAGAGAGAGAGATGGAGAGTTGGCTTCCCGTGGGCAGGTAGTTTTATTAGAAATGTCTGATGATTAATGGAGTTACTTTTTGGAGAGTGGATTTCAGCGGTAGATTCCGGAGCACCGTATGGAGCTGTTGGCATGTTTATGGAGACATAACTACTGATGGACTAATTTTTAACTATCTGGCATATATATTCCATCAGAAGGGGTAGGCTAACTGTAGCCATATTGTTCCTCTTCTACCTTCGAATGGCGCAATTAAGAAGACATACACTCCTGGAAATGGAAAAAAGAACACATTGACACCGGTGTGTCAGACCCACCATACTTGCTCCGGACACTGCGAGAGGGCAATACAAGCAATGATCACACGCACGGCACAGCGGACACACCAGGAACCGCGGTGTTGGCCGTCGAATGGCGCTAGCTGCGCAGCATTTGTGCACCACCGCCGTCAGTGTCAGCCAGTTTGCCGTGGCATACGGAGCTCCATCGCAGTCTTTAACACTGGTAGCATGCCGCGACAGCGTGGACGTGAACCGTATGTGCAGTTGACGGACTTTGAGCGAGGGCGTATAGTGGGCATGCGGGAGGCCGGGTGGACGTACCGCCGAATTGCTCAACACGTGGGGCGTGAGGTCTCCACAGTACATCGATGTTGTCGCCAGTGGTCGGCGGAAGGTGCACGTGCCCGTCGACCTGGGAGCGGACCGCAGCGACGCACGGATGCACGCCAAGACCGTAGGATCCTACGCAGTGCCGTAGGGGACCGCACCGCCACTTCCCAGCAAATTAGGGACACTGTTGCTCCTGGGGTATCGGCGAGGACCATTCGCAACCGTCTCCATGAAGCTGGGCTACGGTCCCGCACACCGTTAGGCCGTCTTCCGCTCACGCCCCAACATCGTGCAGCCCGCCTCCAGTGGTGTCGCGACAGGCGTGAATGGAGGGACGAATGGAGACGTGTCGTCTTCAGCGATGAGAGTCGCTTCTGCCTTGGTGCCAATGATGGTCGTATGCGTGTTTGGCGCCGTGCAGGTGAGCGCCACAATCAGGACTGCATACGACCGAGGCACACAGGGCCAACACCCGGCATCATGGTGTGGGGAGCGATCTCCTACACTGGCCGTACATCACTGGTGATCGTCGAGGGGACACTGAATAGTGCACGGTACATCCAAACCGTCATCGAACCCATCGTTCTACCATTCCTAGACCGACAAGGGAACTTGCTGTTCCAACAGGACAATGCACGTCCGCATGCATCCCGTGCCACCCAACGTGCTCTAGAAGGTGTAAGTCAACTATCCTGGCCAGCAAGATCTCCGGATCTGTCCCCCATTGAGCATGTTTGGGACTGGATGAAGCGTCGTCTCACGCGGTCTGCACGTCCAGCACGAACGCTGGTCCAACTGAGGCGCCAGGTGGAAATGGCATGGCAAGCCGTTCCACAGGACTACATCCAGCATCTCTACGATCGTCTCCATGGGAGAATAGCAGCCTGCATTGTTGCGAAAGGTGGATATGCACTGTACTAGTGCCGACATTGTGCATGCTCTGTTGCCTGTGTCTATGTGCCTGTGGTTCTGTCAGTGTGATCATGTGATGTATCTGACCCCAGGAATGTGTCAATAAAGTTTCCCCTTCCTGGGACAATGAATTCATGGTGTTCTTATTTCAATTTCCAAGAGTGTAGATAAAAATATGAACCACGATATAAAGATTAATGAATGCACGTAATGTTGAATCTTGTTTTGATTCTAGTGCAGTGGTCTGTTGGTAGCATTTTATAGTTACGGAATTTGGAAGCAGATGGAATTGGAGAGTACATGATATGAGAAGGGATGTGGTTTGAAACTTGCGTAGGGTCAAGGGAGGGAATGCTTGTCATAGCAGGCCGATACGAATATTATTACACATGGCTCTTCATTTCCAACGGAAGAGGTAGGGTAGGTTACAGATAGTATGGGGAATAGATCTCAGGAATGATCTCATGGTCTGGGAGGAGAAGGCAGTTGAAATTACATTGTGAGAGAATATGGAGTGTGTGGATATGCAAAGAAAGCGGGATGTGGTGACATAGGTGCAGGAGCAAGGCTGCGATATCAGTGACAGGGTGGAGGGAGGGGGGAGGCATACCATGGATTGTCAGGACTTGATTTCATGGAGGAAACAGAGTGGGTGAAAAACTATTATGGCCACATCATAATTAGGTTAAAAACAAATTAACAAGTCTTTGAGACTAACAGTGGCAGTCCTAAGTGAAATAATTAATTTTGACTTTAATTTGATTCGTGATTGTATGTGTGTTTGGAGGGCGAATGAAAGATACCAAATAGACAGGGCATAAAGGTATTGTCTGTAATTTTTGTTGGTCGTATTCACAATTAATTCAGAAGATGGCAGTTTTGGTCAAGAGGGCATTTTCCGTCGTCAGGGAGCTTTTGTGCTGAGTCTGAACGGTCCTTCGCTTAAGAACCCCCCTGAGGCGCCAGCTAAGAGGTTCTGAGCCCTAGAAGAAGCCCATGTCTGTCAACTTAACGTAACCTAGCAATCTGCCCGAAACTGTGTGAAAGAGTACAGTTAGGTGGGCTGCTGAAAGTAGAGCAGTTTCTTCGACACCCAGTGTGTTTAATGGCCCTCACAGTAAGACGTCTGTCTCTATCTGGATCCCAACTTCTTCTGTCATCAACACATGTTTCTGTGGTCAGTAGAGACAGTCTCAACACTCAGTCGTCCTGCTGTTTTGGTGGTAATGCTGAGACAGTTCAACTGAGTGCTACAGGCACCAGAAGGGTTGATAACAGATTGCCTGTCAGTCGGAGAAAGAGTTAATGATCTTGTTGCTAGATGGTTGTGACAATCAGATTACCCACAGCTACGATGGTAGCTCATAGTCACAATTCTATATGTGTCACCAATACTTCCATGCCGCTGCTGAGGTACCCTGCGACGATCTAATGCCATGTGGCGTCATTGGCAGCATCTCTGTCGCTTCCCTCAATTATATGTTTTAGTTCTCCATTTTGTGCTTATACTCTACTCATGGTAGTGGTTTCAAGTGATTTACTGAGCATTGTCTCTTGGTACAGTAATAACTATCTCATATCCAGGAACTTCTGCCATAAATTTCAGTGCCTTTTAATCATTTTTCAATCGTGTTAGCATTATTACCATATGAGTATTTGTTGGTCTTCGTACGGATATACATATCTGTCTGAGTCTGTAGTCTACTATTATGTAAATTGCGTTGTGGTACGACCTTCCATTCATAATCTATCTTGATGCCAGGTATTCTCAATGCTGAATATGAAGACAGGGTCGAGTTGCCACTGTAGTAGGAGATGCATTCGATGCCACAGCCGTGGTAAGGACAGGGCTTAGGGTCGACGGTGCTCATTTCTAAGCCACATGGCTGGGAATACAGTTTCACTTTCTCACAACAGGACTTATGAATGTGAACCAGATGTCTCAGGAGGCGTGAGAATTCTTCTTTGGATATGAGATATGTAACTGCTGTGGCAAACTGCTGCGTGACACTCCCGTGAATAAAAAAGTAGCACACTCAGGTGCAGCTAAACAAAATTGCTAGGCACGGCACAGCTTTACTCACCTGCCCCATGCCTCATACACTTGGAGGCAATCAGACAGAAACGGTGGACACGGCTCTGATCACATACCCCGTGCCAGTGACATTGAGGTACTGTCAGACAGAAAGGCTAGTCACGGCTCCACATACCTGAACGGTGCTTGCAACTCTGTGGTACAGTCAGACACAAAGGGTTGGTGCAGCTCCGTTCACCTCCCCCTTGCCAGCCACACTGAAGTGCACCCAGAGAGAAATGATGAATCACTTGCCAGCTGGCAGCGACACTGACGCGCAGTCAGACGGAGTGCGCCTCGTTTCCACTCACCTGCCCTGTGCTGATGGTACTGAGGTTAAGCCAGACAGAAGGGCTCCACTCACCTGGCCGGTGCCGGCGACGTATCTGGCGATCTGCGCCAGCGGCCAGCGGTCCAGCTGGCTCTGGTCAGGCCGTAGCACTCTCGCCTCCTCGTCCGCCAGCCTCAGCTCGAACACCGTCGTGAAGGTGGCACTCTGCTGCTGCCAGAATACCACAACACACCACACTGTGCGACCCGTTAGCGGCCCAACTGAGTAAGGTACATCTATGTAAGGGATGTTTCACGAGGAATACTAAATATTTTAGGACGTGATAGTATTGAATAACTCAAATAAAACATTCCATACTACACGTGTCCAAATGTTACTGGTTACACAGCTGCATCTGCTTACTGAGATAATTTTCATTTCACTTGTTGGTACTCGAATTTTCTTTTCATTTCTTTCACTGGTGCCATGTCCCACGCTGACGCAGGGTCGGCATTGTTAGGAACGGATTTGGCAAGGTTAGTGGAAAGGGGTGGCCAGATGCCCTTCCTGCCACCACCTCGTACCCCCCCCCCCCCCCCCCCCCCCGCAGGACGGAATTAGTGTACCACTGCTGTTTGCGACTACTGTAATTCGTGGAATAGTGCGAACGTGTTCAGATGTCTGCGAGTCGTGCAACTGAGGCGGAACGTGAGGACCAGCCCGGTATTCACCTAGCGGGATGTGGAAAACCGCCTAAAAACCACATCCAGGCTGGCCGGCACACCGACCGACGTCGGTAATCCGCCGGGCGGATTCGAACCGGTGCTAGTGCGCCTACCCGAGCCCAGGATGCAAGGCATTAGCGCTCTGGCGGGTTTGTTGGTACTCGAATTGCTATGGTGTTATTATCGACTGTCATTTCTCTTTTCAAGTTGAACTTGTATTGTTGTCCTTGAGCTAACATAACTGAATTTTTCAACTATGATACTTATTTGTTGCCCATTTCTTCCATGTTATTTAAGCATGCCACAAAAATGCTGAATACTTTGATGTTGCTTGCGTATTGGTTTTCCAATGGAAAAGCTGATGCTGCTTGTAGAGAAAATGGAAAAATATCTCCTTACTGATTCCAGATTCCAGAATGTGTTACTCGTCTTTTCGTTAAACTGCATGAAACTGGACCAGTGGGCAGCACTCACACTTCAGCTGACTGTGCAGATTTATAGATGAAGTAGAAGCCATTGTTTAGTTAGTAGATCGTAGCCCATCTACAGGCATATTCTACAAGCATTTCTACAAGTATCAGTGATCCACATACAAGAATAAGGCGGACATTAAGTACATAGAGCCCCTACCCTCGTATTTACAGTGGATTAAACACTTTCCAGAAGGAGATGGAAGTAAATGAATAAATTTTTGTTTTAGGCTGACTGCAAATTGACTAGTAATCCCATTAATACTGTTTAATGATGAACCCACTTTCACTTCTGACGGTGTCAGCAACACTCGCAACTCACATGGTCGTTCCAGCGAAAACCCACATGCCTTTGTAGAGACAGATTTTCAAAAACGCTTCTCTGTAAATGTGCGATGTGGCTGATAGACAAACAGGCCTTTTCTATTACCACAACGTTTACAGGTGTCCCTTATCTAGACGTTCCTGAGAACAAGCTTCCAGCTTTAATCAGATATATTCCTTTGGCTACTAGGATGTCTATGCTCTTCAAAGCACGAAGGGGCCCCTGCATATTCTGGTCATCAGGTAACAGAGACATCATCTAATTCTGACATCCTCCAGAATAGGGATTCGCAGAAATGATCATTCTTCTTGGCCACCGAAGCTCCACAACCTTAGTCCTTTTGATTTTTGTTTTAAGGGACGGCTGGAAGATGAAGTCCCATAAGAAAAAGTAAACATATGAGGCGAGTTGAATGGCTGGACGATGATCAGTGCTGTCTACATAAAAGAACAGCAAGGTGATTTCACGAGATCTACATCTGGTGGCGTCAAGTGAATTCGAAAATTGTCTGAAGTCGAAGGTTGAATTTATGAAATTAAACTTTTAACATAATAGTTTGCATTTGCTTAACACCTGTGAGTATCCTGTTTGGTTACACACTAATAGCTCTATCTCTGCAACCTATAAAAACTGGATACATGTTATATGGAATGCTTTATTCCGAGTTAGTCTATCTGAACACCTTCTGTGATATTTACTATTGTTCCTGAAACACTCGATATACACACCGCTAATACAATAAAGTTCTTGGCGGAAAGTCTTGGTACCAATATTACGACTTCCTGTCTGGCTCTGAGAACCTCGGCTGTTCCTACTCACCTAGGCAACGACTGCAAAATTCCTACCCCATCCACCACTTCCCTCACTTCTTTCCCCGAACCCTACCCTACAGCAGCTGACTTATCTCCTCATGCGCCTGCAACACCTTTTGCGGGCGCAAATTTGCCCCAGAGTCCAACCACAACACCCCGCATCCTGAGAAACACCAGCCCCTCGCTTGGCCCCTGGCACCTCGTCTCGCCTTCCTTACACCTCTACAGATTCCTTGTCGTTACCCAGTATAATTTCAATGACGTTCTCCTCCTGGAGCAAGAAAACGTTCTGGGCATGTACCCGTCCTATCAATTGTAAACTACCCCTGCTCTTGTATTCCAAACGAAGGTATGAACTGATTTTCCTACCCATCTCCTACGAACTACATCCCTTCTCTACATCTTTTCCAACGATAGCCCCATCTCTTATCACTTCCTCTCCAGTCCTACCTGTGTCTAAATGGATTACGAAGAAAACGATACGACGAGATCTCCTACAGTAATACCATACCAGACAAAAGTTCTTACGTCTTCACTGTAAGTCCAATTTCTCTATCTCGGCACTAATTTACCTCCGCCAAAGACAGTCACTGAATTTACTTCTACAAGAACAGTGTAAGGCTTCTCAAACTTTACTATCCTACTATTAGCTCTGATGAGCTTATATAGGGCATGTTGAAAATGGTTCATAATCTTTCCAGAAGCGTTGAATCAAAGGCAATTCTTGTCCTCTAAGTAAAAAATTTTCCCTGTTCCAACAACGCTAGCAAAAACTAATTATGTTGTATCTTGTGAAGACTCAGTGAGTGTCCTTACCTTATGGTGGAAGATATCTTCTATGTTCACGTTATTGCTCTGAAAAAGGAAAAGAAAAGCCTTATTAATAACTGAGTTTCATGTTACCTGGCAGTGATTAGTTATTTGTGTTTAGCAACATAAAGTAATTTAAGAAGCCACTTGGAACATGGGAATTTTCTAAACGTATCCAATAAGACACTTGACGGTAAGTCGTGACCCAGCAGAAAATTAGCCTGTTTGTTTCATTCTCTTCCGTTAAACTATAGTTCCCTGGATGGCTTGTCCTGGATAGTCGCAGACGGACAATTTTCTAAAATATTATTTAAAGCTGAGGACCTTCATCTAGAACTGCTTAGTTTATATCGAATATATACAGATATTTAAGTACAAGGTAACCATTCCGACGAAGATTACTGCAGTGTAAGATTGTGTTGCCAAAAACTGACTTCATGAAACCGTCGACTTCAGAGAAGTGAAATACTTGTTTTAAAAGCATCTCACAACGTCTTCCACAGTGGTATGAGGTCACGAGGCATAAAATTATTCCTGGCGTTTCCTAACACGCTTTGGCAAAGTCCTGAGACGAAGCAGCACTGTGCAGAAAGTAGTGCGAGTGTTGGCAGGAAATGGCCAACTGATGTGCCTGTATTCTGCTCTGAAGGCTCGTTGGCCGAGAAGTCTTAACATGATAAAGGAATTTCGTGCAGCAGTTCTGCAGTTCGCGAAATGAGGAGTCAGGCGGCAGCGTTCACGTCGTTGGGACGAGAATAGGTTACAAAAGTGCAGCGCGTATGAAGACGGGACTGAGGGTTTTCCAATGATCAATAAACCTGTCCTCCTGCTACGGGGCATTGAAAGAGTTGGTAAGTACGTCTCTCATCGATGCGTGGAAGAGCTCAGCGGTTTCCTGTTCTTCTCTCTCTCTCTCTTTTTTTTTTTTGTTCTAAGAAAGACAGTGACTATGTGAAGGAGCACTTGCTAGATCAGGGGTCTCTTGTCACAAAGTGGAGATACCAGTTTGCTGGAGGTAATGTTGATGACAACGAGGTGGACTTGGCGACGTATCTTACGAGAGAACAAATTCCACTTGAAGTGTGGTGATTTTGTGTGTGTTCTTCTTTTTCTGCCTTTAGAATGTTATTCTGTGTTGTTCTTAGAGCAGACAGATAGTAGAAACCGCTTCGTTACGGTGTTGCGATTGTTTGTAGTGCTAGTTTTCCAATACAGTGATCGGTTCTGAGAGTTCCTTGAAATTAGCTGGATTGCTACAGGGCCCTGATTGTCTGCATACGAGTGGTGACAATTTTCGCCTCGTCTAGCGGACCAAAGCGAGACTCACGACCCTTACTTAGACCGATAGTATAGATGCGTGTGACAGCGCTGTGAAGTAATAGAGATCCGCCAGTACGCGGGTCCGAGAAAGTCAAGTATGCGGAGCAATGCTTCGCGTAATTCAGAAGAGGAGGAGGAGGAGGAGGAGGAGCAGGAAGAGGTTATTGCTTAACGTACCATCGATAACGAGGTCATTAGAGACGGAGCGCAAGCTCGTATTAGGAAAGGATGGGGAAGGAAGTCGGCCGTGCCCTTTCACAGGAACCATTCCGACATTTGCCTGAAGCGATTTAGCAAAATCGCGGAAAACCTGAATCAGGATGGCTAGACGTGGGTTTGAACCTTCGTCCTCCCGAATGCGGATTCAGTGTGCTGACCACTGCGCCTCCTCGCTCGGTCGCACAATGCGCCTCGTGCGCTGGTACGTCGGTTTCAACCCCGGCCGCAACACGACGGAAGCTCCGACGGTACACGAGAAGGATCCTCGCAAAATCTGTGTCATCAACGAAGTAAAACGCGGTACGGCATTAGACGACTTAGATAACGTATTCTGCTTTCAGCCGTTGGCAGCGGAAACTAGTGGGTGCTTCATTTATAAGTGACCATGTTGTCACTTTGTTACACTGACTGACCTTCGTTAAAACAATGAGCAATCTTTTTAGCCGTTTCCCTGCGGTGGATGTTGTTCGTTATCTTCCTCTCCCTTGTGCCAGTCTTTCCATCTACGTACAACAGCGTCCGTAATCTGTCTTGCGTACGACAGCCTCTGTCTCCTCTTATAGGTATTACCCTCTACTGCTCTTCTCACAAGGGGAGGCCGCCAATTGTGAAATTCAGATTCTATTCATGCTGCGCATAATAAAAGCTCATGGCCAGAGGTGTAATGTGGCAAAGCACCAAGATGCACTTCTCAGCCGTTGTCGAGAAAATCGACAGTTAAAAGAAACCGTTGCGGTGAAATACTCTCTACGATTAATAATTTTCTACAGCGTCGTGGCGCAGCGGTAAGCGCTTGGGTTCGTAATTCGAAGGTCGCCGGTTCGAATCTCGCGCCATGCAATTTTTTTATTATTAGTTTTATGTAATTCAAATAAATATATATATATATATATAAACTATTAATGAATTGCTTATGCATGTTGGTGAAGGCGGATCGCTCTCCAATTGTACCGCCTCCATTTTTCCATTTGTTTAACAGGGTGTACCAAAACTCTCCCGTCCGCACTGATTTCCGACGATGTTATAAGTTGCGCTAGGGACCGCATCTACCTTCTTTCGAAGTTAGCAGGCAACTACGCTGTTATGCGGCGGCTCGTTTCGGCCCATTCAACATCTGTCCTTCAAGTGTAACGAGCGAGTAACGGAGTTTATATTTCATACCTGCCACAGCAAGTTTGTGTTCGTGGGGTCTCTATTCTAATTCGAACGTTTGACTTACGCTATACGTATTCGTTTCGGAATATCGTTTCTACGTCTTCCGTTAACTATACGTGGTTAACATTATGAAGATAATTAATAACATTTGTGAAATACAAATTTGTTTGCGGAAAACATAATGATGTTCGAAGTCGCCAGTTTTTCCACGACAAACGACTTTCAACAACTTATTATATGCATAATTGTTGCAACTGATTGCCAGGAAATATATATATATTTGAATTACAAAAAACAAATACTAAAAAAACTGGTAGCATGGCGCGAGAATCGATCCGGCGACTTTCGGATTACGAATCCGACCGCTTACCGCTGCACCACGACGGTGTAGAAAATTAGTAATCGTAGAGAGTATTTCACCGCAACGGTTTCTTTTAACTGTCGATTTTCTCGACAACGGCTGAGAAGTGCATCTTGGTGCTTTGCCACATTATACCTCTGACCATGAGCTTTTATTATGCGCAGTATGAATCGAATCTGAATTTCACAATTGGCGGCCTCCCCTTGTCAGTGCCAGTCAATTGTTATTACCGGATGCCGCAGTAAATGTCCGACTAACTTGCCCCACCTTCTGGTAAGACCTTCCGTTGACTCCTTACCTTCTCTTATCACTTCAGAAACTGGTATACGCGTGCGTATTCAAATATAGAGATACTTAAACAGGCAGAATACGGCGCTGCGGTCGGCAACCCTTGTAGACAAGTATCTGGCGCAGTTGTAAGATCGGTTACTGCTGCTGCTATCGCAGTTTATCAAGATTTAAGTGACTCTGAACGTCGTGTTGTATTCGGCGCACGGCTGATGGGACACAGGATCACAGAGGTAAGGATGAAGTGGGGGTTTTCCCGTACGGCCATTTCACGAGTGTACCGTGAATATCCGGAGTCCGGTAAGGCATCAGATCTTCGACATCGCTGCGGCCGGAAAAAGACCCTGCAAGAACGAGACCAACGACGTCTGTAGAGAATCATTCAGCATGACAGAAATGCAAACCTTCCGCAAATTTCTGCAGATTTCAATGCATGACCATCAACAAGTGTCAGCGTGCTAACCATTCAGCGAAACAACATCGATGTGGGCTGTGGCAGCCGAAGGCCTACTCGTGTACCCTTCATGTCTGCACGACACAAAGCTTTACGCATCGCCTGTGTCCGTCAACAGCGACACTGGACTGTTGATGACTGGAAACATGTTGTCTGGTCGGATGAGTCTCGTGTCAATTTGTATGGAGTGGGTGGACGTATACGGGTGTGGAGACAACCTCATGAATCCATGGACCCTGCACGTCAGCAGTGGACTGTTCGAGCTGGTGGAGGCTCTGTAATGGTGTGGGGCATGTGCAGTTGGCGTGATGTGGGACCCCTGATACGTCTAGATACGACTCTGACAGGTGAAACATACGTAAGCATTCTGTCTGATCAACTGCATCCATTCCTGTCCGTTGTGCATTACTACGGAATTCGGCAATTCCAGCTGGAAAATGTGACACCCCACACGTCCAGAACTGCTAAAGAGTGGCTCCAGGAACACTCTTCTGTGTTTAAACATTTCCGCTGGCCACCAAACTACAGCCTACTGTTCAGAAGAGATCTGCACCCCATCGTACTCTTACGGATTTACGGACACCCCTGCATTATTCATGATGTCAGTTTCCTGCAGCACTGCTTCAGACATTAGTCGAGTCCATGCCACATCGTCTTGTTGCACTTCTGCATTCTTGTGGGGGCGATATTAAGCAGGTGTACCAGTTTCTTTGGCTCTTCAGTGTATATTGCACAATTCTCGTAGAGATGGTACGTTTTCCAGCATTAATGCACATTATCTTCCCTTACCTCGACACGGCACATTCCGCCGCTGGCCAGCATTGCCATGCAGCCACACGCAGTGTCCGTCACCTAGCAACCGACGCTATTGTCGTCCGCGAGGACTCGGCTTGCCTGTCTACAATAACAAGACACATGGCAGGCGGTGTCGTCGCTTAGTAACGCTCTACCCCCCCCCTCCCCCCCTCGCGGCCAGCACGGATGAGATGGGGCGTCTGCCGCGGTCAGATGCGTGCGCCGGAGACATCGCTGACTTCTCCAGCAGCCTTACCGTCTTCGAAATCATGTCATCTGATTACGTGCCATTGGCTGCCGACTACCATACATGTGGTGACGATTTTTCGTTATTTAATAATTTTAATTTTTAATAATTCTTGTCAGTTCTTTAATATTGTAAAGCAGTCTTACGTATTATTTTACGTCACCTTAATTTTGGTAATTTTGATTGCCTGTCGAAGTTGGAGGGCTCCAAACGATACATATCGAACTTGCGATAGTAAATCGATTACGTAAGTGTCGTGGGGAGCGTTATGATCAATTATTTGTAATCGTCATTTTTATCAGTTTTGCGTTGTTTCTTCACTTCGTGTACAATACATTCCCGCAGTAATTGTTTGTGATTCCATTGGGAAATCGACACGGTTTCTCTTGATAGCGAGTGTAATGTCTGCTGTTTCTCACGCTTCTTCTGCGGAATGCCTCACATGGAACACTCTAATTCCATGAATATCCAGCATAGACAAATACCAAGCAGGATGCCAAAGCATAAATCCCCGAGCAAAAGGAGGAGGGATGCAATGAGAGCAAATAGATTCAGGAATTTCCTGAAGTAGCTTAGCAGTGCCGACGTACCAACAGTCGACAAATCTATACAAACTGAGTCCCCCACCAGGGACATTGGAATACAAACTGAGCTCCCATCAGAGGTTAGAGCACCCTCCTCCCAATGCCGGGACAAGCTGCCGATTAAAAATCCTCAACGGCAAGAGCATCCTGTGGTAGTGACAGACAAGGTTGTAAAACCCGTCCAAGAAAGCACAATAACGAGTTCCACCGCCAACCCCAACACCAGAGACAGCCCGGTGGTTAGGTTGCCTCCCGTGGACCCGGTGAGGGTGTACCCAAACCTTGAGTACTCCATGCAGCTAGCTAGACTGGAGCAGCCGACAACCCTGACCACTGCATTGCGTCACGTGGTCCGAGTAGGACATGAGTACGGGCGAAGGGTAACCTTCTCGGTGATGGAGGCTGTGGACAGAATACAATTAAAGTCGGTGAACCTCCCCACTGACTTCGGAGCACTGCGAGATCTACTCAAAAAAGTGTTTGACAGACGAGGAGAAAAATTTGACCTGGATGAAATTTACCAACAATCAGTGATGGCAAACGGACGACTGGCATATGACTGGAACAAAACGTGGCCGCATGACCACATACACATCTATTTTCCATGACGACTAGAATAAAAATTGGACAACTAAACACTCACAACAGTCGACTAGTAATGCAGGAGCTCCGAAAGGAAGTGGTGGAGAAGAGACTAGATATACTCTGTTTACAGGAGCCGTACTCTCTGGCTGGAAAAGTTGCGTTCACTGCCGCAACATGGCAAATTGTCAGCAGCGGGGACAGCCCCAGAGCGGCTACTGTGATAACAAACACCGCACTGCGTGCAACACCTCTGTCACAGTATTCCAATAGTCACTGCAACGTCGTGGAGATACAATCTCCTTCCGGAACTATCATCATCATCAATATGTACTTTCAGTACGGTGATAGAATTGAACAACACTTAGAACACCTAGCAAGTGTGGCCACGGCGTTGCGGGGACGCAAAATCATTATAACTGCCGATATAAACGCCAAATCCCCCCTATGGTACAGTGGCACAAGGGATGAAAATGGTGCTAAAGCAGAGGAGACGATAATGGCTCTTCAACTGGTGGTGGCGAACAGACCAGGTAATCCCCCCACCTACGTGGCTGGAGGAGGACAGGGCACCAACATAGACGTGACGCTGGTCACGCCGAACGCATTGAATATGTTACAAGAGTGGAGAGTGGAAGACAATGCCACCACCAGTGATCACAATTTAATCACTTTCACTGTAGGAGGCAGAGAGTGCCGCTGGGCCATGGGGTGGGAGGTACAAAGAAATTTCAGAAAAACAGATTGGGAACGCCTAGCCAGAGAGTGCGACATTCCTCCATTACCAGAAGGAGACGCAAGACAGGACTTCAACGTGGACGACAGAGCCGAGGGACTGGTACGAGCGGTAACGAGGGCGATTAAGGCGGCCGTACCAACCAGGAGGAGGGCCGTGGCGGCCACACCGGCACCATGGTCAGCCGAGCTGCAAGAACTACGTCAGTCTGTCAGAAGACTGAGGAAGCACTACCAGCGCAGTGTCGTCTGGTGGGAAAAGCAAAGATGGCTACAGTTATACCGGGAGGCAAAGGACAACTTTCAACAAGAGCTACAGAAGACGAGAATAAACAGCTGGGAAAGTTTTGTAACTAATCAGTTGGCCCTCTATCCTTGGGGTGTACCATACAGACTGGTGAGGGAGAAAATCCGCTCCCCAACAATGATATCAACGCTCAGGCACGGCGACGGAATGACGGAATCTTGGCAGGAAACTGCCGAGGTCTTCCTTCAGTCGCTGCTGCCTGACGATGACAGGAATAATGACACTGAAGAGCAGCGTCAATTACGAAACGAAGACCTTCATAGGTACGTAAATGACGAAGCGGTCCTCCCCTTCTCGGAAGAGGAAGTTGCTGCTCTTATCAAGTCCTTAAAGAGAGGGAAAGCCCCCGGACCAGACGGCATTGTGGCGGAGGTAGTGCAGTTCTTGGCCCCACAACTAGTTGCCCCACTTACACATCTTTATAATGCATGCCTTACACAAGGCAAATTTCCAAAAACATGGAAAACTGCAGACGTGGTAATCATCAAAAAAGACCCCGAGATAGACCCTGCTGAGGCCAAATCCTACAGGCCCATTTGCCTGCTGGACGGCTTTGGCAAACTCCTTGAAAAGTTGTTAGCGAACAGACTGACTGGTCACCGCATGCTGCAGGGGATGAGCGACAGGCAATTCGGTTTTAGGCCGGGACGATCGGCATCTGATGCAATCGCCCTGGCGGCCGAGGTCTGCGGCTCAGCCCCGTGTAAGTATGTTGTTGGCATCATGGTGAATATCAGTGGCGCCTTCGACAACCTGTGGTGGCCTTCGCTCTTCTCCTGTCTTCGGGAGAAGGGGTGTCCAGGGCTGCTACATGGGTGTTTGAGGAGCTATTGTGAAGATCGGGAGATATGGCTATCATCCCCTAGCAGGAAAGTCCGGAAAACCATCACCAAGGGTTGCCCCCAGGGCTCCGTGTTGGGTCCCCTTTTTTGGGACATCCACATGGAGCCTCTTCTGGAAAGCCTGCAACAGAGCGAAGAAGTGCTAGAGGTGATAGCCTACGCTGACGACCTCCTCCTGCTGGTCGGCGGCCGAAGTCGCGAGGATATAGAACCCAAAATAGAGCGAGCACTAAATAAACTACAACTATGGTGCCGCAACACCAAAATGACGATCTCACCAACCAAGTCGACTTACCTGCTACTTAAAGGACAATTAACGAGAAACCCGACTGTGAGAATTGATGGTACGCCTGTTCTACGGAGACGAGAAACGCGCTACTTAGGAATCATCATCGATGAAAGGTGGAACTTTGCAAGGCACATAGAAACCGTAACCTAGAAAGCCCTACAATTATTAAATAACATGATTTCTATAGGACACAAGAGATTCCACCTCCCGCCTCATTTAATCAAGCTCTACCACAATAGTATACTGACTTCAATAGTGGGTTACGGCTCAGGAGTCTGGGCTCTCAGGCTCACGAGGGTGGTGCCTGCCATGACGGTGAGGAGAGTACAAAGGAACATGATATTAAGGTCCGTGGGGGCATATAGAACTTCTCCGGGTGGAGCACTGCTAATCATAATGGGGCTCTGCCCTTTAGATATTAAGATCAGGGAACAGGCCGCTTGGTACTGGGCCAGAAAGGGTATAAACACCAAGGTAGAGGAAATTATGGGGATAATAGTCAGGGAAAAAGGGGAGATAAGGGAAAGAGGGATAGATCTATGGCAGGAGATATGGGAGTCGGACGAAACTGGTAGAAGAACCTTTCAGTTCCTACCAACGTCAAGGAAAGACTAAAAATGAAGTATTTTGAGCCAACTAGGGGTTTGTTCCACTTTCTCACCGGTCATGGCCCATATCCGACTTATCTAAGTCGGTTTGGGAAAAGGGCGACGTCTGCGTGTGACTGTGGTGCACCGGAGGGTACTCCTGACCATGTGGTTTACGAGTGCCCCCTTTTCGATGATGTAGCCGGGACACTGAGACGACAACTACCAAGTACAAATACCTATGACCTTTTGAGACAAGAGGAGACCTTTCAAAGACTAAATATACTAGCCAACGAGGTATCACAAAAAGTATTAAAAGCTTTTTTGAGAGACCTACAAGCCTAGTTAAATAGAAAACACCGATTGCGACCACAGCTCCGATCCCATACCGCCCGTTCGTGGATAGGTCGACTTCACAGTTGGAATCCGCCACGACCGGGACTAGGGGGACTGGGGTGATCCCGAATATGACAACGCACGAACCATGACGTAGAATAGAAAGTAGATTTAGGCAATTAGAATAGGATAGTAAATTAGGAACCTGCAGCGATAAACCACCCTTGCCTGGAGGGGCACGCCCATAGGGATTAGCTCTATGGGCAAGGCTTCCAAAGTAGGTTTATAATCACACTGGCACAATTGTAACGCTGCAGGCAGTTAGTACTAACCCTTTTGTAGTAACTAGAATTCAAGCTAACTTAAAATAAGTAGTCTGCCAAGTACTAACCGCATAACTGTCTGTAATTAAGTATAATGTAGAAGCTGCTATTGTATAAAGTAGGAACATAGGACCCACTAATCAATAAGGTGGTGGGTCAATCTTGTATAATTATTATTGTGTTATGAAATAAAGAATTTTTTTTTTTAAAAAAAATATTCGAATTTTTGCCGTAATTATGGACTTATGCCGGACGAGGAAAGGAGGGACTGTGTGTTGCGAAGTCTGTGAAACTTCGTAAGACGAGTGTGGACGCTGAGATTCCGTTGCAATTTCACTGCAGACTTTGCGGAAAGTGAACCAGCATCAGGAGAAACACGTGGTTCGAGTCCTCCAAATTATC
Source organism: Schistocerca piceifrons (assembly GCF_021461385.2). Taxonomy (NCBI): domain Eukaryota; kingdom Metazoa; phylum Arthropoda; class Insecta; order Orthoptera; family Acrididae; genus Schistocerca; species Schistocerca piceifrons. The sequence continues at coordinate 855,067,286 of NC_060140.1, read as the reverse complement.
GATTCACACGAGCGTAATTCTTGTGTCGTGCTGGATTCGAGATTACACGTTGCAAGCCACAGCATCAGAAACTGAGTTATCGGCAAATACCGGGTGTGACTACTTCGGGTTTTGCCAATAAGTGTGCTACGTGATAGTGAGAAATGACAGTGTGCCAATTGGTGGACCGAATAAAACAGTAGAAGTAGACGAATCTCATATTGCCAGACGAAAGAATCAGAGAGGACGACCTTCTAAAAGTGAAGTGGGTCATATTTGGGTTCTTGGTTGGATAGAAAATGAGTCGCGCAAGTGTTTCGTTGTGAAACGAGGTAACTTTAGTGGGTCTCATAAAACATTTCATACTGCCTGGAACAAAAGTCATCACAGACGGGTTTCCGTCGTACCAGACTCTCAAATTCGACCACGAATTCAGTCCCACTCTGTGGAATTCGTTTCTTCAGATGACGCCATTGTCCATACCCAGAATATAGAACGGCTGTGGAAGTCTGTCAAGTCTACCATAAAAAGAAAAGGGCGTCCAGGACAGAGGGACGAACTGTACTTATTACAATACCTATACTTTCATAACTTGCGTTTTCATGGGAAAGTCGACGCATGCGACACGCTGCCGATATTCCTGCGCGATACTGGCAGAGTTTACCCTGGGTACGGGAAAGAAGGATTTGCCTCTGTAGGTTACACATCACGCGGACTGTCACAAGACGATAACACCGACGACGACTAAGGTAAGTCGTCTCCTTTGAATTTAGAAGTGCTTCTCCAACGCTTTTCTTTTGTCGTTGCTGTAGTGATAACTTGAAACATACTCGTAACGCGCGCCACGACACTTCCATAATCGATTTACTATCGCACGTTCGATATGTATCGTTTGGAGCCCTCCAACTCCGATAGGCAATCATTCTAGTAGAAGTGGTAGAGCACTTGGCCGTGAAAGGCAAAGGTCCCGAGTTCGAGTCTGGGTCCGGCACACAGTTTTAATCTGCCAGGAAGTTTCAATCATTCTTTAAATTACCTTAAATTTAGTCATGCATACGAATCCGAGTGTATTATGTTGTACGGATTGCACAATCACTTTCGCTGGACAGCTCACAACCAGTACTCCAGTTGGAGACCTGAATAGTTAATGGCGCTGCCATCGGCTAATCTGCATTACGGTATCGCTTTTAATTTCTATGTCGTAGTAAAGCGTGGTTTTGCATATTTCTATATTTACATATTGCTTTATTCGACTGTGACATAAGTTTCGAAACAAGTGTAGCCAATATACATTATAAGTAAGCATTCACTGTTATCTCCGGTAGTCCAAATTAATTTGGTCAGTGCTCTTCTATGTGAACAACTTGGAAAGTGTGAAAAAATCATGGCAGGAATTTCCTGATGCCCTACACGCCTCCTATCAAACCGTCCCTTCTTCTTGTCCGTGTTTTCCATCTATTCCTCTTGTCGCCGATTCTGTGGTGAGCCATCTCATTTCTTATCAGTTCCATTTAATTTTCAATAATCTTCTGTAGCACAACATCTCAAATGCTTCAATTCTCTTTTTTTACGTTTTGTCCAGTCAATTATTCATTTCCTTACAACGCTGTGCTCCAGGTGTACATTGCCGTAACTTCCTTCCTCAAATTAATCGCTGGCTTTGAGAGTATCAGACTTGTTTTCGCAAGGAATTCCCTCTTTGTCTCTGTTGGTTTGGTTCCTGTATCTTCCTTTCTTCGCCCCAAACAGAATTACTTCACATCCACGTGACCCCTAGACACATTTCTACTGTTGTTCAATTCCTTCGTCTTTCCCTGCTGAAGTCTCAACCCAAATCCTGTGCTCAATGAACTGTCCTTTCAACTGAAAATGTCCTACAATTCGTGCGCGCTTTCACAGAAGACAACAATGCTACAAGGAAATCTTGTCATTAATGCTCTTTCGCTATGATTTTCAGGCTTCTATTTTCTTCCGTACTCCTTCGATATACAGGTTGAACAATATAGGTCGATGAATGCATCCCTGCCCTACACAGTTTTTATCCAAAAACTTTTCGTTTTCTGCTATAATGTTCCCTTTTGGTTCTTGTACACTGCATACGTGTTTTCATGTAGCGTAAGTAACTGAGGGAGGAAATCGATTTCATTATGACAGATAAAAACGTAACTCAACTTTCTTTTACTTGTAACGTCGAAAATAATGTCTGGTCGTTATCCTTGTATGAAAGTTCGCTTACTACGTCGCACAAACAATTTACAGAAGTATATAATAGGAATTGTTGGAACAACCTGAATACAGATCTTTTCAGGATAGCTCGGTTTTAGTTCCTCTGATAGCGACATTACATTAATTGTGCTAGGTGCATTGTCTCCTGTTCTGGTGCAGAATAACAGATATTTTTGCTTCGTTAGTGTCGTTTTGAGACTAACAGGCCAATTGTTTTACCCCGTATGGCAGCTTTCTCCAGCCGCTGGAGACTTACTTACCTCCCTCCTGCAGAGTGGCTTCCTCTCCGGCATCGCCCTGTTTGGCCGCTCCAGGATTTTCTCCAGGTGACTCTGGAAGATAAAAGACGGGCATCAGTCACACAGAAATACAACATTTAGCCACGTACATAATTGTATCTTGTGTCTATGAGTGACCTTTGTGACAACCTGAAACATTTTCTTGGTGTCAACGCTTACTTTTACTGTAAGGAAAACAGCCACATTAGGTTTGTTGGGCTTCCGCTATATTCTTTAATGAGTACGCAGGGCAACTGGCCCCTCTTCCAGCACCAGTCTACCAGAGTTCACTGGACCGGCGGAGCGACCACGTGACTGGAGAAAGGCACTAAAGATACTCAGAGCTACGAACCTATTTCACTGATGACTTCTTGTACAATTATGGAAGATATATTATGACTGCGTGGGGTCATCTTCCTGGGGCAGAGCAATTCCTATGTAGCAATCGTAGTTTCTGATTGTGTGAAATCCAGATTCGCCTGTCTCTTCATGATATCTAGAATGCGATCAAAAGCGGAGTCGGATTGATGCTGTCATTTTTGACTACCAGAAAGCTTTTGGCACGACATTTCATGCGGAAGAAAAACATTTGCATTGGGAACTTACTAAAAGAACTGTTGTAGCTAACAGCAGAACTCAGTGTGTCGTTTGTAATGACGCATCGATACAAGGATATCTAGCTTCTAGAGTATTTATTTATTTTATCATTTCTTATCCTTGCTCTATGTAACACGTCGTGTTTTAACAATTTTGAAGTTCTTACATGTTTAGATTGAGTCCAGATTTGTGTTTCTGCATAGTCATGATAACAGTAATAGCAATAATAATAATAATAAGTATTGGTAAAATAATGAAATATGTATTCGAGGAGCGTTCAATAAATGATGCAACATTCTTTTCCTGAAGGGAAGGTTGGTGTTATTCAGGGTTCCAACACACCTTATTATTACTTATTCTTTTGGCTGCAAAACCCTATTTTTCAACACAATCTCGGTTCAGTGCGATGGCCTTATGCCACCTTGTGGTAGGGCCTGTATTCCCATATAGTACCACTGTACTGGTCGACGTCGGAGTCAGCGTCTTGCTGCATGAAAAATCTCCTCATCATACACATACTGCTTCCATCGGAGTGCACTCATCATTGGGCCAATAACATGGATGTTGGGAATGATATCCGGACTGTAGGGTGGACGAGGAAGAACAGTCCAATGAAGTTTTGTGACCTCCTCACGGGTGTGGACACTTGTGTGAGTCCTAGTGTTGCCATATAGATGGATGAGTTCGTTTGGAATTTGGGGCGACTAATACGCTGAAGTCGTTTCTTCAGTCACCTGAGGATAGCACAATACATTTCCAAATTGATGGTTGCACCATGAGAGAGAAACTCAAACAGAATAACCCCTTCAGAGTCCCAGAAGGTCGGCGCCATGACTTTACCGGCAAAGGATGCGGCTGTGAAGTTTTTCTTCGGAGAAGGGGTGGTGTAGCGCCACTCCATGGATATTCGTTTTGTTCCAGGTTCGAAGTGATGAGCACATTTCATCGCCTGTGACGATGTTCGACGAAAAATTGTGACGATCAGCAGCGTAACGCGATTGCGGTTCCGCATAGATGGTCCTTCGTTGGTCTTTATGCTATTCTGCTAGGCGGCGAGGAACTGGTGGACGACTGTGTCAGCAATACCAACAGACGTCCAATCGTGTAGCTAGGTACTCGATAGTGATCTGTCGATCACCTCGAAAGAGAATCTCCGCACTGTGGGCTTTCACATTAAATGATGGTGTGTGGTGTGATGAAGTGGTGTGGTGGCCCTCATCTATGTACCCTCAGACTTGTTGAAATATTAAACCTTTTGGTTGGTTTCGTTGTCTAGGGGCTGGAATACGTAGATGCCGCATTACGAGCCAAATACTGCTGAGTCTACAGTATACAATATGAAAAGACACATGAATCGAATGGTCGAAGGTTCCTATCACTCGGCAATTGCGAATTTTGGACGTAATATAGGAATTTTTAAATGAAAGATTGAAATAAAATAAAATCTGCAGGTACTATCTTAACGAATTTAAATGATGAGTACAATAGTAGAAGTACTTTTGAGAATGCTGTATATTTCTGCAAACACTTTGAAAGGGTCCTGTAGCCACCTTTCATTGCCAACTCTCGTAGTGGTCAAGTCGGCAAAGAGGTTTCCGCTACTTGTGAGAAATCCACCTGCGTTAGGTTGGAGGCGGAAATGGCATCCTGGGGTTTTCCGGTCCACGCGGAGCGTGGAAGAGGCTGGAGAAGCGGGAGGCAGTCTGCCGCCGGTACGGGAAGCGTACACAGCGGTGCTCCAGTCGAAGAAGGGTGAGTTGGATTGACCGCGTGGCGCGTTGTCACATAGAGAGGGGAGCTTTTAGCTTTTGGTCTCGAATTTCGTCTTATAAAGATTTACTTGCTGGGTTGCAGCAGGGAATGCAAGGCTTTTGTAGACCTTCAGTTTGATTCCCAAAGCAGTCTTGACTTTGATCCGTGAGAGGAACGCCGCACAAGGGAGTTGCATATGTTGAAGTGCCCTCGGTTCAGTGTGAATGTTTATGTGCCTACAGCTGTGTGTGTATGCTTCTAAACTTTTCCGGATCTTGGTAATTTTTGTGTATTTGTGAATTTTCTTTGTCTCATGTGATTAAAATTTGGCCACGGTCCATAGAAATTGTCTCCGCGGACCGAGTGGGCACGCGAGTCTGTTATGAAACGTATAGTATTTCACAAGCAATTGTACATAGTTAGCATGCAACAGCAGTCTATAGATGCACTACATCAATGTTTTAAGGAATAAATAATTTTGCCTTCAATCTTATCTTGTGTACCGATGTTACGTCGCCGTTACCCTCGCCATTTACCTTGTAGTTTTCCTTGTTGGCCCACCTATAGCGTTTCCATGTGCACAGGTGTAGTGATTAGTGTCCCTTTTTTTATCTGAAACAAATGCTCTGGAATAGATCGTGTTTTCACGAATCTTGCTGCAGGCTGCACTTACGCATGGTGTTCACGCCCTCTTTACTTTACTCAATATTTGATTCACGGGAAGTTTTTCTTATTAATAAATTAAGTAATTTTCCGACTCAGTGCTACTTCTTCTTTGTCGTGTGGCTAGAGTTGGTGGCGACCCTATCTTTTATATTGATTTCAGTGTCAAGTAGCATTTTCTTATTCAAAGTGCGCGTGGCTCTTTTAGCTATCAGGATACATTCAAAGGGCGCTTCATGCTTCTTGCACATAGCGTCCTTTTATTCACGCTACTTACAACTTATTGGTGTCGATGGTCCAGCAATTAAATAAAATATAAGTCGAATAACAAGGAAACAACAGATTTCTATTTCACGCAGTTAGTTATGAACAAGGACATATCTCGCGAGATATTCACTTCTGAACGCATACTACGTCTTCACTGCAGAAGCCACTGAAGTCACACAAGAGCACAGGTCGGCACTCCGAAATATTTCTATCCTCCGCGACCACGCGCAAACTGATCCACTGTCCAAGTCTTTCCGCCGACTGCGCGTCCGTCGCTCCGTCGCTTCTAGCACTTCCCGTGTCCTGTGCCGTACCCAGCAGAACTCTCCCGTGTCCTCCCCGGAAACGATGCTCCTCCCCAACCTCCATACGTCTCATAGTAACGAGCACTGTGATTGGCTAGAGCGCTCCCTCCATGTCTCCAAGCCAATGTGCACTCACAAACATATCGAAACCACATACCAAATACTCGATTTACATTTAAATAACTTGAAATTAAATAAATATTCCTACGGTTGGACCATAAACACGCTCTAACACACATTATTAAATACATAAACAAATTAAATAAACATATATTAAAGGAATAGTAACAGAAGGGAGGCCAGTAGCCTAATGTCTCTGTGCTTTCTAAAACGCAGTAAATATTTAACCAATCTGTTCATGAATAGTATATATCGATATAAACAAAGACATAGATGAATCAATATATTTATAAGCATGCTGCTACCATTAATTCGTGTAATTGTGTAGTACTTATGGCCTGACGCGATCGATAGTAATCGGCGACTTTGACCTCCAATAACTCATGTACTATTCAAGTTACATGCCTGTAATTCATACCAATTTAGGTTAACACTAATAGCTTTCTAAAGACACATGGATCAACGAAACCGGGTGCACCGTTTAGATTTTGGAAATTCGTTGCTGGGCGTTCAAAAAATGGTTCAAATGGCTCTGAGCACTATGGGACTTAACATCTTAGGTCATAAGTCCCCTAGAACTTAGAACTACTTAAACCGAACTAACCTAAGGACATCACACACACCCATGCCCGAGGCAGGATTCGAACCTGCGACCGTAACAGTCCCGCGGTTCCGGACTGCAGCCCCAGAACCGCTAGACCACCGCGGCCGGCTGTTGCTGGGCGTTACTTGTGTAATTTATCGTCAGATACTAAACTTTAAACTAATAAATATATTGAAAATCTGATTACACCATCAGAATCGTCGGGCAAATAATGGCAATGTACAGTGTGTTAACTGTAAGACGGCAGAGTTGTGAGGGGAGTGCGGGGAGAGGAGGAAGCAAGCATTGGATGGCGAGGGGCGAGGAGCCGTTGGAGGGAGGGGGGGGGGACAATGCACGCCTACCAGTTGCAGTGCTGGCACTACAAATTGCGCGTCATGCTTACACGAAAGCAGACGAAAGCCTTGGAAGTAAAACTCGCTTTAAATGTTGTTCGTAAACGAAACTGAAATCATCAAGTACATTAAAATCTATAAATGGATGTATGTATGTTTGTGTACTATGCGCTCACAAACCATTCATCCGATAATTTTGCGAGCATCGCTACGTAATACTGGTTTCCTTCTAACAATAGGCCTACCGGTAGTGGTTGTCGGCGACTCCCGAGATGGGCCAGCAACTGCCTCTTCACTCATTTTGATAATGTTTAGCACAACTGCACAATGAAAACACGCAGAACAGTACAGCGCAAAACAATAACGAAGCAGACGACAATGGCTACCTTGTAAAACACAGTCAGCTACGTAATATTGGCAGCAGTCGAAACTGCGTGCCTACCGAAGCCTCCCGACGTTTACCGACTTCTACCGATTCAGGACTAGGGAGAGGTCTGCCATCTAAAAGTTTACACACTGTACATGTTTCTTTTTGAGGTATCAAGATTCATCTGGTCACTATTAATTTCTATACGAACTGTGAAGTATCTGCCATTAGGGTTTCACAAAGTCCGCCATCTTTGGTACTCCCAGCGTGTCTCCTTCATTGACACAGCGTCACAATGGAATTTCCAGCCACGCGGCTGGGACAGCCATTGTGCGGCATCACGCGGTTGCTAAGCTAACGTTCGGCACCACGTGGCTACTGCCGGCCCGCAACCCACCAAGAGGCCCCAGCTCAGCCACGCCAACTCGGATCTTAGAATATTTTCGGGGCGCCACGTCTTGCTCGTAACCTCGCAGCATTTTCTAACATCGCAGGAGTCACAGCTGTGTCCGCCGGCCGGCAGTCGGTGGATCGGACAGGCTTGTGCGACCTTATTGCGCCTCGCCCAACGACTCACCGTGGTTTTGTTCACTGCCAGGTCTCCGATGACATTCTGCAAGCACCGATGAATATCTCCGCCAAAAGAAACTCAGTAATAACTCTCTCCTTGTAAGGCACCTCCGTTACAGACGCCATCTTGAAGGGTGCGTGCAGCGGCGCTATCTATCGAAACTTCAGGAAACTGTACAGGCTGAAGTGGGAATATTTCACGATGTCCAACAGCAAATTCCGCATTTTTTTCAGCCGAAGTTGATCTATAAAGCAGTGTTTCATTACTTATTGAATGCACCTCATATTATTCCTAAGTGTATTATGTATTGTGTACCTGTGTTAGTTGACACGCTGTATGCTTATGTCTGAAGCTAGTGTTATTCGGCCTTCGATATAGCATACCTACCATTTTGGATGCCGAATCTCCAAACACTTTCGTAAAGAGGTCGCTCTTAACGGCCTGCAACGCTATCCGTCTGCACATAAAATTTCCTTTTTCACTTGGAAAAAGACATAGTCAAGCAGCGTGCCTCAAATTCCCATATATCGAGGGCAACTCACTCTTGAGAAATGTTCACTGTCTCTTCCACAGGCACATTTCTGATCAATGAAGTCGTGGCACTAACGGTGAGATCTGCTGGCGAGACGAATTTACGCTCTAAGAGTGCAATGAAATGGGCTAAATTCTCTACTTATGACGAAATACTCCACACCAGCTGTCACCGCTGCTTTCTTACATGTTTCACCAGATTACGTGTTGGCGAGTTAATCTCGTGTATACTGCGGGAACAGCGCAACGTTACAAAGTCAGCTCCGTCAGTCATAAATTACAATCAATAAAGAACATCAAGTTCATTCCTCTCCAGTCACGGCGTCAGATAATGCGATTAATTTTCGTTACAGTCTTTTTAAGTAATTAATGGAGCCCGGAATGTAAGACGGCTTGCAGGGTGTACGGAAGAGATTGATTTGGTTTCACTGTACCTTCCACACGAAATACGATAGAAAATAGCGGTGAGTTTCAGTTAACGCATCGGAAGCAAAATTTTACCTTGGCGCCTGTTGTGTGTTGCCCTTAGTCAGTGTGCGTCGAGTTGCATGACAACAACGCAGCAGAAAAGTTGTTTTGAGTTCTCCGTTCCAAAATATTACGTCTGCTACAACTGTGCTACGTGAATTTGAGCCAGAGTACGGACTTAACGATGCATCGGGCACAAAGGGCGTACCGATCCGATCTCGTATTGCTCTATTGGCGTCCCCGGCCATCTAACAACGTGTGACTTATTTTTTCGGTGGCCGTTAGTAAAAGACTCCGTGCATGCGCCTACCCTTCAAATAATTTTGCGCGCCGCATAGCAACAACAGTGAATGCAATAATCTCAGTCACATCGTTTAAATATCTAGGAGTAACGTTGTTGAGCGAACTGAAATGTAACGAGGTGGTAAGTGCAGTTTTAGGAAAGATGCCGTGTCGTCGGAACAAGACACAGCCAGGGCAAAAACTCCGCAGACGCAAAGATGCGAGCTGGTGCCATTGCCATACGGACTCGCCACTCGTCCGAGTTCTACCAGCGCCACGGGAGGCGCTGAGGATGAAGATATCGACTTCGCCTCGGCCAATTTCCGGCCGAGTACAATACGCCAACGACCGGACGACAACGGACAGAAGCCTACTCGGGAGGCAGAGGAGCAGCTCTCGCCCACTTGGTTATACCGGGTGATCAAAAAGTCAGTATAAATTTGAAAACTGAATAAATCACGGAATAATGTAGGTAGAGAGGTACAAATTGACACACATGCTTGGAATGACATGGGGTTTTATTAGAACCAAAAAAATACAAAAGTTCAAAAAATTTCCGACAGATGGCCTTTCATCTGATCAGAATAGCAATAATTAGCATAACAAAGTAAAACAAAGCAAAGATGATGTTCTATACAGGAAATGCTCAATATGTCCACCATCATTCCTCAACAGTAGCTGTAGTCGAGGAATAATGTTGTGAATAGCACTGTAAAGCATGTCCGGAGGCATTGGCGTCGGATGTTGTCTTTCAGCATCCCTAGAGATGTTGGTCGATCACGGTTCACTTGCGATTTCAGGTAATCACAAAGCCTATAATCGCACGGACTGAGGTCTGGGGACCTGGGAGGCCAAGCATGACGAAAGTGGCGGCTGAGCACACGATCATAACCAAACGACGCGCGCAAGAGCTCTTTCACGCGTCTAGCAATATGGGGTGGTTCTAATAAAACCCCATGTCATTCCAAGCATGTGTGTCAATTTTTACCTCTCTATCTACATTATCCCGTGGTTTATTAAGTTTTCAAATTTATACTGACTTTTTGACCACCCTGTAGATCATCGTCCAGGGCTGACTTAGACAGGAAACGCCGTTTACTGAAGTCTTAGAAGTGAACAGGCAGTTGAAATTTCCTAGCAGATTAAAAATGTGCAGGACCGAGACTCGAACTCGGGACCTTTGCCTTTCGCGGGCAATTAGTCTACCATGTGAGGTACCCAAGCACGACTCACGACCCGTCCTCACACCTTTAATTCCGCCAGTATCTCGTATCCTGACTTCCAAACAGAAACTCCCCTGTAGACCTCGCACAACTAGCATTCCTGGAAGAAAGGAGCACTTGCCGACGAAAGGCGAAGGTCCCGAGTTCGAGTCTCGGTCCGGCACACTGTTTTAATCTGCCAGCAAGTTTCAAATCAGCGCACACTCCGCTGCAGAGTCAAAATTTCATTCTGGGAACAGACAGTTGTTGTATATTGCATTTGCTATGTACTTTGAAGTTTACCTGTGATTTTTTGCACTTAGGCATTGAGGGCCTTTGTGAGTTATATTATATGCAGTGTTGCAGACTTCATTATTCGACAAGTCACAAAGATAAGTAAACCTTTGTAACTCATTTGTGTGACTTTGTTACTAATTTGTTGGAGTGTTGTAAAACCTTCGTTCTCCTATCCTGTTACCTGACCCTGGGGTATAGTTGTGTTATAGTGGCAGGGGTGGCAGGGAGATATTGTCTTAGCGGTGTACTGCGCTAGAAGCCTTTTCACGATCTCACTAACTCGGCCTACCGTAGCAACAGTGGCCTCTCAGCCTCTACAACAGTTGCGACGAGGGCTTTACAAACGAAGGTGAAAGATGAACTTCAATTTATTGGTAGCTCGAGTGTTTGGGAAGCCCACCAGGTCGAACTGAAGGAAGACATGTTTATAGAAAGAAATTGAGAAGGTATTCTGATACTACAGAACTGTGACACGAATTAGAAAATACATTCTTCTTGAGAACGTTCTGAACCCCACATCAGGAAACTGACTGATTGCAAGAATAAATAAGAAAGTTTTAGAAAGTGATCCTTGCAAATAAGAATAGGGACCAACCACTGTTAATAATGCTGTTCGCTGGTTCGTGGCACGCTGATTCGGGATGGTAGGTCCACAATCGTATAGTGTTGAGGAAAAGTTGAAAAAAAATCATCTTTTGACCCTCTCAGTTCATACAATTTATTGCTGTAATGGTTATCGGTTTCTGACTGACTCGTCCGTTCTCAAACTACGCACACTATTATTAATCGTAACTAGGTATACAGCATGGTGCCAAAAGGTACGAATAGCTTTCTACAAGAAAAATGATTCAAATGGCTCTGAGCACTATGGGACTTAACATCTATGCTCATCAGTCCCCTAGAGCTTAGAACTACTTAAACCTAACTAACCTAAGGACATCACACAACACCCAGTCATCACGAGGCAGAGAAAATCCCTGACCCCGCCGGGAATCGAACCCGGGAACCCGGGTGTGGGAAGCAAGAACGCTACCGCACGACCACGAGCTGCGGACTTTCTACAAGAAAGTCAAGCTATAAGCAACACATCCTCTCACTGATAAGATAGTCTACAGTTACACCTGAACGACCATGTTGTACAAGTAGTTACAGTTGAAGAGCTTATTTCAATAGTGGTACATGTGCATTTTTGTTCATTCTGAGATACAGGGTCCTAAAGTTAAATGAGCGCTGAAAAATCTGCAGCTGAGATACCAGAAGTATTCAAGCATATGGCTTCTTACTAGAGACGAACCTTTCTTTCTGTTTGTTTGGACCCTTCATGTCAGAAGCACTAGAGGTAGAAAAGTGGAGGTAATGGAGTTGTATCACTATTGAAATAAGCCTTTCAGTTAAGAACAAGATTTGTTGTTTGAGAATGGGCGTATCAACCCGACACCGCTAATCACTGCAGCAATAAATTGTACATTCCTGCAACTGAGACGGGCAAAATAAAAAAAAATCATATTTTCCTCAATAATGCTATTTATTTACCCAAATAGCGCCGTTAATAATTTCGAACGGACGGATTCATCTTCAGACTACTGTTCCCTTTAATATTACATTTCTTATTCTTTACTTTAATTGTTGGATTTTTCCGAACGGCTAACGTAAGCAACAAAAAATGTAATATGAAAGTGAACACTCGCCTGAGGATGAACCTGTCCGTTCGAAACAGGTAACGGCGCAGTTTGAGTAAACAAATAGCATTATTGACAGTGGCTAGTTGCAGCTTTCTTCTTTGCAAGAATTAGCTGGTATTCTATAGACAGCCTCAATATCGAAAATGTTAGATTTCGACAAAATAGCAGGAAGAAATATTTTGTTCCAAGCCCAGTTAATGGTTCAAATGGTTCAAATGGCTCTGAGCACTATGGGACTTAACTTCTGAGGTCATCAGTCCCCTAGAACTTAGAACTATTTAAACCTAACTAACCTAAGGACATCACACATATTCATGCCCGAGGCAGGATTCGAACCTGCGACCGTAGCGGTCGCGCGGTTCCAGACTGTAGCGCCTAGAACCGCTCGGCCACTCAGGCCTGCGCGCAGTTAATACTGAGGCACTACGTATTATTGTGATGATACAAATACAGAAACACGGCGTTAGGTTTTAACTGCTGCAGCTGTAGTCAACAAAACCACTTGTTATATTGCGAAATATGTTTTAAACTTTGGGACACTAGAGGGAGGCACAGCTTGTCACGAAGACCATGCGACAGCTACTGACGCGTGTTTGAAAGACTTTCTTCATCGTTTGGCACATGCATGGATCAACATGCTACAGAGTATTGTGAACACAATAACACTACAAAAGCTTTTTATTGAGAAATGACACTTAGAACGTTTCTTAGTTCCGCTCTTCGTATGTACAAAATATCATCTCGGAAAATGGGATGGTCATCCGAAAATAAAAACGTCGTAGTCTCCTGCAGTCCGTAGCTCGTGGTCGTGCGGTAGCGTTCTCGCTTCCCACGCCCGGGTTCCTGGGTTCGATTCCCGGCGGGGTCAGGGATTTTCTCTGCCTCGTGATGACTGGGTGCTGTGTGATGTCCTTAGGTTAGTTAGGTTTAAGTAGTTTAAGTTCTAGGGGACTGATGATCATAAATGTTAAGTCCCATCGTGCTCAGAGCCATTTGGACCAGTCTCCTGCATAAACTAAAATTAATCCCGAGTTCATATCTTCAGTCATGTAGAAGATAAAGTCTTTTGATACTGCATGAATCTTTTGGAAAATGGCAACATTAGAATTAAAATAAGTGTAATTCATCTCCTGAGGAAGGCTAGTTGCCACAGAGACTGAAGTAATGGTCCATCATTTGAAAATGTGTAACACTCTACTGTCCAAAAGAGTTTTAGAAGGAATGTGAGCATCGGTTTCCTGCATGTCTCGCTTATGCGTTGGCAGTCGCCCACTTCTTACAAGGGAAGGTCACGACGCTGGGATCACGGATTTACTTCAATCTTTGTACACCGTTAGTGGGCCATTAAAACAACAAAATTTACAATTAGTAAGGTGCACTACTCTGACAATACCGAGGAAATCGCAAGATTGATCCCAATGTCGTGCCCTCCCCTTCCTAGTGTAGGGAGTATGTGTCGTGCAGTGTGCCTAGCTTGCCCCTCCTCACCACTCCTCACTGCACGGCATCCACTGTGCTGGGTAGAGCTCGCTACCTCTGCTCCAGTAGTCCGCCTCCAAAACCAGCCGACATGAAAAGTGCGTGTGTGCAGTAGGCGGTGTCCATGGTCTGTTGTTGATACTAAAGTTGTCCTCACATGGGACGTGTTCGGTGATGTGGACGTGGTGTCCAACCCGTTACATGACTGCTCAGGAACAACCACATGGGGCTTAGTCACGTAAGTGATCTCCGACCATAACGCCATCTACTGGGAGTTACTGGCAGTACCATAAACATCAGTCACACGTACTATGTAGACACATAAAAGTGCTACATTAACGTTATTAGGAAACTGTCGAACATGAGTGGAAGAAATTTGAGAGCGTATTGTGACAATACATTGGAGGAGCCTAACATCTTGAAATGTGAAGCAGAAATTAAGTTCAGTGCGAAGAAACTAAAACTTTGAGGTTTGCCGATGACATTGTACATTTGTCACAGATAGCAGACGACTTGGAAGTTTATAAAATGGATAGTATCTCGGAAAGAGGTTGAGGGACGAATACCGACAGCAGTTAAATAATGAAAGGCAGTAGAATCGAATTAGGCGATACCAAAGGAATTACATTAGGAAATGACAAAATAAAATTAGCAGCTGAGTTTTGGTATTTCAGCAGCAAAATAACTCACACGGCCGAATTAGAGAAGATACACTATATGATCAAAAGTATCCGGACACTTGCCTGAAAATGACTTACAAGTTCTTGGCGTCCTCCATCGGTAATGCTGGAATTCAGTAAGGTGTTGTCCCACCCTTAACCTTGAATACAGCTTCCACTCTCGCAGGCATACATTCAGTCAGGTGCTGGAAGGTTTCCTGGGGAATGGCAGCCTATTCTTCACGGAGTGCTGCACTGAGGAGAGGTATCGATGTCGGTCGGTGAGGCCCTGGCACGAAGTCGGCGTTCTAAAACTTCCCAAAGGCGTTCTATAGGATTCATGTTAGGCCAGCCCATTGCAGGGATGTTATTGTCTTGTAACCACTCCGCCACAGGCTGTGCATTATGAACAGGTGCTCGATCGTGTTGAAAGATGCAATCGGCATCCCCAAATGGCTCTTCAACAGTGGGAAACAAGAAGGCGCTTAAAACATCAGTGTAGGCTTGTGCTGTGATAGTGCCACGCAAAACAACAAGGTTAGCAAGCCCCATCCATGAAAAACACGACCGCACCATAACATCACCGCCTCCGAATTTTACTGTTGGCACTACACACGCTGGCAGATGACGTTCACCGGGCATTCGCCATACTCACATCCTGATATCGGATCGCGACATTGTGTACCGTGATTCGTCATTCCACACAACATTTTTCCACTGTTCAATCGTCCAATGTTTACGCTCCTTACACTAAGCGAGGCGTCGTTTTTCATTTAACGGCGTGATGTGTGGCTTGTGAGCAGCCGCTCGACCATGAAATCCAAGTTTTCTCACCTCTAGCCTAACTATCATAGTACTTGCAGTGGATCCTGATGCAGTTTGGAATTTCTATGTGATGATCTGGATAGATGTCTGTCTATTACATATTAAGACCCTCTCCAACTGTCGACGGTCTCTGTCAGCCAACAGACGAGGTCGGTCTATACGCTTTTGTGCTGTACGTGTCCCTTCACATTTCCACTTCACTATCACATCGGAAACAGTGGACTTAGGGATGTTTAGGAGCGTGGAAATCTGGCATACAGACGTATGACATAAGTGACACCCAATCACCTGACCACGTTCGAAGTCCGTGAGTTCTGCAGAGCGCCCCATTCTGCTCTCTCACGATGTCTAATGTCTACTGAGGTCGCTGATGTGGAGTACCTGACAGTAGGTGATTGCACAATACACCTAATATAAAAAAACGTATGTTTTTGGGGGTGTCCGGATACTTTTGATCACATAGTGTATAAAATGCAGGTGGCCTATAGCACGGAGACGGAATATTGTTAGCATCGAATGTAAATTTAAATTTTACGAAATATTTTTCTGATATGTTTACCTGGAGTGTTTGGTTGTGTAGAAATAAAACGTGGGCGATAATCAGCTCAGACGAGAAGAGAATATAGGCTTTTGAAATGTGGTGCCACAGAAGAATGCTGAAGGTTAGTTGGGTAGGTTGAATAACTAACGAATGGGTACGTGGTCGAATTGTGGAGAAAATGGATTTTTAGCAGGTCTTAACAAAAAAGAGATCTTTTGATAATACATATGCTGAAACATTCTTGATTAATCTGTTTGGAAATGCAGGGAAGTGTTGTTATGACCAGACGAAACTACAATCGTCTGGCAATAACTCTGGGTCTTTGACTGCTCTGGGAGATTGCTCATTGGAGCTGCAATACTACCTCCCTTTATTACATGAATGAACAAAGATTTACTTAACTTGACACATCCTTCGCCACAGAAGGTCTTGATAATTTACAACTGTCATTGTCTATTAAAGCATCACTTGATGCACTAATTAAAGACACTCGGCTCTTGAAGTATAACGTTAAGTATTTACAAAAGTAATGTTCCATGTGAGACATGAAATATTCTTTAGTCCTACTCGAAGATGCTGAATGCTTCAGCTGAGGTCACGAACTGGCGGAGAGCGCTTCCAAGCTCGGTTCTACGCTCATGACGTAAAACATGATGACCACATGCTTAACAACTTGTTGTCTGTCTTTGAAACGCAGTACATCACTTATTCTGCATATCACGGATCCAACGGTTTGTTGGTAGGTTTATGGAGGTATGCAGTATTAGATGTCTACGCATAGATCACGTAATTCGCGTAAATGACGGGGCGCCGATTTGCGTACGCGGTGATAGTGAAGCAGATGGGTTCCACAGGAATAACGTTAGGCGAATATGGTCCCGAGAAATCAACGTGAGTTCACTATAATGCTCCTCAAACCACTATAACACTATTCTGGCTCCGAGACACGGGGAATTATACTGCAGAAACATGATATTGCCTTCGGGGAAGATGTCAAGCATGTCAGCATGTCTTCGGTTACTACCACAGGGCCCACGCAAGCACAGGGGAATGTCTCCCATAGCGTAATACTGCTCCAACCAGCCGGAGTCCGTGGTGCGCTGCACGTTTCGAGCCGCCGTTCACCTCGATGACGGCTTTGTGGAGAATATGAGACCTAGTGCACCAAAAATGTGATTCACCCGAAGCGCCGACACGTTTTCATTAATCGACGATCGAATCCCGAGGGACTAGTGCCCACTATGTCATTAGGGGAACGTGTGGACACTTAGAGGTGGCCTGATGCGGAGTTCCATGTTTAACAAAGTATTATGAAAGTGTGCTCCGAAACACCTGTGTGTGCACCAGCATTGTGCTCTTTCGGCAGACAATCCTCTGAATCCCACGTTCTGTGAAGAGTCAGGGACGACCAAGCACTTAGCGCCTAGTGGTAGTTTCACTGTGTTTTAATTTCTTGCCTAGATGCTCACGACAGTAGCACGTCAACATTCGAGCTGCTTCGCTGTTTTGGAGATATTCGTTCATAGGCTCTGCGTAATAATGGTCTGCACTTTGTCAAAGTCGGTTATCTCAATGGATTTTCACATTTGCAGCCAATATCTTAGCTACGGGAATCCCCTGTCCATGTCTGCTCTGCTAACATACTTTTGTTACCACGTCATGTATCCGCAACGCCACCAGGCGGCATCCAACGTCTCGGTGGGCAGTGGTCGTAGTTTTTCGGCTGCTCAGTGTGTACTGACCTCTGTGCAGGGCTTTTCTGCTGTGCTGGGAGGGAGGGGGATGGAGTGTCTCCTCTCCTGCCTCTCCCACTCGTCACTGCGGATTGCAGCGAGACATCTCTAATGTATGTGGTATCGATGCGTGTTGCCGACTGTGGTGTGGTACCTCGAGCTTTGGACGACCCCACATGGGTGAAGGATAAAAATGATAAAGGGAGTCAAAGGGTTGACTACAGTACGCCAGTTCAACCAGATGTAGACTTCAGTAGTTATGTGGAGATGAAGAGGCTTGCGTAGGACAGACCGCTATAGAGAGCTGCGTCAACTCACCGTTTCAACTGAAAAGCAAAGCAACAGGAAACAAGTAGCAAATAAACGCTTAAACTAGTGCATTCCCTCCTGAACAAATTATCATTGACAATGCAACTGAACAAGCAAATTAAGTCTTGAAATTCTGTGGGTAGTTAATATGATATGCCTAACCAAAAATGAAATGGAGGTCCCCAGATTGTGAACGCCGTATGTTATTAAGTAAACTATTGGTCTGTATATAATCTCTCTCTCTCTCTCTCTCTCTCTCTCTCTCTCTCTCTCTCTCTCTCGCTCTGTCTCTCTCTCTTTCCTAGCATTTAATCCCGACTTGCGGGGTCTGCTGCTTAATCGGATGTGGTATGTTAATTTGAAGGGGTGGCCAGATGCCCTTTCTGTCACCACCCCTACCCCCCTACCCCCCCAGCCCCAGGAAGGAAATTGTGTACCCCAATTGTCTGCGTCTAGTGTAATCCATGGAATAGTGTGAATGCGTTCAGATATCTATGAGCCGCGTAACTGGGGCAGAACGTGGGGACCAGCCCAGTATTCACCTAGCGGGATGTGGAAAACCACCTAAAAGCCACATCCAGGCTAGCCAACACACCGGCCCTCGTCATTAATCCAGCTGGCGGATTCGATCCAGGGCCGACGTGCCTACCCGAGCCCACGAAGCAGCGCGTTAGCGCTTTCGTCTACCCTGGCAGGTATTGGTCTGTATGTAATGAAAATCATCAAATTTTGTGTTTTCACGTGTTTGCCCACATACCTTACAATATTAATACAGAAACAATTGGCAATTGTACACGAACAACGAGGATGTAAACAGACAATTTTTTAGTAAAACATCTGAAAAAGTTTTATGTTCCGCTTATGATGGTACTGTTTCGCAAAATTTCAAGTCAACATTACTATACCAGTCCAGTATTATATACTGTCTGTATAGTTAAGTGGGTATCATATCGTTCTATATGTCCTAAATTTTAAGTAAATGTAACGTTCCGAATTCATTATGAAGTACATTCCTAATTGTTAATTGACTGACACCTTTAATCAGAACCTGTGCTTAAGCCAAATTAGTCGTCATTTCGTAAAACTGTAGTGATCATTCTGTAACAGTAAATAATTAGAGACTGCAGAATTATTAGCATGAAAAATCAATACATCTAATAAACAAGATGGTAATTTAAGAAATCCGATATCAGGAAACCTCATTACCTTGTGAAATAGTTCAGAAGGAATTGCCAAGCAAGGTATTTTTATTCGTTATTCATTTTCATGTCCACATTTGACGTTAATATTCTTTGTAATTACGTTTCTAATTAACTCTACATTGTTTACACCACCCAGCTTTCCGATTTCTAGAATTTGGGGCCATATTTGTGAATTTTACGTAATCAGATAGAGCACGAGTTCCGGACTGTCATTAGATGTTAGTAACTAAATCCATACTGTAACTAATTACGAAACTAAAATAATACGAAAGACGTTATTGTAATTAAAGTGCAGATTGATTTCCATATTTAAAACTACAGATGATACTGCGAGTACAAAAAATTATGTCATTCGGTATTGCATTTTATTCCTTATTCGGCTGTAATATCAGTTTCTTAAAGTTTTGTAAATTTTAATTGTAACATCGTAATTGCGCCAAAGTAATAGCGGGTTATTTTCAGATTGATTGTTAAAAGTCTATATAAAGGAACGCAGCAGTGCTGCTTTCTCTCAGTCTTTTGTCTCAGTTTTTTTTTTTGTCATAGTTGAATGTTTTCTCTCGATGTGTCTTAATGCGCTTTGGGCAGTTTGGTCTTTTGGGAATGCAGTTTATATCATGTGGAGAACAATCATACGACGGTAAAATTGAAAATACACCTGAATCCTTTATTTACATAGTTTCCACATGCAAATCCAGACGTTTTGTAAATTTTAATTGTAATATCGTAATTGTCCCAAAGTAATAGCGGGTTATTTTCAAATTGATTGTTAAAAGTCTATACAAAGGAATGCAACAGTGCTGCTTTCTCTCGGTCTTTTGTCTCAGTGTTTTTGGTCATAGTTGAATGTTTTCTCTCGGTGTGTATTAATGCGCTTTGGACAGTTTGGTCTTTCGAAAATGCAGTTTATATCATGTGGAGATCAATCATACGACGGTAAAATTGAAAATACAACTGAATCTTTTATTTACATAGTTTCCACATGCAAATCCAGATACAGGCAAATTTGAAGAGAAGAATTCGACAAGATGGAGGCAGCAACAAAAACAACAGGTTATGTAACATTTTAGTGAAACTTCCACTCATGTCCCTATCAGTTTGGCTTTTTGGATATTTATTATTAAAGAGAGGGTGGTACAGTTACACGCTCATATTATCATAGTGTGAAGTTTTGCTATACAACATACTGTGCCAAAAGCGACGCATTTTGGAATATATCTTTCTATTTACGTGCTGAATAGAATATTTTCAAAATACAAAAGATTTGATAATTAATTGAAATCGTCAGGTGCTGAGACGTGTTGTTGATATACCTCTATTGGGACAGTTGAAAACATGTGCCCCGACCGGGACTCGAACCCGGGATCTCCTGCTTAGATGGCAGAAGCTCTGAGCCACGGAGCACACAGATGAATAGCGCGACTGCAGGGACTTATCCCTTGCACGCTTCCCGTGAGACCCACATTCCCAACTGTCCACAATCTACACACTTAATGTTCCTAATAGATATTTGCCCGTCCACTCATTACTCGCGCACACTAAGGTGACGATTCCCGTATGAGTTCGGTACAGTTACACGCTTATATTATCATAGTGTGAAGTTTTGCTTTACAACATATTGTGCCAAAAGCGACGCATTGTGGATTATATCTTTTCATTTATGTGTTGAATAGAATATTTTCAGAGCACAAAAGATTTGATAGTTAATTGAAACCCTCAGCTGCCGACAGGTGTTGTTGATATACCTCGATGGGGACAGCTGAAAATGTGTGCCCCGACCGGGACTCGAACCCGACGGCAGCTGAGAGTTTCAATTAATTACCATTTATTCTAGAGAACCTGCAGGGTCATCAATGGTATCTGTTCTTTCGAGAACAGTTACTATCTTCGTATTTACAAAAGATTTATTCAAAAACTGGCAGAAACTAAACCTGAGATTTATAAAACTCGGTTCCAATGTGAAGTACAGTCACTTCAGCCCAAGACATAGAAAATGATCATGCTTCACATTAGTTCATATTACATAAAATTCAATAGAGTTTGTTCTGTTGTTTGCAGTATGCTTCCAGGTGTGAGTATCAATTCCATGACATGCCCATGTTGAGTATCATCTTCCATGTGAGGATGGCTTAAATAATCCTCCTCCAATAGGAGGGCTAATTTCCATCCTGCCTTGATCTACAGGTAGGCAACGGTAGACTGGAATACAGTTGTAAGAACCGTAAGTGCCGTTCTCATTGGTTTTTAAGTACAATATGCACTTTGAAGATATCAAAACATAAATAATGTACCGAAAACATATCATCTGTAGTGCAGTTTGGTACACTACAACGTCACAGATGCATAACATAAACAGAATATACCAATTGTAGAAGTGTGAAACCAGAATCTCCCTATAGATGGTGCTAGCCATCAGTGTAGGGCCTGTGAGACTGCGTCTGCAGCGCCATCTGCTTTCTGTGACGGCTGACGACGAATGTCAACACACAGTAACCCAAGTTCCCTACATCGGTATCTGCTTCAAATACATAAACATGTCGAGTTCTGTGACTACGAACTACGATTTGCGAACAGCATTGGTTTTCTGTTATCATTGAAGAAAACTGCTACAGAATCGCATCGAATGCTTGTCGAAGCTTCGGGCGAAGTTGCTTTTGGGAAAACACAACGTTTCGAATGGTCCAAAAAATTCAAAAGTAGTGCTTTCGACGTGAGAAACGACGAGCGCGGGAAACCACCGAAAAAGTTCGAAGACAACGACTTGCAGGCCTTATTGGATGAAGATGATACTCAAACTCAACAGGAACTCGCTGAACAATTGAATGTGACGCAGAAAGCCATTATTCTTTGATTGAAAGCTATGGGAGAGGTGCAGAAAATGGGAAAATGGGTTCCGTATGAACTGAAAGGAAAGACAGCAAGCAAATCGAAAGAATACTTGTGAAATGCTGCCTGCCAGATACAAAAGAAATGGATATATTTTGAGAATCCTAAGCGTTGTAAATCGTGGGTGAATCCAGGCAAACCATCGACATCCACTGCAAGACCAAATCGCTTTGGAAAGAAGACAATGCTTTGTGTTTGGTGGTGTCATCTGTTATGAGGTACTAAAACCTGGTGAAACAGTTTACACTGATCGCTACCAACAGCAAATGATCGATTTAAGTCGAGAATTACATGAAAAACGAGCGGAATATGGAAAAAGGCAACACAAAGTCATATTGCTCCATGATAACGCTCCATCGCACCCAGGGAAACGATCAAGGTGTTCAGTTGGGATATACCGGTACTAGCGCATGCGGTTTATTCTCCAGTCTTGGCTACGCCCGATTATCGTCTATTTGCATCCCTAGGACACGCTCTCACTGAACAACGCTTCAAATCGAATGAACAATTAAAAAATGGCTCGCTTCAAAATATCAACGTTTTTTAAATTTTTTTATTTTTATTTTTTACTGTCTTTGTGCGCCTCCAGTGATTATATAGAATGGGAAATTTGGTTGAAATGAACTTGCTAGGTTTTTTGGGAAATAAGATTAAGAAAAAACCAATGTCAGGTTCTTTTGTCAGCTGTGTCACTGTTGCACCGCTGTCTCTAATGACGGCACGTGAGGACAGAGACTAAAATGTAAGCCTGTGACTCCCAGGGAGAGCCAAGGGAGCAGAAGTCTCAGCCTTCGCGTCAGGCTCGCTTTTCGCGCTGTGCGCACGGCGGCGGCGGGGGACATGAAAGGCAGCGCGCTTAGCATAAATCCCTGCGGCGCAGCAAAAGCGTGCCCTCTGAGGAGAGCCGAAGCGACGCTGGCGCCTCTGTCGGCGTGTGAGCGCGGCTTAATGGCCGGATGAGCCAGCCTCAGGAGCCTGGGACGCCTTTTGTAGGCGCCGCGAGGGCGCAGCACCGGCGGAAGGTCGTCAAAACTAAGTCAACAGAGTCTTCGTACCTGGGGCTCTGCTGCAGTTGGATTCTATAGCGTCTTACAGGGGGGTGGTACGAACTTCCCGTCACCAGTTTGACTCATACTGACAGGACGTGTACAGCACGACTACGGCTTCAACATATGTAAACACGAAGCCGTAACTTCCAACCGGTTTCCAGAAAATTGAATTTTACGCTTATTTATATATTTCGTATGGTCACTAATTTTCAAAAAATCAGCAGCCGAGCCTGATAAGCGGTTGATTCAGGAGCACGAGATCCATGAATCGAACAGACACTTCTGCACTTCTTTTTTTTTTCCTTCCCATATAATTATTGTGACTGTGTGAAGTGACATTATTGAATGAGTCATTTATCATTTTCTTAATGTTTATCCTGAAAAAAGGAGAAAAATTTTCGTAATGAGATTGGAAGAAAATGGATAGACAAAAGAACTTTCAATCAAATGTGGCAAATATAATGTATAACGTATAGAGCACTGAACGAATCACTATGACATTGATCATAGAAACGTGGCTAACAATGATTACTGCAAAATACACCACTAGTAATGGACATGGACGCCGAATCTTTTGAATGCACACGGTTTTTTCAGTGTGTCTCTTGCAAAATTCTCTTAGCTTACGTTCGTAAGCGGTGCACGCGTACCACACAATTTCAAAGCGTACCACGCGTATCAGGTGTCAGAATTACGTGTGAATTAAATAAAAATATAATGCCAGAAGCGAAATTAGATCCACAGACGTCGCGCTTACGAAATAACGCGCTTACTCTCTTCGCTTCGGATTTCTTAGTTCAAAATGGTTCAAATGGCTCTGAGCACTATGGGACTCAACATCTTAGGTCATAAGTCCCCTAGAACTACTTAAACCTAACTAACCTAAGGACATCACACACACCCATGCCCGAGGCAGGATTCGAACCTGCGACCGTAGCAGCCTCGCGGTTCCGGACTGCAGCGCCAGAACCGCACGGCCACCGCGGCCGGCGGATTTCTTAGTTATTAGCGAAGTATGTAAGCACGCGTAAAATGTTCAAACTCGATTTTCTCGAAACAGGTTGGGAGTTGCGCCCTGCTATTTACATATCTCCTGCCCTACACAGCCTGTCAATACGAATCAAATCGGCTGAGGGGGAGTTTGTATGGTCCCTTTGTTACCCGACTGCCGCCACGAAATTTCACCTGGGACTTTGCTACGTGTTCTCTGGTCACTGTACGTTTTCCTTCCAAATTATTTTTGGCCTACCTCTCCAATCCTCGTCAAGCTAGACCTGCGAGATTGTAAGCGCAGTGGTACTTGCGCTATGTTTTTCGTTCCCAAACTGTGCAACCACAAATCTTCGAATACCCTTGCCAAAGTGATTCCGATATGAATATAACTACTATACTGAAGTTCCAAAGAAACTTGTATAGGCTTGGGTATTCAAATACAGATATATGTAAACAGGCAGAATACGGCGCTGCAGTCGGCAACAAGTGTCTGGCGCAGTTGTTACACCGGTTACTGCTGCTACAATGGCAGATTATCAATATTTAAGTGAGTTTGAACGTGGTGTTATAGTCGGCACACGAGCGATGGAACACAGCATCTCCGAGGTAGCGATGAAGTGGGGATTTTCCCATACGGCCATTTCACGAGTGTAACGTGAATATCTGGTATCCGGTAAAACATCACATCTCCAACATCGCTGCGGCCGGAAAAAGATCCTGCAAGAACGGAACCAACGACGAATGAAGAGAATCGTTCAACATGGCAGAAGTGCAACCCTTCCGCAAATTGCAGCAGATTTCAATGCCGGGCCATCAATAAGTGTCAGCGTGCTAACCATTCAAGGAAACACCATCGCTTGAGCTTTCGGAGCCGAAGGCCCACTCGTGTACCCTTGATGACTGGACGACACAAAGCTTCACGCCTCGATTCGGCCCGTCAACACCGACATTGCACTGTTTATGATTGGAAGCATGTTGCCTGGTCGGACGAGTCTCGTTTCAAATTGTATGGAGCGGATGGACGTGTATGGGTATGGAGACAACCTCATGAATCCATGGACCCTTCGTGTCAGGCTGGTGGAGGCTCTGTAATGACGTGGAGCATGTCCAGTTGGGAGTGATATGGGACCCCTGATACATCTAGATACGACTCTGGCAGGTGACACGTACGTAAGCATCTTGCTGATCGCCTGCATCCATTCATGTCCTTTGTCCATTCTGACGGACTTGTGTGATTACTGCAGGACAATGCGACACCCCACACTTCCATAATTGCTACAGAGTGGCTCCAGGAACATTCTTCCGAGTTTAGACACTTCCGCTGGCCACCAAACTCTCCAGACATGAACATTATTGAGCATTTCTGGGATGCCTTGCAACGTGCTGTACGGAAGAGATCTTCTCCCCCATCGTACTCTTACGGGGTTGTGGACAGCCCTGCAGGAGTCATGGTGTCATTTATCTCTAGCACTGCTCTAGACATTAGTCGAGTCCATGTCACGTCGTATTGCGGCACTTCTGCGCGCTCGCGGGGACCCTACACGATGTTAGGCAGATGTACCGGTTTCTTTGGCTCTTCAGTACGTACTACTAATACTAGTGTGATATAACTGTAGCGAGTACAGTTAAAAAGTTGTCGGAAGCAGGACACTAGGTGCCTGAATGTAAGGCACATATGATGTAATGGCTTGTTT
Source organism: Schistocerca piceifrons (assembly GCF_021461385.2). Lineage (NCBI taxonomy): Eukaryota > Metazoa > Arthropoda > Insecta > Orthoptera > Acrididae > Schistocerca > Schistocerca piceifrons. Next base: position 855,041,390 of record NC_060140.1, on the reverse strand, counting down.
AGTAGTGAGAGGGACTGGGACATACGAGTGTTTTTCAGAGAGCGAAACATGGATGACACATAGCCTAACAGCAAGGGGTGACCTGTGATTCGGATGTGAATATTCCAACAGTTTGTTATTATTAATAATACAAGACGATAACTGTCGATGTATGGACCTAGGGGAAAATCTATACGTACAGAGGATAGTCATAAATTACTAATTACCACACCGGAAAAATAACGTTGCATAACTGATAAGAGAAGCCATTTTGTTTTTGGCGCCTGTAGCAACATGTTATAGCTCTGGCCACGCGTACTGACGGGTACTTGCAAGCACGCTGTTGCCGCACTTGTGTCTGGTCTCGCGTAGCCCTCTCTCTTTCTCTGACATTCGAAAATGGCAACGCTAAACGCACGCAGTTGCATAGTTCCACGGCCAGTAGCGCGTCGGTAGTGGGAAAATGTGTAGACTTTCGTGCAGTTCTTGTTTTCAACTCCTCGATAAGTTATTAGTTTCGGCAGTTTAACTCGAAGAAAAAGAGTGTATTTTGTGATATTATTTGTGCAATTTATTTACTGAGTGGAAGTGTTTGCGTATGCTGAAAATGGAAAAGCGGGAAAAAAGAGAGGTTTTGCCCTGTGCCATGTGGGTCGGGTGCACAAACAACTCCAACAATATGCACTTTGACAGCAGGGAGAATGTGACTGATGTATACAACTGAGTTTCAGCGGCAAAAAAAAATATACATATACTACCGAGAGTAGTTGCAAAAATGTGTCGTTGTATGACACGTCGTTCGGGAGATGTGACATCGTAAACATTGAGATGCGTGAAAGCGAAACTGCAGGGCAAAATTAACTGGAGATACAGGTGAAATAAGTGTACAAATATGTGTGAAATATGTTAAATACCGGGTGATCAATGAGTCAGTATAAATTTGAAAACTGAATAAATCATGGAATAATGTAGATAGAGAGGTACAAATTGACACACATGCTTGGGATGACATGGGGTTTTATTAGAACCCAAAAAATACAAAAGTTAAAAAAAATGTCCGACAAATGGCGATTCATCTGATCAGAATAGCAATAATTAGCATAACAAAGTAAGACAAAGCAAAGATGATGTTCTTTACAGGAAATTCTCAATATGTCCACCATAATTCCTCAACAATAGCTGTAGTCGAGGAATAATGTTGTGAACAGCACTGTAAAGCATGTCCGGAGTTATGGTGAGGCATTGGCGTCGTATGTTGTCTTTCAGTATCCCTAGAGATGTCGGTCGATCACGATACACTTGCGACTTCAGGTAACCCCAAAGCCAATAATCACACAAACTGAGGTCTGGGGACCTGGGAGGCCAAGCATGACGAAAGTGGCAACTGAGCCCACGATCATCACCAAACGACGCGCGCAAGAGATTTTTCACGTGTCTTTTCTTTTGGTTCTAATAAAACCCCACGTCATTCCAAGCATGTGTGTCAATTTTTTACCTCTCTAACATTATTCCGTGGTTTATTACCCAGTATATGTGACACGTCAAAGTTTCGGGTAAAATGCTCCTTGTAATGCCGTAAATCGATTTCAGCGAAACTTACTATTTAGGAATAAATACTGTGAGACTAAGAACCAATAACTTCCAGTTGGGGTAAGGATTATAACGTGGAGAGAGGAATGAGAAGTAGATGGACAGAGTGGTGCAAGGATGAGATGGAAAATAGACATAGAGGAGGAGAACAGAGTGAGAGGAGAGGGAAATGAACAGAAAGGAAAGAGGAGGAGATGGACAAAGAGAGAGGGGAGAAGGAGATGGACAGAGAAAGGAAATAGGAGGACATGGAGAAAGAGAGAGACCGAGAGAGAGAGAGAGAGAGAGAGAGAGAGAGAGAGAGAGAGAGAGAGTGTGAGAGAGAGAGAGAGAGAGAGAGAGAGAGAGCAGGAGGAGATGGACTACTGGAAAACTGGAATAAATACACATCTGGGCAACCCCGGGTACTTCGCTAATAAACTACATTTGTACTGACCATTACAACAGAAAAAGATTTGTTCAACTGTCATCATTTAGGCAATAGCGGATCTTAAGCACATCATATTGGCATGTTCCCAGTACATGATTGCACAATCAGACATATAAAAAATTAGTTGCGAGATGTTACCCCCTCCCCACCAGTGTTCCTGTTTTATTCTACCGTTAAATATAACTTGCTCACAGACTGTTTGAAAGCCACTGGCATCCAAGTTTAATTTATGAATTGCGGAAGTCTTGATTTTCACTTGTCATCAGCCTGTTTCGTAATTGGGTGCGTAATTTTGTATTTTAATTTGCGCACAGACTTTTATTTGAACAGCAAATTCGTTCATTTTATGTCACTGTTCTAACAGCACTATTGTACATACAGTTGGTTGTATTGTGTTTATCATTTTGGGTTCTTCTTTTAGTGTAAGTGTTCTGGCGTAACTGTCGCCAGCTCACCGGGTGGCAAAGAACTTGCAAGAAGTTCGATAGAGGCCAAAGACAGACTCGCAAGAACCATGCCGCCAACGCCCTCTTGGCCACCAGTGTTTAGATCGCCGCCACGGACCGGGGAAGCCAGTCAGTCATCTAGTGAGTCAACGAGTTGAGTCGTCAGTCGCAACCCAGTGGGAGTCACAGTTGCAATTAGCCTCTAGCTCAGAGTCAGTCAGTACCTAGCGACCAGAGTAGCGTACATAGAGGGACTTGTACTTCACTAGCAGTGAGGCTAACGTGGACTATTGTGGAAGAGCTTGTACCACAACTTCTGGACAATCTTAAGTAGCTTTCTGTCCTGGTTAACAAAGAATCCTGTTAATACACTCATGCAGTTGTGTTATAGGCAGAGGCTACTGGGCACTACCGGCCACAAAACAACATCCTCTCCATGCTTCCAATGGTGCAAGGCTACAGTGACAACGAGACAACACAAAAGTAAGTACCTCTATCTGTACACTATACTTCTCACATTGCTATATATTATTATTTGCAATTTTGTTCTTCAGCTATTTTTGTTGTTGTTGCTTTTTCATGTTTTGCATTTTACTATAAGAGTATCTGCATGCTTTTCATAATGTTTCTGTATCGTGCTGTTTGTAATTCTGCTCATCTCATTGTCAGCACTGTCGCCAGCTGTCTGGTGTTTGCCTAATTGCGCTTTTATTTTACTTTAAGAGTGTGTTGGAACGGAAACTTGGGAATTTTGTGCTCTTCTGCTTTATTGCGATTACGTTTCTTTTGCACTTCATAACCGCTATTGGCTGTATGGTCCTTATAACTCGAAGTCAAAATAAAAAAGTAAAAAAACTGTCGTCTTTCTCCCGAGACTCTCCGAAGAGGGGAATCCCCGCTCCCACTGACTGAGACTCACCGCCTCGCAGCAGTCGGTGTCGAGCAGGAAGACGGCGCAGCGCTCGCACTTGAGCAGGTCGCGCGCCTGCGTCATGATCTTGGTCACCAGGCACGCCAGGTTGTTCTGCTCCTCGAAGATGCTGCGCGCCAGGTTCAGCAGGATCTGCAACACGAGCACTCACTCAGCAGCCCAGAAATCATCTGCCTCACGACAAGGGCTTTACAGTAGAAATACTGCCGCCCCAGGAAAAGTGGATCACATGCATCAGTTGGTTGTCTTCAAGTCTGTTGTCACAAAGCTCGAACACGTACATTGTTTTCGGTTCTGTACTGCACGAGATATGACGTCAGACCTACCATGGATGGTAGGAGGGAAGGGGAAGGAGGGTAGTGGGGGGAGGGGGAGGAGGGAGGTGGGGTAGGCTCGTTTCGACGCAGGTGCCCCAGCCCATTCCTTGGACTTGGTAGGGGCAGGATCAGCTTTAGACAGTTTTACCATTTAGGACCGGCATTGTAAAAATGTCCATGAAAATCGAGGGTAGTCACTACACTCAAAAATACCTCTTAATACGGCCAGAGAATTATTTACAGTTCTTTTTCACATATTATCTCGCACGAAATGATCCTAAGTCTTTTCGTTATTTTCTGCTTCTTTTCACTTCTGTTCACTTACCTGTCAGCAGTTAAGGTTCGTTGGAAAAAGATCACTCCATTTCAGAATGAGATTTTCACTCTGCAGCGGAGTGTGCGCTGATATGAAACTTCATGGCAGATTAAAAGTGTGTGCCGGACCTAGACTCGAACTCGGGACCTTTGCCTTTCGCGGGCAAACACCCTACCATCTGAGCTACCCGAGCACGACTTACGCTCTGTCCTCACAGTTTCACTTCTGCCAGTACCTCGTTTCCTACCTTCCTACGTGCCCGCGAAAGGCAAAGGTGCCGAGTTCGAGTCTTGGTACAGCACACAGCTTTAATCTGCCACGTAGTTTCATCACTACATTTATTCGTAGTGCGCTGAAAGCAGTATGCAGTCAGATATTCTCATTATGATGAGGTTCTAGACGCAACAGACGAGGATTTTCAGAACCCCAAAGTCGACTGTCCAATGACTTCATGTATCGCGGTAAAAGAAGATGTTTTTCGAGAAAAAAAAGTATTTCAGGATTAATTTTAGCATCATGTAGAAAGCGCAATAGCCAGTCGCAGTACTGACGTCGAACAAGTGTGTCTGAAACTGTCCAGGGGGTGCGTAGCCCTGGCTTTGTAAAGTCTAGGTATGAGTTCGTGCACCCTCCACCAGCAGAAGCTTCAGACACACAGGTCTGCAGCACTCAGCGGAGCTGCCATCTTGTTGAACTCCTTTCTAGAAACTCCACTGACTTGTCTAGTTCTGCTTAAACCGATATGCCATCTGCCAGAGTCCTGGGAAAGGCGATACTGACTGCCACTTGGTGGCATTGTGCGCGCGTTACGTGGCGAGGACATTGCATAAGGGGAGCAGAGGCGAATGGGGAATCATTCTAGCGAGGAGGCAGGACTGAAATGGGCAGGCCCACTGGCAGAACCGACGTTGCTTTAACTCGATCAGGGAAAGGTATGGTTCGCCTCTTGGCAACGAACTTCTGATAAGCGGCGAAGCTGCTCGGCTATTCCCGTGCTACTGTTTTGAGTACCTGTGGACAGAGACTGACGGATAGTGGAACCATGGGCAGGTGACAAGGTGTTGCAAGTCCACACCTCGTCGTGGACCATGGAAGTCATAGGCTAGTCTGCTTTGCAAAGCAGCACAGGTGGCGACTGTACAGTGATGGTGCGGGGGACAAATGTTCCGGAGCGCACTGTTGTGCGAACACCACTGGGCATGGTGCTCCGCAGCAGACGACGCGTACGTGTTCCCATGTCAACACACCGAGATCTTCAATTATGCTTGCAGTGGGCAAAGGATCATCGAGATTCGATCGTGGATCAACCAGAACGTGTCGCCTGGTTTGAAGAATGGAGTTTCTTGTTACACCAGGTCGACCCTCGAGTCCAGATACACCTTCATCAAAGTGAAACATTTTCTTGAAACTTGCACCACACCAAGGATTCCAACCTCATGGGTGCAGTTTTTGCTGTGGGGAGGCCTCCCGGCTATTCGCTGAGCAACAAACATCACAATCTAGGAAACTGGCCACATAACTCCTAGGGGCCAGCATTCCCACAGTCAGACACAACCCGACCACGATCCGCCTGGCTACCAGATGGCATCCCAAGCGGCGACAGAGGTCGCTGGCAGCACGGACCCATTATCCTCTGTGGGCCACGTGACCAGAAGTAATGGTTGCGGTGTCCTGGTGTCCGGGCTGTGTTTAGGGAGGCGTTCGAGACAAGACGCGCACGTTCACTCAAAGTGGGTTTCCTGAGCCAGATGCCAAATGCAGCCGCATTCCATCAGTCACTTTGGAACCACCGCAACGAGGACGCCGTGTTTTATGTCAGTGATCAGCTTGTGGACTTGTAAGGTTTCTTGGCTTCGTTTCTACCCCAGACTTGATTATGTTTCATCATAATGGAACTCTGAAACTGAACTGTCCTTCTTGGACTTTAACTTGTACTGTGTCTAAGTGTAGAAAACTAACTTTTAACTGATCCCTTACCAGCTGAATTTTAGCTACTGTAGTATACTTACTAGTTAGTGATATTGCCTAATGATGTTTTTTTCTAATCCTTTCAGCCTTCAAAGAATATTTGTGTTCATTTGCCTACCACAAGTAGTGACTGTTTCTGTTCAGGTATTTGGCCTCTCTAATAATACTGGTATTATTTTACTTGGAGAGAAGCTATTTTCTTTTCAGTCCTGTTTGCACCTTATTCATAAAGTAGTTGTTCACATAAACGTTTAGTGAGTATCGTACTGTCATAATGTAAAAAACTTCACTGGAGAACATAATGTTATGGCCATGATTACAGTGTCCGTCTTTGGGTCAGACGTTTAACCCAGAAGGCCACTGTAACAGTAACCAAAAAACTGTTTTCTCCAGTAAAGTTTTTACGTTACGACATGGTACAATACTCAGTAAACTTTTATGTCAACGGTATCTAGCTGTGGAAGCCCACATAATTATAAGAAATAATTGTGTTTGTCAAGTGATAAATTTTTACATTGTACTTAACCAGAAGTTAGAACAGAGGTATTCTCTCTTGTTAAATAAACTTCGTTCTACCAGATCTACATGAACAATTCTTGTTTGCACAAACCTGGAAGACGCAACAGTTTCATCCTATGGAGGACATTCGCCCTGGATTAATGAGATCTGCGGTAGTAATCGAAGGCACCACGTCAGCTGTGGATTACGCCAGCATTGTTATGGAGTACCTGGATCCCATTATACTTGATATTTTTCCGCGATGGTGATGGCATTTTCCGGCAGGACGACTATCATTTTCTCAAGGCCAGAATCGTACTACAGTGACTTGAAGAGCATGATAGTGAACTTATGTTCATGTCTTGGCACAATATCCGCGTAATATGAACCCGACGGAACGCATCTGTTACGCTATCGGGCGCCAGCTACGCGTCTGCAAACCACCGTTCCGTGATTTATGGGAATAGCGTGAGCTCTTTGTAGACATGTGGTGCCACCTGCCTCCTGGCAAGGACTCGTCCAGTTCATGTCTTGCTGTCGTAAGGTTTTGTTACCGCACTACGTCAGTGAGACTGCTTGCATAGTACACAAAACACCCTGTCCAAACTCCGTATCGTCGCCATAATGCTGAAGAAGAGAAATTTGACCCGTACTGCTCATACAGTAAGAGAGACTGAGAATAGATTGTGTAACGCAGCATTTTTCATAGAAATAGATGGAAGGCGAGAAAGAGTAAGACTCTGAAGTGGAAAGTCGTACAACATCGGGATGAAGTAGTGATGATGAAAATCAGTACTGAATTCGCTAGACAGGAAAACATGGCTGAGCCTTTTGGAGAAGGCATGTGGTCGATATGGCCTTTCCCATACTAAAGAGACAAGAGAAAAACATTGTGGCCACCTCTGCAGCCGAATTGTTAGCACCGCTGTCGCTGCCTTCGGTACGGAAGGACCCGGTTCGTTTCTCGGAACCTCGTCGGAGTTTTCTGAGTTGTGGAGGTCTGTAAAGCGGCTCACCTACTGGCAATATCAGCTTGACAGATTCGAGAGATGCTGATCACAAGTTTTACATCTACATGCATATTCCACAACCTACCATACGGTGCGTGGCGGTGGGTACCTTGTACCTCTAATAGTCATTTCCTTTCCTGCTTCATTCGCAAATAGAGCGAGGGAAGAACGGCTGTCCATGTGCCTTCGAACGAGCCATAATGTGTCAAATCTTATCTTAGTATTCCTAGCACGTAATGTACGTTGTGAGTAGTAGAATCTTACCGCAGTCAGTCAAATGCGCAGGTGCTATAAATTTTCTCAATAGTGCTCGTCGAAAAGAACGTCACGTACCCTCCAGTGATTCCCATTTCAGTTCACGAACTACGTCAGTGATACCTTCATTTTGTACCATCCTACCGGTAACAAATCTAGCAGCCCGCCTCCGAATTGTTCCAATGTCTTCCTTTAATCCGACATGATACGGATCTCAAACACTGGAGCAGCGCTCAAGAATGGGCCGCAATAGCTCCTACACTCCTGGAAATGGAAAAAAGAACACATTGACACCGGTGTGTCAGACCCACCATACTTGCTCCGCACACAGCGAGAGGGCTGTACAAGCAATGATCACACGCACGGCACAGCGGACACACCAGGAACCGCGGTGTTGGCCGTCGAATGGCGCTAGCTGCGCAGCATTTGTGCACCGCCGCCGTCAGTGTCAGCCAGCTTGCCATGGCATACGGAGCTCCATCGCAGTCTTTAACACTGGTAGCATGCCGCGACAGCGTGGACGTGAACCGTATGTGCAGTTGACGGACTTTGAGCGAGGGCGTATAGTGGGCATACGGGAGGCCGGGTGGACGAACCGCCGAATTGCTCAACACGTGGGGCGTGAGGTCTCCACAGTACATCGATGTTGTCGCCAGTGGTCGGCGGAAGGTGCACGTGCCCGTCGACCTGGGACCGGACCGCAGCGACGCACGGATGCACGCCAAGACCGTAGGATCCTACGCAGTGCCGTAGGGGACCGCACCGCCACTTCCCAGCAAATTAGGGACACTGTTGCTCCTGGGGTATCGGCGAGGACCATTCGCAACCGTCTCCATGAAGCTGGGCTACGGTCCCGCACACCGTTAGGCCGTCTTCCGCTCACGCCCCAACATCGTGCAGCCCGCCTCCAGTGGTGTCGCGACAGGCGTGAATGGAGGGACGAATGGAGACCTGTCGTCTTCAGCGATGAGAGTCGCTTCTGCCTCGGTGCCAATGATGGTCGTATGCGTGTTTGGCGCCGTGCAGGTGAGCGCCACAATCAGGACTGCATACGACCGAGGCACACAGGGCCAACACCCGGCATCATGGTGTGGGGAGCGATCTCCTACACTGGTCGTACACAACTGGTGATCGTCGAGGGGACACTGAATAGTGCACGGTACATCCAAACCGTCATCGAACCCATCGCTCTACCATTCCTAGGCCGGCAAGGGAACTTGCTGTTCCAACAGGACAATGCACGTCCGCATGTATCCCGTGCCACCCAACGTGCTCTAGAAGGTGTAAGTCAACTACCCTGGCCAGCAAGATCTCCGGATCTGTCGCCCATTGAGCATATTTGGGACTGGATGAAGCGTCGTCTCACGCGGTCTGCACGTCCAGCACGAACGCTGGTCCAACTGAGGCGCCAGGTGGAAATGGCATGGCAAGCCGTTCCACATGACTACATCCAGCATCTGTACGATCGTCTCCATGGGAGAATAGCAGCCTGCATTGCTGCGAAAGGTGGATATACACTAGTGCCGACATTGTGCATGCTCTGTTGCCTGTGTCTATGTGCCTGTGGTTCTGTCAGTGTGATCATGTGATGTATCTGACCCCAGGAATGTGTCAATAAAGTTTCCACTTCCTGGGACAATGAATTCACGGTGTTCTTATTTCAATTTCCAGGAGTGTATATGCAGTCTCCTTTACGGAGGAACCACACTTTCCTAACATTCTCCCAATAAACCGAAGTCGACCATTGTCCTTCCCTACCACAATCCCTACACATTCGTTGCATTTCGCATCGTTCTCCAACAATACGCCCAGATATTTAAACGAAGTGACTGCTTGAGGCAGGGCATTACTATTGCTGTATCCGAACATTACGGCCTCCGCTTTCCTACTCATCCGCATTGACTTACATTTTTCCACATACACACCTAGCTTCCATTCATCACACCAAGTAAAGATTTTGTCTAAGTCATCTCGTATGTTCCTACAGTCACTCAACTTCGACAACTTACCGTATACAATAGCATCATCAGCAAACAACATCAGATTCCTTCCAGAATGAGATTTTCACTCTGCAACGGAGTGTGCGCTGATATGAAACTTCCTGGCAGATTAAAACTGTGTGCCCGACCGAGACTCGAACATCAGATTGCTGCCCACCCTGTCAGCGAGATAATCTATGTACATAGAAATAAGAGTGGTCCTATCACATTTCCCTGGGGCACACCTGACGATACCTTTGCCTGTGGTGAACACTCACCTTCGAGGACAACATAATGGGTTCTGTTACGTAAGAAGTGTTCGAGCTACTCACATATATGGAAACCTATTCCGTATGCTTGTACCTTCTTTAACAGTCGGCAGTGGGGCGCCGTGCCAGATGCATAGTTCTGGATTGCTCCTCGTACTGCCTCGTAGGCAGCAGCCTCCCAGTCGAAACAGGCTTAAGGCATACTCCATGAGTGATGTTTACATTGACGGAAAACGGTATCCAGCACGAGAATTGTATGGTTTGTGAACAAACTGTTGAATTGCTAAGAAATGAAATTAAATGATGGTATGGCATTTTTAGCTGGTAGACCTCACTGGATGGTTGTTGCGCCGTCTGGTGCATATCTTTCTACCGGGGGGTTATAGTTAAACCGCAGCCACTCACAGAGGTCCAGTGTGGCCAGTACATATCGTATGGCAGCCAAACTTGGCTGATATTCTCATGTGTTAATGTGGCAGCGATTTACGCCACAGGCGCAAATCTGGCGCAGTGAATGCAACAAAGAAGCGCAGAAACGTTTCCATGTGTAACGCTTTAAGAACGGGACATGGCCAGAAAAGGGTCAAACAAGTCAATAATGTTAGTTTTATTACTAACCAACTGACATGAAAACTGATTTCCATACAATTTTCCCCCCTCCAAAGCAAGAATCACAAGCTGTACAAGGAGGCCTCTACACCATGCAGAGAATACGGTACACCTCACCTACCCGCTGGGTGTATACTCTCCAAAGAAGAACGGGCCGAGAGTACAGATGTTTCTGAACCCACATCACAAAGTCACATACAGTGAGTGCAGTAGCTTTTTGTGAACAACAAGCTGTTGAACTGTATCCCAAATTCGGCACTTCCGTGTATTCACTGCACCATGTAGTTTAAAATCTGCCTCGTCACTCCAGAGAATACTGTCGGCCACGTGCCATCGACTTCGGTCCGTGTCAGAAACCGAAGAGGAAATTCAGAACGGTGGGTGTGGATCTTCTATCGGAACCAGTGTAAAATAGGCCGCAAAACTTCCCTCAGTGTTGCCCATGGGTTGGACAGTTTTCGTGACACTGCACGAACGCTACCACTGCCCGGGCCCGTGCTGCTTACTCGATTACAGCAGTTGTACCTCGATAATAACTTCCACTGGCATACATTTACATCTACGTGATTACTCTGCTATTCACAACAAAGTGCCTGGGAGAGGGTCAATGAACCACCTTCTAGTTGTCTCTCTACCGTTTCACTCTCGAACGACGCGCGGTTAAAACGAGCACTTAATTTTTTTGTGGCAGCCCTGATATCTCTTATTTTATCGTGATGATCATTTCTCCCTATGCAGGTGGGTGCCAACAGAATGTTTTGGCAGTTGGAGGAGAAAACTGGTGATTGAAATTTTATGAGAAAATCCCGTCGCAACGAAAAACACCGTTTTTCTAATGATTGCAACTCCAATTCATGTATCATGTCTGTGGCATCTCCCCTATTTCGCGATAATACAAAAAGCCTTCCTCTTCCAGGCGCCATACTAAGCTCACTCGTGTATTTGAATTTCATTATCATCTTCTTTAAAACATTTAAAGACATCGGACCTCTCCTCAGATCTTCCAGAGGGCGACACTCTCTCAATACGACGCTGTAGTTGCTGCCGTTGACAAAAAAGAGTTTCACGAACAGCACGTTGTCTCTCTTTTTGATAGCCACACTGTTCACTCACGTTATGGCTTGTCAGATGACAGCGTGGTTATCATACCGTCATAAAAACAGCGTACAGCGCCAGGTTTGCACCTGGTGGCCACAACTGCAGCTAATGTTTTCTTCCAGCGCAAATACGTTTCGCTTTAACGCTTTAGCAGATCTACCAAGTTTCGCTGCCGTACGATAATTGCAGCCCACACTGGACCTCCGTGAGGAACTGCTCTTTAATTATAACCTCGCTGTATTTGACGCCGCATCGGAAACTTGCGCGTCGGTGATGATGAAATGATGAAAACAACGCAATATGCAGTCCTCGAGCGGACGAAATCGCCGATCGGCTGGAAATTGAACTCGGGTCCCCCCGGATGGCAACAGTCATCAGCGCCGACCACTCAACTACACAGGCGGACAAACTGTTAAGAATGGACTTGTATGTTCCGAGGGGGTGTATATCTCGTAATGTTGACTGGCCGGTGGGAAATGGGTCATGCCACGATTCGTGAAGAATTTGAGATAGGGAGCTGGGGTTCAGAGAAGCTAAGGAGATAATTAGCAATAAAATCACATTAATGTGTACTTTTTATTTGCATTAGTTAACTGAAAAGACCATCGTTGACACAATGAAGGTACCATCTGTACTGTATGTTACAAAATGTGCCGAATCTGACAGCCATCAACCTCAATGCAGGAGTGACATCGGCGAAAAAGATTTTGACGCACCCTGACAAATATCCCTGGAGTGTTTCAAATCACATCACAGGCAGTTACAATTGGGATGTGATACACAAGTGACTTTAGATATCCTCATAGGGAATAATGAAGCGGATTCAGCTCAGGTTACCTCGTAGGCCAAGGAATAGGACCTCCTCTTCCAATCCAACGACCAGGAAATACTGTACCTGCAATGCTCCCTCGTACTGCACTGTACGTCTTTGAATGGCACTGAGTAATGAATATGTCTATCGTTGATTCAGAGAAATCCTGTCTTCGTACAGTCGTGGACAAAACGAGCGAGACCCCTCGCCTTTTCGTTATGCTGATCCGCATGGCTTTAAAGTCTGCTACACAGTATAACAGCCAAGGCGACGAAGTGCTACCAACACACTATGCACAGGCGTGAAATTGACGAACTATCAAAATGGTTCAAATGGCTCTGAGCACTATGGGACTTAACAGCTATGGTCATCAGTCCCCTAGAACTTAGAACTACTTAAACCTAACTAACCTAAGGACAGCACACAACACCCAGCCATCACGAGGCAGAGAAAATCCCTGACCCCGCCGGGAATCGAACCCGGGAACCCGGGCGTGGGAAGCGAGAACGCTACCGCACGACCACGAGATGCGGGCGACGAACTATCCAATCATTTGTAAGACTATACGAGGGTTAGAACTTAAATAGTGGCAACTATTTATTCACAACCGATACAAAAGTGTTACACATTTGCACCTGTTACTGACCTTCAAGGTAGTCACCAGCGTTGTGTAGAACCCGTTGCCGTTACTCGCTAATAACAGTATTGTGTTATTTCGAGAAACATCCCGAATGATTGTCACATAAGCAGTGACATAAAGGTAGAAAATTCATGTTTTAGAGTTCAGAAAGCTCTATGCAACAGAAACTGCAGATCGTTTTGCCATTTTCATTGCGAAATTGCCGGCTTATTCATGTCTGGGGTAATAAAAGAGGGCTGTTTGCCTGGGTTGTCTGCTAGCATAGTGAATGGTGTTTGCTACTGCAAGGGAGGTCTGGTTTGTTTTCGGTTCAAATGTCGATGGAGGCAGATAGACTATCAGTAAAGCAGTTTTAAGAAATTCTCGCACCCCCATACGTTTTATTGCTACATTTATTTTGTACTGACGCCCTGTGGATGTCAATATGAAACTCTTGTAGAATTTCATACTTGTTACTGCCTTCCTTGCCGGCCCCGGTGATCTCGCGGTTCTAGGCGCTCAGTCCGGAGCCGTGCGACTGCTACGGTCGCAGGTTCGAATCCTGCATCGGGCATGGATGTGTGTAATGTCCTTAGGTTAGTTAGGTTTAAGTAGTTCTAAGTTCTAGGGGACTGATGACCTAAGATGTTAAGTCCCATAGTGCTGAGAGCCATTTGAATCATTTTTGAACTGCCTTCCTTTCTCCGATTCTGTCAATAAATGAATTGACTTACGTGTGGCACTGAATGATTTTTAACTGAATTTCGTTATGAATCTTCACGCATAGCTAAATTTGCACACTTTCATTTTAGGTCAGCAACGGTAATCCACTATGACTGGTCTGAAAGTTGACACAAACCGTTTCGCGGCCGAATGCGCATAATATTTTGCTAATTCGTAACGATCTGGGGTACTTTGTCTTACTAGAACAGTTGTGTTATCTCGATAAGCTGAAATTCATTTTTATTAGTACAGTTCATACTCATTAGCGTTTCTTCTTTCATTTTCATATTATATTTATGTGTTGTGTTTAACACACTAATCAGCATTAATATAGTCTTACACGTGACTGAAAACAGTCTGACAAAGTTCGGATAGTTTCTCAATTTCACGCCTGTGCATAGTATGTTGGTAGCACTTCGTTGCCTTGCCTGTTATGCTGTGTGCAGACTTTAAAGCTGTGCGGGTCAGAATAACGAAAAGGCGAGGGGTCTCGCTCGTTTTGTCCACGACTGTACAAGTAAAGTAAACAAAACCTGCATCATGACAGGCTCATCCTCCTTGTTTCCTTGCAGGAAATAAAGAGAGTACATGCAAAGAAATAGAACAGTACGTGTAAACTTGTATGCATGTTAGTTGTATAAGCTGGAAAACAGTAACGCTAGACAAAGCGGTAGACTAGTTTAAATCCGTGTATTCTTAAGCTGGCTTCTCCGACCCCAGGTTCCCTATCTCAAATTGTTCAGTGGAGCATTCTCTATGTCCTATTACAGTTTTTCAAAAAAATGGTTCAAATGGCTCTGAGCACTATGGGACTTAACATCTGTGGTCATCAGTCCCCTAGAACTTAGAACTACTTAAACCTAACTAACCTAAGGACATCACACACATCCATGCCCGAGGCAGGATTCGAACCTGCGACCGTAGCAGTAGCGCGGTTCCGGACTGCTCGCCTAGAACCGCGAGACCACCGCGGCCGGCACAGTTTTTCACGCTGTTACGAAAACCCCCAGTGTATAAATATTGACAGCTTGCTTGCGCCACATGTACTTGGAGGTACTAACCAACTTAAAAACATACTACTACTAATAGCTGCAATTATGAGTCTGCAAAGATAGTAAATACTGATGTAATGTTGTTCAGCACACTGTCTCCAGTAATCAGGAGAAATGTCTACACTTATACCCCAACAACCTGTGCCGAACTACTCCCAGCAACGGTCGTCCTCAATAAGCCTTATAGCCCTAAACGTTTCACAAATTGTTGCGTATTTTGTACAGCACTTGTAACAAAAATCAGCAACTCTATGCGTACATGTCACTTGTTAAAGGACAGCCGGCTGTTGTTATGCAAATGTGTGCTGCATATTGAAAGATTATTGGCTGTCATACATATTAATAACATCTGATAAAGTGTTTACTGGTACATAATGTGATATAAACAATGAATTGAAAGTGATTACGTATGAGAGATGTTAACACGTGACTGGATGCAACAAATAACACGTTCTGGTTGTCATTCATCTGATGCACTTTGACTACCTCATCTGTAACCTCATATACACATTTTCATTATATTTGAAGCTCCTTTCGTTGTCATTAGGTGATGAATTTTGCTTACGGTGTTGCTGTTTGAGCTTTGTGTGTTACATCGATTCTGTCTGATTTAAAGGAACGAATTATCTTCACATATTCTACGCGCTAATTAATAAGTACCAGGCTATGAAGGTAATTCTTATCTGAACAGTAATTTTTGTATTCAGCAGGGTCATCCGTGGAAGTAACGACAGAGATCACATTTCCACGATTTTGTCATTACTTCCGCATAGTACTCATAGGTGGCAGTTGTTATTTATCCAACCAATATTTATTCGTTGGCTAAAGATTTTAATTATTTTCTTTTAGAATGTGACTAATGTTTACAGGGGCTAATTTTGAAGTATTTTAAGCTGCTATTTCATACTTTTTCTTTTACACGGCTCCCAGACTGATTATTCTAGGTTTTTTAATACGTCGTGATCGTATGAAAAGCTTCATAAGCTCCTTCCATGGTCATACAGTAGCCGATGGCTGGAGCTTCACCTGTTTAAGGCATAGCGTTCCTACGCCATTCCACATTCCACGAACGTGCCTCTTGACATACGATCGTGCTCGACCTATCGTCTCTTCACACCCCCGAATGATATAAATGTTCTGTATGTTTTTACAACTTTTACTGTGCTTGTACATGTTAGTACCATTTGTTTCGTTTTTGTTCCTGATTCCCTCTATCGGAAATGTCACTCACATTTCAGATATCTGTAATGGCATAGTGAAGATCGTCAAGATTGAAACTGGCTACCATGAAAGTTAATCCTTAAAAAAAACATGTCATCAGGACTGATTATTTCTTGTAAACTTCAGTCTAGATCGCTACATTTCCAGTAATGTTACAGGAAGTGTTATAGGAATGCGACCAGCTTCGGTGGTAGAAGTCGCCATCTTATTGAGCCTCTGTAACATAAGGTATCCACATTTTGAATGGGAGAACACCGTTGTGCAGTAAAGGTCCAGAATCTTCGGTGTCTTTCGTCTGTGATATGTTCGGGCGTATGGCATCAATTTAATTGGTAGTAGGAAGTAAGGTCTTGAGATAACGTCTGCTCTACTGTTTTAATTCTTCTATCTGTTTCTGGTGTCTCTCTGTGGTTTTCTTGTCTTCTTTTGTCCATTGTGGTGTTTGTTGCCTTTCTGTAGTTCTTGTGATTTTTTTCTTTTCTCCAGGTTCTGTGTGAAAAGTCTTGTTTGTTTTATTGTCTCCCTCCTGGATTTGTTTTATAGGAATAAGGGACCGATGACCAAGCAGTCTGCTTCCTCCCCCCTCCTTTAAACCAACCGAACAACTATCTTAAGACCTTACTTCCTACTACCATTTAAGTTGCTGCCGTACAGTCGCACATACCACAGACGAAAGACAACCAAGATTCTCGACCTTTACTGGAAGTATAATGGTGTTCTGTCTGACTTAAAGGGACGAATTATCTTCACATATTCTAAGAACTACCGCTACGGTCGCAGGTTCGAATCCTGCCTCGGCCCTGGATGTGTGTGATGTCTTTAGGTTAATTAGTTACAGAGGGTCCTGAAGATGGTTAGTTGTACAACCAAAAACGGTCACAATTAAATAAAAATTAATACATACAGCGGAAAGTATTAGAAATGTTGTACAGAATATAGCAGCTGCTGTCCCAGTACCCGTCAGACGAAGGATATACTGTGTCCTGTGAGCTTTCGTAAACAAGCATTATGTTTTAGTTTCATTGACATATTCCGTATCCTCGAGAACATCTTCACTATGGGTCTACGAAACAGAAAGCGTGCCCGATATAATCTTTAAATATGGCTACACAGTAACGCTTTATAGATGAATACAGATAATAGTTTAAAACATTATTAAACAGCTGAAGTTAGTAAGTATGTAAGTTAAAAATCTATAGAAGCAGGTGTCCATAAACAAAGTTTGTATCCCTGTTAGAAATTTAGCTTTCCTGTCTGTCAAGTCTCTATGTCAGTAAATAAATGAATTATTTTAGCGCCAATGTTACTCTTCTATTTCTGAGCTAACCACAATCTATAACTTTGCAACTATCCTTACTTTATTTCGAGAAGAATTGTGGATTGTTTAAAACAAAGTCCGTGAACGAATGTGTATATTGTGAAGTTAAATATTTTTATCCAAGATGATTCTACATCTATATCTACATAGATGCTCCGCAAGGCACCGTACGGTGCGTGCCGGATTGTACCCTGTACCACTACTTGTCATTTCCCTTCCCGTTCTACTTGCAAATAGAGTGAGGGAGAAACGACTGTGTGTATGCCTCCGTACGATCCCTAGTACCTCGTATCTTATCGTCGTGCTCCTTACGTGCAATGTATGTTGCCGGCAGTAGAATACTTAGACTGCAGCTTCAAATGCTGGTTCTCTAAATTTTCTCAACAGTGTTTCTCGAAAAGAACGTCGTCTCCGCTTCAGGGATTCCCATTTGAGTTCCCGTAGCATCTCTGTCACACTTACGTGTTGTTGGAAACTATGAGTAACAAATCTAGCAGCCCGCCTCTGGTCTGCTTCGATGTTTGCCTTCAGTCCGGCGTGGTACGGACCCCAGACACTCTAGCAGTGCTCAAAGGACCAGCGTACCATATGCGGTCTCCTTTACAGGTGAACCACTATTTCCTAAAATTATCCCAATAAACCGAAGTCTACCATTCGCCTTCCCTACCAAAGTTCTCACATGCTCGTTCTCCCTCGTATCGCTCTGCAACGTCACGCCCAGATATTCAAACGACATGACTTTGTTAAGCAGGACGCTAGTAGTAATGTATCCGAACATTACAGGTTTGATATTCCTACTCATCCGCATTAACTTACATTTTTCCACATTTAGGGCTAGCTGTCATTCATCACACCAACTGGAAATTTTGTCTAAGGCGTCTTGTGTCTTCCTGCAGTCACTCAACTTCGACACCTTACCGTTCACCACGGTATCGTCAGCAAACAACCACAGTTTGCTGCCCACCCTGTCCGCCAAATCATTTATGTACAATGTACACTACTGGCCATTAAAATTGCTATACCATGAAGATGACGTGCTACAGACGCGAAATTTAACCGACAGGAAGAAGATGCTGTGATATGCAAATGATTAGCTTTCCAGAGCATTCTCACAAGGTTGCCGCCGGTGGCGACACCTACAACGTACTGACGTGAGGAAAGTTTCCAACCGATTTCTCATACACAAACAGCAGTTGACCGGCGTTGCCTGATGAAACGTTGTTGTGATGCCTCGTGTAAGGAGGAGAAATGCGTATCATCAAGTTTCCGACTTTGATAAAGGTCGGATTGTAGCCTATCGCGATTGCGGTTTATCGTATCGCGACATTGCTGCTCGCGTTGGTCGAGATCCACTGACTGTTAGCAGAATATGGAATCGCTGGGTTCAGGAGGGTAATACGGAACGCCGGGCTGGATCCCAACGGCCTCATATCACTAGCAGTCGAGATGACAGGCATCTTATCCGCATGGCTGTAACGGATCGTGCAGCCACTTCTCGATCCCTGAGTCAACAGATGGGGACGTTTGCAAGACAACAACCATCTGCACGAACAGTTCGACGACGTTTGCAGCAGCATGGACTACCAGCTCGGAGACAATGGCTGCAGTTACCCTTCACGCTGCATCACAGATAGAAGCGCCTGCGATGGTGTACTCAACGATGAATCTGGGAGCACGAATGGCTAAACGTCATTTTTTCGGATGAGTCCAGGTTCTGTTTACATCATCATAATGGTCGCATCCGTGTTTGGCGACATCGCGGTGAACGCACATTTGAAGCGTGATGGTATGGGAAGCCATTGGTTACACGTCTCGGTCACCTCTTGTTCGCATTGACGGCACTTTGAACAGTAGGCGTTACATTTCAGATGTGTTACGACCCGTGGCTCTACCCTTCATTCGATCCCTGCGAAACCCTACATTTCAGCAAGATAATGCACGACCTGCAGGTCCTGTACGGGCCTTTCTGGACACAGAAAATATTCGACAGCTGCCCTGGCCAGCACATTCTCCAGATCTCTCACCAATTGAAAACGTCTGGTCAATGGTGGCCGAGCAACTGGCTCGTCACAATACGCCAGTCACTACTCTTGATGAACTATGGTATCGTGTTGAAGCTGCATGGGCAGCTGTACCTGTACACGCCATCCAAGCTCTGTTTGACTCAATGCCCAGGCGTATCTAGGCCGTTATTACGGCCAGAGGTGGTTGTTCTGGGTACTGATTTCTCAGGATCTATGCGCCCAAATTGCGTGAAAATGCAATCACATGTCAGTTCTAGTATAATATATTTTTCCAATGAATATCCGTTTATCATCTGCATTTCTTCTTGGTGTAGCAATTTTAATGGCCAGTAGTGTACATAGAGAATAACAGCGGTCCCATCACACTTCCTTGGGCCACTCCTGACGGTACACTGGTCGTCGGTGAACACCCGCCGTCGAGGACAACATACTGGAATCTATTATTTAAGAAGTCTTCGAGCTTCTCACATATCAGTTAACTTGTTCCATGTGCCCGTACCTTCGTTAACAGCCTGAAATGGGGCACCGTGTCAAATTCTTTCCGGAAATCTAGAATTATGGAATCAGCCTGTTGCCCTTCACCCACTGTTCGCAGCATACCATGTGAGAAAAGGGCATGCTGAGTTTCGCACGGGCGATGCTTTCCAAAAGCATGCTGATTCGTGGACATAAGTTTCTCAATCTCAAAAAAGTTTATTATATTAGGACTGAGAACATGTGCAAGGCTTCTGCAGCAAACAGAAGTTGGGGATATTGGTCTTTAATTCTGTGGGTCCGTTCTTTTACCCTTCTTATGTACTGGAGTTACCTGCGCTTTTTTCCAGTCGCTTGTGACTTCGCGCTTGGCCAGAAATTCGCGATAAATGCAAGCTAGGTAAGGGGCCAATACCGTAGAGTACTTTTGGTAAAATGGAACTGGGATTCCATTCGGACTAGGGCATTTATTTGCTTTCAAATATTTCAGTTGTTTTCTACACCAGGGATACTTATTCCTATGTCGTCCATACGAGGCTTTGTCCTATGGCCAAATGACAATATGTTTGAACGATTCTCCCGTGTGAACGATTTCTTGAACATGAAATTTAAATCTTGGGCTTTCTATTTGCTATCTTCAACTGCCACACCAGACTGGTGAAGAAGGGACTAAATGGAAGCTTTGGATCCGTTTAGCTATTTTACCTAGGACCAAAATTTTCTCGGGTTCTCTGCCAGATCTTTTGCTAAGGTGTGACGGCAGTAATTGTTGTACACCTCGCGCATAGTTTTTTCACTGACGCACGAATCTCTACTAACCTTCGCTTGTAGTCATTTATGCGCTCCCTTTTGAACCGAGAGTGCAACAGCCTCTGCTTCCTCAGCATCCGCCGAATGTCCTTATGAAACCATAGTTGATCTTTTCCATCCTTTATCCACTTACTAGGCACAAAACTCTCCAGACCACGATTTACAATCTGTTTAGCCTTTGCCTGTAATTCCTCTACATCCACGTTACTGGAACTAAGTGATGACATTTCACTGTCTAAGAGAGATGTTAGTATCTGCTTATCTGCTCTATCTAGCAGAAACACTCTCCTAGCCTTATTTACTGATTTATTAACTTTCGTAATCATAGTTGCTATAATGACATCATACTAGACGATATATGCATATTATTCTTACAATACGCTTTTGTCCAATAGTATCTTCAGATTTCATACTTGAAATACCCGAGGAGGTATCGTTATAAATCACAAAGAAGAAGATTCTCGTGCGTTGTCAAAGACGGTCGATGTTAAACACATTAATTTGTCCGTGATAATGGCCTTTGAGTTCTGTGGGTGGGGACTAAATTACCTTTAAAAAAGCTGCACTGTTCAGCCATTTTTTTTAACTTTATTTATTCCAAGATAGGTTTCGGGTTATCTTTATTCTTCAGTTAGCGTAAAATAGTCGTACATTTTTCGTCAGCAAGAGCATGACGATTGTATTTTTAATGCTGCAGCTGTCCTGTGTAATGCAACAATTTCTTAGCTGCCTAGTTTTCCCCCAGTTGTAAATTAACTTCTTACTTGTAACCAGATACAACTGCATTCATTCTGTATCATGTCGCTCCTTCTTTCACTATTATTTTTATCTCTGGCACATTTTTATACTCACAGCAGAGCATTCGTCAATGGTCGACACATACGTTTGTTTACATCGGGAGCACCAGAACTGAACTCACGATTTTCGTATTCTTTCGTAAGATGCTCCTGAAATCAGTTGTGTTATTGGAGTTGATATTGACGACCATATACCAGCATGTGAATGAGTGGAAACACTGAAGTAGGTATGGTATAGTGTTCATTTACTCAGCGTACTATAAAAGTATCGTAATCACTAGGGGTAGCTTATCATGCATTTTCTTTTACATACCATATTTTGATGTGATTCATCCAAGAAGTTAGTATTATATTTATGCTTCCTGAAGTTCCATTGCTGCACAAAGCCTATATGTACAACAAAGAAAATGTGTGAAAATGAAAAATTAAAAACTTGTTGTCATAAATAAAGTTAAATAAAATGGCTAGTTCGTGTAGCTGTTGAAGTAATGTTTGGTTTGATGCGGGTCGTACTGATGCCGTATCAGAGTAACACAGTTTGCCCGGATCTATTGCTTGGTGAGCCGTTTGTAGTTAAATTGCTCACACATGCTGTTTCAGTGAACCGCTGTGTGATTTCACCGCTTGGGGCTCCCTTTCAAAGTGCGGGGGATAATCAAAGAGTACAAAGGCCTGATCGGCCACGGCGGATTACAGCCTGTGGCGAACGCCAGGCGTTACCTGTTGCTCAGAGCAATAGCGAGAGCTCGCCGAACGGTACTCACCTGCAGCGAATTAGCAAAACACAGCGAGACGCTAAATACCGATACGGAAATAACACCAGTCGTCTTTGTGGTTGTAGTTCATGTCCACGAAGGACGATAATGTGATTAGTAAGAGAACACCTAAATACCCGAACATGTAGACCTGTGGATGTTAACGGAAGGAAGCAGGCGAGTAAAGCCGCGTTTTGTTCTTTGATGAGTCGCGATTTTGTATTCACCCTGTCAATTATTGAGAAAAAGAAAGGGAGCCAAACTTAATACATCCCTCAGTGTTCAGACCGAGTGACACCATTCTTCGACAGATAAGACAGACTGACCTTTTATCACGTAGTGTCTTTCATGATATTTTTCTTTTGCCGAGAGTCTGTGCGCAACTCATACAACTTAGCTGATGTACGAAGTGCTACAAACGGAGGGCGTTCGTATCAAATGGAAAATTCAGCAGAGGAAATATAGAACTACGAGACAGAATGGCTGGTCAGATGTGGACACATATGTAAAAGTAGAAAGAAAACCATCCTAGCTTTCGGAAGTGTAATTTCCTTCCTCGAGTCCAGAGGTGATAGGAGGAGAGAGTGAGATGTGAAGATGGATTAACGAGGAAGAGAAATGAAGTGAGGAATGAATAGTGCTATTTGTATTATTAAACAGATAAAATTCACCCAATTTCAATTACAGTTTGTCTGTGTAATGACTCTCAGAGTCAAGAAAATATATGATTTTCATTATTTCATATAATTACTGACCGAATTTAAAAATCTGATATTATGTCATAATGCGCTCATTAAGAGATGTTAATATAATATTACGTTACAGGTTTAACATAATATGTCAGGTATTAAGGTTAGAAAATTGTACATGTCTTGGGCAGGGGGTAACTCATGGCGCGCAAATTACCCACACTGTAGTCGTCCAGCATTTGAAAATGAGAGCCCTTTGCGACTTGCAACGAATTTTGGACATAATTTCGAAACTTTTCGAAACTTTTCCTCGCTGAAACCCCCACAAATAATCCAAAGAAAAAAAGTTTAATGCTTCCTACACTTTCGATGTCCGTGCAGTAAAACCTCGGCGTCAGACATGAAGTTTAAATTTATTAGGCCCTACTCCTCTACTATCTACTCTATTCGGAGCACAATTTTCAAACAATAACCACATATACCACTGAATGTATCTGCACAACTGCACTGAGGGAAGAAAATCCCGTCGTAGGCAGGAGTTCTCTGAGATAAACGAAATTTGGTAGGCGTATTTCTACATCAGAAAGCTGACGTCCATTCAAATTTCGTGCCAGTCTCATTAGAGTGGGGCTAAGAGCACCGCTATGACAATAAAAATTAAGTTTGCTTTAAATACGCGCTGTAGCGGTCATAAGCGTTAGTTATCTTTGAGAATGTACATTGTGAGTTGATCTACATCTAAATCTACATCTACGTGATTACTCTGCTATTCACAATAAAGTGCCTGGCAGATGGTTCAAGGAACCACCTTCATGCTGTCTCTCTACCATTCTATTCTCGAACGCCTCGCGGGAAAAACGAGCACTTAAATTTTTCCGTGCGAGCCCTGATTTCTCTTATTTTATCGTGATGATGATTTCTCCCTATGTAGGTGGTTGCCAACAGAATGTTTTCGCAATCGGAGCAGAAAACTGGTGATTGAAATTTCATGAGAAGATCCCGTCGCAACGAAAAACGCCTTTGTTTTAATGATTGCCACTCCAATTCACGTATCATGTCCGTGACACTATCTCCCCTATTTCGCGATAATACAAAACGAGCTGTCCTCCTTTGTACTTTTTCGATGTCATCAATCAGTCCCACCTGATGCGGATCCCACACCGCACAGCAGTACTCCAGAATATGGCGGACAAGCGTAGTGTAAGCAGTTTCTTTGGTAGACATGTTGCACCTTCTAAGTGTTCTGCCAATGAATCGCGGTCTTTGGTTTGCTCTACGCACAATATTATGTATGTGATCGTTCCAATTTAGGTTATTTGTAATTGTGATCCCTAAGTATTTAGTTGAATTTACAGCCCTCAGATTTGTGTAACTAATCGCGTAACCGAAATTTAGTTGAGTTCTTTTAGCACTTATGTGAATAACTTCGCACTTTTCTTTATTCAGGGTCAATTGCCACTTTTCGCACCATACAGATATCTTATCTAAATATTTTGCAAGTCGTTTTGATCATCTGATGACTTTACAAGACTGTAAATGACAGCATCATCTGCAAACAATCTAAGACGGCTACTCAGATTGTGTCCTATGTCGTTAATATAGATCAGGAACAATAGAGGACCTATAACACTTGCTTGGGGAACGCCGGATATTACTCGTATTTTACTCGATGACTTTCCGTCTATTACTACGAACTGTGACCTTTCTGACAGGAAATTACGAATACAGTCGCACAGCTGAAGCGATACTCCGTAGGCACGCAGTTTGATTAGAAGACGCTTGTGAGGAAGGGTGTCGAAAGCCTTCTTGTTGTTAGTTAAGATGCCTTTGAGACGACGAAGATGCCGTTATCAACAGCTCACTGAGCTTGAACGGCGTCATATAGCAGGTCTGCGAGAAGCTGGATGCTCCTCCCGCGACACTGCAGAAAGACTTGGCAGGAATGAAGCCGCTGCCCACGATTCCTGCCTCCGGACGGCTACCTGTCACTACCGAGAGGGAAGACCGTCGTATTCGGCGCATAGCTCTGACTCATCATACTGCATCTGCAGCAGCAGGTTGATCAGCAGTTGTCAACACAGTGACACGACGAAGTGTTACAAATTGGTTACTATTAAGGAAAGTTCCGAGCCAGACGCCGTCTTGTGTGCATTGCATTGAACCCAAACCGTCGTCGTTTGCGACTTCAGTGGTGTCAAACGAGAACTCATTGGAGGGCGGAATGGTCTGTTGTCATTTCTAGTGAAAGCCGCTTCTACCTCGGTGCCATTGATGGCCTTGTGTTGCTTAGGAGGATGCTAGCTGAGCGTCTGCAACCAACCTGTTTGCGTACTAGACACGCTGGACCTACAACAGGAGTTATGGTCTAGGATGCAATTTCGTATGGTGGCAGGAGCTATCTGGTGGTTATCCCACACACTCTTGACTGCAAATCTGTACGTCAATCTGGTGATGCGACCTGTTGTGCTGCCACTCATGAACAGCATTCCAAGGTGTGTTTTCCAACAGGATAACGCTCGCTTCGATACCGCTGTTGTAACCCAACATGCTCTACAGTGTGTCGATATATTATTGCCTTGGCCAGCTTGATCACCAGACCTGCCTCTATTCGAGCAAACATGGGACATCATCGGACGAAAACTCCCACGTCATTCGCAAGCAGCATTAACCGTCCCTGTATTGACTGACCAAGTGCCAAAGGAATGGAATTCCATTCCACAAACTGACATCCGGCATCTGTACTACACAATGCATGCTTACATTCAAAATGTGGGAGTTAATACGGATTTGAAGTCGAATGATCATATAAAATTAATTGTTGGTAAGGCGGGTACCAGGTTGAGATTCATTGGGAGAGTGCTTAGAAAATCTAGTCCATCAACAAAGGAGGTGGCTTACAAAACACTCGTTCGACCTATACTTGAGTATTGCTCATCAGTGTGGGATCCGTACCAGAACGGTCTGACGGAGGAGATAGAGAAGATCCAAAGAAGAGCGGCGCGTTTCGTCACAGGGTTATTTGGTAACCGTGATAGCGTCACGGAGATGTTTAATAAACTCAAGTGGCAGACTCTGCAAGAGAGGCGCTCTGCATCGCGGTGTAGCTTGCTCGCCAGGTTTCGAGAGGGTGCGTTTCTGGATGAGGTATCGAATATATTGCTTCCCCATACTTATACCTCCCGAGGAGATCACGAATGTAAAATTAGAGAGATTAGAGCGCGCACGGAGGCTTTCAGACAGTCGTTCTTCCCGCGAACCATACGCGACTGGAACAGGAAAGGGAGGTAATGACAGTGGCACGTAAAGTGCCCTCCGCCACACACCGTTGGGTGGCTTGCGGAGTATCAATGTAGATGTAGATGTACTAATGTACCAGCGGTTTACATTTGCAGTGGCTTATCTCGTGCTTACATTAACCAGTGAGCTTGCGATGTTAATCACTTAAATACACTACTGGCCATTAAAATTGCTACACCAAGACGAAATGCAGATGATAAACGGGTATTCATTGGACAAATATATTATACTAGAACTGGCATGTGATTACATTTTCACGCAGTTTGGGTGCATAGATCCTGTGATATCAGTGCCCAGAACAACCACCTCTGGCCGTAATAATGGCTTTGATACGTGTGGGGATTGAGTCAGAGCTTGGATGGCGTGTACAGGTACAGCTGCCCATGCAGCTTCAACACGATAACACAGTTCATCAAGAGTAGTGACTGGCGTATTGTGACGAGCCAGTTGCTCGGCCACCATTGACCAGACGTTTTCAATTGTTGAGAGACCTGGACAAAGTGCTGGCCAGGGCAGCAGTCGAACATTTTCTGTATCCAGAAAGGCCCGTACAGGACCTGCAGCATGCAGTCGTGCATTATCCTGTTGAAATGTAGGGTTTCGCAGGAATCTAATGAAGGGTAGAGCCACGGGTCGTAAGACATCTGAAATGTAACGTCCACTGTTCAAAGTGCCGTCAATGCGAACAAGAGGCGATCGAGACGTGTAACCAATGGCACCCCATACCATCACGCCGGGTGATACGCCAGTGTGGCGATGACGAATACACACTTCCAATGTGCGTTCACCGCGATGACGCCAAACACGGATGCGACCATCATGATGCTGTAAACAAAACCTGTGTTCATCCGAAAAAATGACGTTTTCCCATTCGTGCACCCAGGTTCGTCGTTGGGTACACCATCGGAGGCGCTCCTGTCTGTGACGCAGTGTCAAGGGTAACCGCAGCCATGGTCTCCGAGCTGATAGTCCATGCTGCTGCAAACGTCGTCGAACTGTTCGTGCAGATGGTTGTTGTCTTGCAAACGTCCCCGTCTGTTGACTCATGGATCGAGACGTGGCTGCACGATCCGTTACAGCCATGGGGATGAGATGCCTGACATCTCGACTGCTAGTGCTACGAGGCCGTTGGGATCCAGCACGGCGTTCCGTATTACCCTCCTGAATCCACCCATTCCATATTCTGCTAACAGTCATTGGATCTCGACCAACGCGGGCAGCAATGTCGCGATACGATAAACCGCAATCGCGATAGGCTACAATCCGACCTATATCAATGTCGGGAACATGATGGTACGCATTTCTCCTCCTTACACGAGGCATCACAACAACGTTTCACCAGGCAACGGCGGTCAACTGCTGTATTTGTATGAGAAATCTGAGGGAAACTTTCCTCATGTCAGCACGTTGTAGGTGTCGCCACCGGCGCCAACTTTGTGTGAATGCTCTGAAAAGCTAATCATTTGCATATCACAGCATCTTCTTTCTGTCGGTTAAATTTCGCGTCTGTAGCACGTCATCTTCGTGTTGTAGCAATTTTAATGGCCAGTAGTGTATATTACCTAGACAAATGTATTCCCGAAATTTCGTTATACTACATTAATTATTTCTAGAGTTGCCATTTTTTTCCGTCAGCGTACGTTGCCGAAATTTCATTACTCTACATCAATTTTTTTCTTGGTGTTGGGGTTTTTGCCGTCAGTGTATATCATTGTACGACTCACAGTTTAGGATATGTGACGTCATAAACACTGGGCCCGAAAAGACATGGTTTTGATTTAAACGGAGTGCAGTTTACCGAGGCTATGGTCATCCACTGTTTGATAATAAGAGCACTTGCGGTGTAAATATAATTAAAACTATTAAAGCTGGGACAGTTTGGGTTTTACATCTTGGAACATAATTTTTTTCCGTGTAAATATAATTAAAACTAATAAAACTGAGACACTTTGGGTTTTAGATCTTCAACCATAAATGTTTTACATTATTATCGCCAAAATTGTATTACACTAACTCGTTTGTAAAGAGATGTTTCAAGCTGTTTTTTTGCACGGGAGTTCCATTTTTATTGAATCGGAGGCGGAGGTTCGTTCAGTGGTTGAGACTTAGGGACACACACAGCCCGGATTGACATCAAAGTTGCGTAGGGAACGGTCGCAGCACTTTGAAAGCGACGGCCATTAAAACAGGAGCTTCAGCAGACGTGGTTTGCATGAGATTGATTTACATGAAGCTGGCCGGTAGAGAGAGAAAGGGGAGGGGAGATTTCACTTGCAGATCAGATCGGATGAGATCAGGCGAGTCCTCACCTGGTTTCTGCGGAACTCCAGCACGGACATCTCGAAGAGCTGCGCATTCTGGATGCCGATGCCGCAGAAGGTGAGGTAGCGCTGGAACACCTGCGAAACACGAAAACGCCGCTGTTGTGTTGTCTGTACAGTACGGGGGAAAGATATTAGGTAGAGCAACCAACATTGATATGATTTCTAAGATTATCGGTGTGATTTATCCTCGTATCTTTCCCAACAAAAAACAGGTGAATTAAAAGTAAAGGGCATACATATAAGTACTATAGTAAAAAGAGTGTGGAAGGTTGTAGAGATATCTCAGCGCACAAATTAATAACCCATCATCATCATCACCACCAGCCATTTGCCGTCCAATGCAAAGTATAGACTTCCTATACACTTTTCCACTCATTACATTCGTCAGCTTTGTACTCTAAATTCTATGTTTCCAGAAGTCGTTTACCAACTGATTTGTCGTGTTTCTCATATTCTCGCGTGATGAACATGTTCCTATTGTATCACTGACAAGGGAAACTCGATGTAGATGCAGCGGTAAGATGGCCCCGTCAAAAACTAAATACAGATCAACCATGAAAACAGGAAGAAGGTGAACTGAACTGTAAAAAAAAGCAAAATAAAAACCGTGAACGGTCCAAGCTTAACAAGTGCAATATTGAGCGCAGATGAACAGCCATGGCGTCGTAGTTAAGTGGTTAGCGTGTAGGACTGCCAATTGGGCCAAGCGAGTTCAGATATCCCTCCTGTTATTTATTTTTATTTCAGGACATTGTGAACTGTCCGTCCGGTCATTGAAATCTTTGTTCTCTTTCTGTAGTCTTGGAAGTTGCCATACTATACATTGGTTATAGAATACGAGACATGTGATAAGAATACCTTACCGTCACAAGTAAATGTGATGAATAGTGAGAGCAGGCGAGATACCACATAGACGCCTCACAGAAATGAAAACAAATGTAGACGGTTGTGAACTATGCTAAAACAAATTAATTCAAGAGTCAACACTTCCAAACGGTACACAACTCCATAAACGTTAAAAACGTATGTTTTGACAGAGCACAGAGGAACTGTGCGATTGTGAAACTGTTGCGTTCATTTTTTGCATCTATCGTGACAACCTAATAGTTCTCATCCTTGGGAGAACACATTCGCATTCAGACAAACACTTATATCGGGCAAGGAGGCATATTTCACTCACTCACCAGGTGTACAAATTAGATGCGTCTATAAGAGATTCCTATCGTATGACACACGTACGAAGATTCGGTTGACTTGCCGCCTTGCCATCAAACGTTTGCCGTTCCCGTTCGAAGACCATTCCTTTCGGCTGCTACTAGTGTAGTTGCGCAGAATCGACTGTCATTATAGGTCCGTACCTGACACCTCGTTGTAGCAAACGGACATTACACCAAGACACAGACACAAATTTGAATAAAGTGAACAGCGAGGGCGAAAAAAAGTTAGTCTGATGGATATTTGAATTCTGCTCACCCGCCAGACAGTCCAACAAGGTACTTAACCACGACGCTGTTGCTCTTTCTGGCTGCTCTGTATTGGAACTCTTGTCATTGGACCGTTCACTGTTCCTATTTTGCTTTTTTTCGCATTTCAGCACGCCTTCTTCCTGTTTTCACGTTTGAGCTGAGTTCAGTTTTTGACAGGCTGTCCACTGGTCCTCTTACAAGGAAATCTGGTGGAGTGCGATGGGGGGGGGTTCTCTTGTAAGTAACCGAAGCATGAAGTAGATAGCCGTGTTCTGTCCACCATGCAGAGAGGTTGTCATGCGAAACTGAATCTTCTGTGTGTTTGACAGGGGCTTCCTCAATAACCACTGCTCAAGTGAATTCAGAAACATTTATGTCTTGTTCCACATATGCTGGCTCTCACTGCCGAGCCCTTTGATCTTCTGGATGATAGTAGTAGTAGTAGTAATATGTCTAGGGTATCTGTCGGAGGCCACCTCAGATGTGTTAAGAAATCTAAATTCCCTTACCAGATACGTTCATAAACGGCCTCAAGTAACAGGTGTGTAGGAATTTGCCGAGCGCTACTGAAACTGTTTTCATGCGTACCAGTGTACTCTGAAATGGACCAGGCACCCGTCGCCTGAAGAACGTAACCAGTAGCGGAAATTTAAGGCATTTCTTAACAGAAAATGAGACAGTGTTTCACAAGCAGACATCGTGAAGGGTTAACAGATGTGGCAGGACAATGCGGAATATGTTCACTGCCTGACAAAGAACGTGAAGCACCCAGAATGGAAAGAAATGAAAGGAATGGAAATGACACTTCACAGGCGGACAGAGTAAGTGATGTTGTTTCAGTGATTACAACATCGAATCAAATTTACAAATAACATGGCAGTATGAGTACACTTACCAGTATCGCGTCGCACACCCTCAGGCCTGGACGCGTGCACTATTCCGTTGGTAAGAGTGTCGTAAGGCGTTTGTATCCTCTCCTGAGGCAAGGTGGCTAACATATGTTGTAACTGGTCCTTGGTATCCTGTTATCATGAATACTGGCACTGGGATGGAGTTTACACCCGAAATGGTCCCAAAAATGGATCTAACACGTTCAGACCTGGTGATCTTGCTGGCCACTGTGGTATCTCAGCGTCACCCGGACATTTCATGGAGACACGTGTCACGTGTGGACGAGCATTGTCCTGCTGAAAAATGGCACCACTATACTGTCTCATGAGAAGTAACGCTTGAAGACGCCTGGTGTCCGTGACGTAGCGTGTGACGACAGTGGTTTGTCAGACGTTGCCAAGTGCCAATATCACTGACTGACTGACTGACTGACTCCACGACACTACGGTCCTCTGACGACCTTGCCCTCCTCAATCACAGATTTACAATCGTCTCAGTCTTCAGCACCCCTGCACCACGGCGGGCCGGGGTGGCCGAGCGGTTCTAGGCGCTACAGTCTGGAACCGCGCGACCGCCACGGTCGCAGGTTCGAATCCTGCCTCGGGCATGGATGTGTGTAATGTCCTTAGGTTAGGTTTAAGTAGTTCTAAATTCTAGGGGACTGATGACCTCAGAAGTTAAGTCCAATAATGCTCAGAGCTATTTGAACCCTACGCCGCCTCCCCACTCCCACTGCTCTCAGGTCGGCTTCCACATCTTCAAGCCATCTCATACGCGGTCGTCCTCTCCTTCTTCTATCACCAGGATGTTCGATCATCATCTTCTTTGGGAGCCTTTCTTCTGTCATATGCTTGACATGTCCCAACCATCTTAGCCTTCCCATTTTGATTGAGGTTACCAAATCAGGTTCTTTGTACAGAGTCTTTATTTCTTCATTAGTCCTAATTCTCCATATTTCACCTTATTTTGTAGGACCAAAAGTCTTCCTCAGCACTTTCCTTTCCTATATATTTAGCTTCTCCTCCAAAGCCTCCGACAGTACCCAAGCCTTTCTGCCATACATAAGGAGTGGTTCTTACTTTTGACCATGGTGTATAGTGCTCTATATGATCTGTCGGCAGCCTTAATTCGGTTTGTTACATCTGCCTCCATTTTGTTTTCTGATGTTATTACTGATTCAAGATAAATAAAGCTATTTACTCTTTCAAAGTTGTACCCTTCTAACAGTAAATCATCTGTGCCAGTATAGTTAATCGTTTTACGTTTGTAAGTAGGCTGCTTAGGTTTTTATGTTGGTAACGCCATGTAGCGCTCTATATGAAAATCACTGACTGTGCTGTGTGCAGTCTGTGGCTGGTTTGCATTGTTGGAATTTGCTATTGTAGTGTTGGGCAGTTGGCTGTTAACAGCGCGTAGCGTTGCGCAGTTGGAGGTGAGCCGACAGCAGTGGTGGATGTGGGGAGAGAGATGGCGGAGTTTTGATAGCGGATGATCTGGACGTGTGTCCATCAGAGAGAGTAAATTTGTAAGACGGGATGTCATGAACTGATATATATATATATATATATATATATATATATATATATATATATATATATATATAAAATGACTTTTGAACACTGTTAAGGTAAATACATTGTTTGTTCTTTATCAAAATCTTTCATTTGCTAACTATGCCTATCAGTAGTTAGTGCCTTCAGTAGTTGGAATCTTTTATTTAGCTGGCAGTATTGGCGCTCGCTGTAATGCAGTAGTTCGAGTAATGAAGACTTTTGTGAGGTAAGTGATTCATGAAAGGTATAGGTTATTGTTAGTCAGGGCCATTCTTTTGTAGGAATTTTTGAAAGTCAGATTGCGTTGCGCTAATATATTGTGTGTTAGTTTAGTGACGATCAGAATAAGTAAAGAGAGAAATGTCTGAGTACGTTAAGTTCTGCTCAGCTGTTTGAAAATCAAATAACGTAAGTGGTTTACCAGCACAGTAATTCATTAATTTTTCTAAGGGGACGTTTCACGTTGTATTATCGTAAATCCTGAATGGAGCAGCCGGGCTTGTGAATTCTGGTGTATTAACTCGTGTTTTCCTCAGCTAGTGGAATGTGGCGAGGCGTGGCACCTGCAACTCTTCGGAAGTGGGTTGAAAATGACGGAATTACGAGAGGTTTGCCAACAGGAATTTCTCACGTGCAGCGGTCGTGCGAGTAGGCTGGTTTGAGTGTGTCTCAAGCCAGAGCGCTGCAAAAGCGCTTTTCGAAGTTGTGCTAGCCACGAGGGGTCCTGAGAGGTTTGAACAGAGCCCATAGGTCGTCTGGAAGACGGATTCAGGAAAGCAGGGCCACTGCTACATTCTCGTTAACAGTGTCGGAAGAGAGCTAGAATTATACGGCCAGATATCTTCCCCCAAATCATAAGGTGAGGGCTGGTATTCTACCAACTTCGGCTTGGTTGGTTGAGGTCTTCGGTCCCATCGAATTAGAGAAGGATGGGGAAGCAAATCGGCCGCGTCCTTTCAAAGGAACCATCTCGGCATTTGCCTGAAGCGTTCTAGGGAAAGCAGGACGGCCGGACGCGAAACAACTTCGGCTTGTTAATAGTGTATACAACAAATGCTGGATGAGAAAATTCTGCAGGAGTTCCCTGCAGGCAGCAAGGGGCAAACCTTGCAATTTCCTCCCCTCCTACAGTAATTTTGAACAGTGTGAGGGACTCAGTATAGTAAGGGTTCGTTTAGAGAGTGGAGTTGTCGATTTTTGGGCGAACGCACGGCGACTGTTCGCGTCTCATTCGCCGGAGAATTGCTGTTTGGTGTACGGCTGCAGTATGGAGCGGCTTTATCACTTTTCGAGTAAGCGTCACATATAGCGTTTGCATCTGTCTTTGCATTGCATTTCTCACAATTTACGAGTCTGTTTCGCAGTTTATGACTGCATTTTGTCATTACTTATTATCATACTGCTATGCAGGCTTGATTTTGTCCAGTATATGCACGTTTTGTGAGTTGCCTCGACTCCGGAAAATGATGTGCATACCAACCATTGGTGATCCAAAAAAATCTAGAAAATGTTAGCATATTGCTATTCACGGTTCTTGATGAAAGTAACTGTGAACCAACTTTTTTTTGGTCATCAGTCTTCTGACTGGTTTGATGCGGCCTGCCACGAATTCCTACCTGTGCCAACCTCTTCATCTCAGAGCAGCACTTGTAACCTACGTCTTCAATTATTTGCTGGATGTATTCCCATCTCTGTCTTCCTCTACAGTGTTTGCCCTCTACAGCTCCCTCTGGTACCAGAAGTCATTCCCTGATGCCTTAACAGATATCCTATCGTCCTGTCCTTTCTTCTTGTCAGTGTTTTTCACATATTCCTTTCCTCTCCGATTCTGCGCAGAACCCCTCATTCCCTACCTTACCAAACCACCCAATTTTCAACATTCGCCTGTAACACCACATCTCAAATGCTTCAAATCTCTTCTGTTCCGGTTTTCCCACAGTCCACGTTTCACTGCCGTACAATGCTGTGCTGCAGACGTACATTCTCAGAAATTTTTTCCTCAAATGAAGGCCTATTTTTGATACCCGTGGACTTCTCTTGGCCAGAAATACCCTTTTTGCCATGGCTAGTCTGCTTTTGATGTCCTCCTTGCTCCGTCCGTCGTTGGTTATTGTGCAACGTACGTAGCTGAATTCCTTAACTTCATCTACTTCGTGACCATCAATCTTGATACTAAGTCTGTCGCTGTTCTCATTTCTGCTACTTTTCAATACTTTCCCCTCTTTGATTTACTCTTAATCCATATTCTGTAATAATTAGATTGTTCATTCCATTCAGCATATGATGTAATTCTTCTTCACTTTCATTCAGGATGGCAATGTCACTAGCGAATCGTGTCATCGATATCCTTTCACCTTGAATTTTAATTCCACTCCTCAAGCTTTCTTTTATTTCCATCACTGCTTCTTCGATGTACAGAGTGAACAGTAATGGCGAAAGAGTACATCCCTGTCTTACACCCGTTTTAATCCGAGCAACCTTAATTTAAATCATAGTGAGTGAGACCGAATAATTTAGTATATTTGCAAATAACTTTTGTAACTTCTCCGTTTTCTTCCACAACATTCTGATGATGTGATTCTAGTGAAACATAACATCGTCGGCCGATTCTTGCCCACTGACTCGCAGTCTCACTATGACGTTGTTTCCAATGATGCCATGACAAGAAACATATTCTTTTCTTTTTATCTTGAAAGTTAGCTGGTTATATTTTAACTATACAAATTTAATTATATTTTTATTTCGTAGGTAATGAAATTTCAGCTGCATTAGCGCTTACCTGTGTGAATATTTGTCAACTTAAAAGTTGCGCGATTGTGTTGGATTTTATCTGAGAGTGGAATCGATTGTTTGGTCTTTTGTTTGTTCAGTTCGCGAGTGCGGCAGGCAGCTTGTACAAAGGACTGTTGAACCGCAGGCGACTCGCCCACTTACGTACAACAACAGAGATAGCCACAACTTATCAGCCGTTAAGCAGTCAGAGTTCCCTCAGTCACTACTAGGTGTGACCTCAAGTCATACACAATGACTCGCCTCCCCCCCCCCCCCCACGATACACAATGGCTCGCCGCCCCCCTCCCCCTGCCGGCAGAGGGTGGCCGAGCGGTTCTAGGCGCTTCAGTCTAGAACCGCGCGACCGCTACGGTCGTAGGTTCGAATCCTACCTCGGGCATGGATGTGTGTGATGTCCTTAGGTTAGTTAGGTTTAAGTAGTTCTAAGCAGTTAAGTCCCATAGTGCTCAGAGCCATTTGAACCATTTGAAGCCCCCCCCCCCACCACCACCACCACCATAAGGCCAGGGGTAACACCGCTGTGCGTCTTCAAAATATTCTAAGTATGGGAGCCCTCACCAGGTCGCCGCGAGATGGGATAGTATGTTGCAGAGAGACCGTTACTTGTTCTCCGGTGGCAGGAGCACAGCTGAAGAGGTTACGATGTGCTTGGGATGGGCAGTACGACGATTCTTTCTCGTGGTGGTCACACCTGGTCGATCGGAACTGTGATGAACATTATGGCTGCCCTCACGTTCACATGTAGTCCAACACCAGACAACTGCCACATACAAATGCCAGACAAATTTGTATTTTGCATGTTGCGACCAGCCGGCTAAATGGAGGCCCACAAAGAGGGCCCTTCCAGATTCTTTCACGTTCTGATAGCGTTGTCTCATACGAGTACGCGTGATCTCAGTGATCACTCAACGTCTAACGCTGCTCCTGTCCTTATATACCGAATCAGACCAGGTTGTTGTTGTTGTGGTCTTCAGTCCTGAGACTGGTTTGATGCAGCTCTCCATGCTACTCTATCCTGTGCAAGCTTCTTCATCTCCCAGTACCTACTGCAACCTACATCCTTCTGAATCTGCTTAGTGTATTCATCTCTTGGTCTCCCTCTACGATTTTTACCCTCCACGCTGCTAAATTTGTGATCCCTTGATGCCTCAAAACATGTCCTACCAACCGATCCCTTCTTCTAGTCAAGTTGTGCCACAAACTTCTCTTCTCCCCAATCCTATTCAATACCTCCTCATTAGTTATGTGATCTGCCCACCTTATCTTCAGCATTCTTCTGTAGCACCACATTTCGAAAGCTTCTATTCTCTTCTTGTCCATACTAGTTATCGTCCATGTTTCACTTCCATACATGGCTACACTCCATACAAATACTTTCAGAAACGACTTCCTGACACTTAAATCTATACTCGATGTTAAGAAATTTCTCTTCTTCAGAAACGCTTTCCTTGCCATTGCCAGTCTACATTTTATATCCTCTCTACTTCGACCATCATCAGTTATTTTGCTCCCCAAATAGCAAAACTCCTTTACTACTTTAAGCTTCTCATTTCCTAATCTAATTCCCGCAACATCACCCGATTTAATTCGTCTACATTCCATTATCCTCGTTTTGCTTCTGTTGTTGTTCATCTTATATCCTCCTTTCAAGACACTGTCCATTCCGTTCAACAGCTCTTCCAAGTCCTCTTCCAAGAATTACAATGTCATCGGCGAACCTCAAAGTTTTTACTTCTTCTCCATGGATTTTAATACCTACTCCGAATATTTCTTTTGTTTCCTTTATTGCTTGCTCAATATACAGATTGAATAACATCGGGGAGAGGCTACAACCCTGTCTCAC
This sequence comes from Schistocerca piceifrons, assembly GCF_021461385.2. Lineage (NCBI taxonomy): Eukaryota > Metazoa > Arthropoda > Insecta > Orthoptera > Acrididae > Schistocerca > Schistocerca piceifrons. Next base: position 855,004,235 of record NC_060140.1, on the reverse strand, counting down.
TCCCTTCCCAATCACTGTTTCCCTTTCATGCCCCTCGACTCTTATAACTGCCATCTGGTTTCTGTACAAATTGTAAATAGCCTTTCGCTCCCTGTATTTTACCCCTGCCACCTTTAGAATGTGAAAGAGAGTATTCCAGTCAACATTATCAAAAGCTTTCTCTAAGTCTACAAATGCTAGAAACGTAGGTTTGCCTTTTCTTAATCTTTCTTCTAAGATAAGTCGTAAGGTTAGTATTGCCTCACGTGTTCCAACATTTCTACGGAATCCAAACTGATCTTCCCCGAGGTTGGCTTCTACCAGTTTTTCCATTCGTCTGTAAAGAATTCGCGTTAGTATTTTGCAGCTGTGACTTATTAAACTGATAGTTCGGTAATTTTCACATCTGTCAACACCTGCTTTCTTTGGGATTGGAATTATTATATTCTTCTTGAAGTCTGAGGGTATTTCGCCTGTCTCATACATCTTGCTCACCAGATGGTAGAGTTTTGTCAGGACTGGCTCTCCCAAGGCCGTCAGTAGTTCTAATGGAATGTTGTCTACTCCCGGGGCCTTGTTTCGACTCAGGTCTTTCAGTGCTCTGTCAAACTCTTCACGCAGTATCGTATCTCCCATTTCATCTTCATCTACATCCTCTTCCATTACCATAATATTGTCCTCAAGTACATCGCCCTTGTATAAACCCTCTATATACTCCTTCCACCTTTCTGCCTTCCCTTCTTTGCTTAGAACTGGGTTGCCATCTGAGCTCTTGATATTCATACAAGTGGTTCTCTTCTCTCCAAAGGTCTCTTTAATTTTCCTGTAGGCAGTATCTATCTTACCCCTAGTGAGACAAGCCTCTTCATCCTTACATTTGTCCTCTAGTCATCCCTGCTTAGCCATTTTGCACTTCCTGTCGATCTCATTTTTGAGACGTTTGTATTCCTTTTTGCCTGCTTCATTTACTGCATTTTTATATTTTCTCCTTTCATCAATTTAATTCAATATTTCTTCTGTTACCCAAGGATTTCTATTAGCTCTCGTCTTTTTACCTACTTGATCGTCTGCTGCTTTCACTACTTCATCCCTCAGAGCTACCCATTCTTCTTCTACTGTATTTCTTTCCCCCATTCCTGTCAATTGTTCCCTTATGCTCTCCTTGAAACTCTGTACAACCTCTGGTTCTTTCAGTTTATCCAGGTCCCATCTCCTTAAATTCCCACCTTTTTGCAGTTTCTTCAGTTTCAATCTGCAGTTCATAACCAAGAGATTGTGGTCAGAATCCATATCTGCCCCTGGAAATGTCTTACAATTTAAAACCTGGTTCCTAAATCTCTGTCTTACCATTGTATAATCTATCTGATACCTTTTAGTATCTCCAGGATTCTTCCAGGTATAAAACCTTCTTTTATGATTCTTGAACCAAGTGTTAGCTATGATTAAGTTATGCTCTGTGCAAAATTCTACATGGCAGCTTCCTCTTTCATTTCTTCCCCCCAATCCATATTCACCTACTATGTTTCCTTCTCTCCCTTTTCCTACTGACGAATTCCAGTTACCCATGACTATTAAATTATCGTCTCCCTTCACTACCTGAATAATTTCTTTTATCTCGTCATACATTTCATCAATTTCTTCATCATCTGCAGAGCTAGTTGGCATATAAACTTGTACTACTGTAGTAGGCATGGGCTTTGTGTCTATCTTGGCCACAATAATGCGTTCACTATGCTGTTTGTAGTATCTAACCCGCACTCCTATTTTTCTATTCATTATTAAACCTACTCCTGCATTACCTCTATTTGACCAGACCAGGTAACAGACCAGGTAACAACTCTAAATTAGAACAACGCTAATGCACTCTGCTTGCAGTTGTACCTGTCATAGATTGCATCGCTAATCATTTACATACCCGCCGACGATTCACCGTTTTGTCAGGCGGTGTATAAAATTAATAGTCACTGATGTTACCGGTGTCATTGGAGACTCGAGGTAACAACAGAATTAGATGAAAAGAAAACTGATAAAACTCATTTGTCTTTCGACATAAAGGGAATATTCCACTATTTGTTTATCTGGAAGCGCTAAGAGATTGAGCGAGGCACTAAGAAGAAAGTTAATTGGCTCTCCTATCACGACAACGGTTCCCAGCCATGCAGCGTTCGTCTCAGGCTGTTTTTGGCCGAAAACGAACGGAAAATGATTACAGGCCCTCCATTATAACTATTTTGTAGTTATGTGTCTTTTATGTTCGCTGGTACTAAAAGTCCCGGAAAGGGGAGCGTTTGCAGCGAGTAGGAGGGGTGAAAGGGAAACTGACAAGTGTGTGGTCTACAGTTTACGGAAACAAGCTCTGCTACCTAACTGGCCCATCCGCACAGACGACGGTTGCTAATTTGACTCATAATGAAGGTCGATACTGATACTTTATACGGCTGCACCACAGAGTTCATCGCCTGCCAAAATGTTTGTTTTTGTTGTCGTATATACTGAAATGGGACATCGTGGTGGTGAACTTTTAGAAACACGTCTAAGGGCGCGGGACTGTCTGTAAAATATTTGTTGCAACTACCCAACTTTTGCAACTTCTCTTTGTAAAGTAATGATGTAAAATTTTTGTATATCAGTTTCCACTAAACTTGGTGCATATGCATGACTTGTTATAATGCTGTTGAGATAGGATACATCTGACAGCCTCAGATGTGAGTAGGGTGTGTGAAGCGGGTGATATGTGAAAGTAACCGGAAGTAATCTATATTAGTGTCGAGTACACACTTGTCAGTGTTGTTGGGGTGATTGTTGTCAGTAGTATGAAATTAAACAGCTAGCGGTAGGATGGAATTAGGAAGGAGTGTCATGTAAAACAAAACTCTGGAATTCGTGAAACAGAATCCAAACCTGCTACATATATGCATTACTGTGCAAAAAAGAAAAAAAATAACAACAGGAGAGGGGGGGCGAAGATACCCCTAACCCTCCTAGGGATGTGAGAGAGAGTTGGAAGGAGTGCGGGTGACATGTAATATTGCTCTGGAACGCATGAATTTCAACCAGACTTACAAAGGGAGGCAACGAAGGTGGGATCACGGATTTACTTCAAACTTCGCACACCTTTAGTAGGCCACTAAAACAACATAATGTGCAAGTAGCAAGGTGCAGTACTGTGGCAGTTCCGTGAAAATTGCAAGACAAGTTTTATGCCTCTGTTATGTAAGGATCTATCTGTGCGAAGGTAGCAGACATCAAAAGTCGTTGCGGTTAAAGGGTTAGCAATAGCGCGTGCCGAGAACGTCGATGGTTGGAATCTCACGTTTCTTTTTAAACTATATTTTCTCATCACTGGTCACATTATTTAATTCATATGACATTTGAAAGGTAATATAATGAAAAAAACCACGTGCATTTTCACGAAGCTATCGTAAATTTAATATGTTATTTCACTATTTACTATTTGTAGTTATATTTTCAGGGACGAGGGACGGGCTTGGAAAGCACAAGTCAAAACTCGATAAATAACGATGCGAATGACGTTATTCACAATCAGTAATGCAGTAAGTCACAATGTCTAAAACCACAAGAGTAATTTACGATTACTCGTCGGATGCGCTCTCGACAACACACGTTGCTGGATGGTATTTGTCATACCGACATGATATTTCACGCAAATACTTCAGGCAAATACACGTGTTGCTTTTTTCATTATATTACCTCTCAAATGTCATATAAATTAAATAATGTTACCAGTGATGAAAAAAAAAAAAGATTTACAATTAAGCTCGAGCATGAGTCGAGCCGTGGGCAACGGCCTTACCGCAGTGGTTACACCGGTTCCCGTGAGATCACCGAAGTTAAGCGCTGTTGGGCGTGGCCGGCACTTGGATGGGTGACCATCCGGGAGCCATGCTCTGTTGCCATTTTTCGGGGTGCACTCAGCCTCGTGATGCCAATTGACGAGCTACTCGACCGAATAGTAGCGGCTTCGGTCAAGAATACCATCATAACGACCGGGAGAGCGGTGTGCTACTCCACGCCCCTCCTATCCGCATCTTGCTCTGAGGATGACACGGCGGTCGGATGGTTCCGGTAGGCCACTCCTGGCCTGAAGAGGGATTACTTTTTATGAATCGGACTGTTGCCTCATACACGTTCTTCTTACATGGATCGAACGCTAATCACATGACTACCGTTAATTTTAACGTCCGGTAACTACGCACAGATATAGGAGACGCGTAAAAGTTCTCTTGCGATTTTCTCGGAATTGCCAGAGTAGTGAAGGTTCAAAATGGTTCAAATGGTTCTGAGCACTATGGGCCTTAACATCTATGGTCATCAGTCCCCTAGAACTTAGAACTACTTAAACCTAACTAACCTAAGGACATCACACAACACCCAGACATCACGAGGCAGAGAAAATCCCTGACCCCGCCGGGAACAGCGTGGTGAACCTCGCTACTTGCACGTTACGTTGTTTTAATGGCCTACTAAAGGTATACAATGTTTGAAGTAAATTTGTGAACCCAACGTCGTGGCATCTCCTTGTTAGTAAGTATATGATTTACTATCTAGAAAAAAATCTGGAGTAACACATCACTAGGAGACAGTGGAGATGAAAATGAGGTGAAATTAAAAAAAAAATGGAGTACCAAAACGCAAACGTTATCATTCAGTCCACAAAATTCTTGGATGCTATGATTATTGGTGAAAATCGCAATGACAGGGTGTCCATAATGTTCATCTACATCTACATCTACGTCATTACTCTGTTATTCACAGTAAAGTGCCTGGCAGAAGGTTCAATGAACCACCCTCAAGGTGTCTCTCTACCGTTCCACTCTCGAACGGCTCGCGGGAAAAACGAGAACTTAAATTTTTCTGTGCGAGCCCTGATTTCTCTTATTTTATCGTGATGATCATTTCTCCATATGTAGGTGGGTGCCAACAGAATGTTTTCGCAATCGGAGGAGAAAACTGGTGATTGAAATTGCATGGGAAGATCCCGTCGCAACGAAAAACGCCTTTGTTTTAATGATTGCCACTGCAATTCACGTATCACGTCTGTGACACTATCTCCCCTACTTCGCCATAATACAAAACGAGCTGTCCTTCTCTGAACCTTTTCGATATTATCCTTCAGTCCCACCTCATGCGGATCCGACACCGCACGGCGATACTCGAGGATAGGGTGGACAAGCGTGGTGTAAGCAGTCTCTTTGGTAGATCTGTTGCACCCCCTAAGTGTTCTGCCAACGAATCGCAATCTTTGGTTTGCTCTACCCACAACGTTATCTATGTCATCGTTCCAATTTAGGTTACTTGTAGCTGTAATCCCTGTTACTTAGTTGAATTTACAGCCTTCAGATTTGTGTGACTTATCGCGTAATCGAAATTTAGCGGATTTCTTTTAGTACTCATGTGAATAACTTCACACTTTTCTTTATTCAGGTGCGACTGCCATTTTTCGCCCCATACAGATATCTTATCTAAATCATTTTGCTATTCCTTTTGGTCATGTGATGACTACAAGACTGTAAATGACGGCGTCACCTGCAAACACGAGGGCTGTTCAGATTGTCTCCTACGTAGTTAATATAGATCAGGGGCAATAGAGGGCCTATAACACTTTCTTCGGGAACGCCGAATATTACTTCTGTTTTAATAAATGACTTGCCGTCTGTTATTATGAACTGTGACCTTTTCGACAGGAAATCACTGGCCAGTCGCACTATTGAGGCGATATTCCATAGGCACGCAGTTTAGTTTGAAGACGCTCGTGTAGGGTGTCGGGCTGGATAGAGGAATGACCTATGAAGGTTATGTGTGGAGTGCATGAGGCAGTTCATGCCACACGTGGTTCGTCCGTTACTATTCATGTGGAGAAACATTGCGTGTAAGAGCCCTCTAACAGCAGTAGGCGTGGGATTCATATACAGTTGATCGTCGGTAAAGCAGATGCCCGACTGAGATTCTTTGAAAGAATTCTAAGGAAATGCAATCCGAAAACAATGGAAGTAGGTTATAGTACACTTATTCGCCCACTGCTCGAATATTGCTAGCCGGTGTGGGATTCGTACCATAGAGGGTTGATAGAAGAGATAGAGAAGATCCAACGGAGAGCAGCGCGCTTCGTTACAGAATCATTTAGTAATCGCGAAAGCGTTACGGAGATGATAGATAAACTCTAGTGGAAGACTCTGCAGGAGAGGCGCTCAGTAGCTCGGTACGGGCTTTTGTTGAAGTTTCGAGAACATACATTCACCGAGGAGTCAAGCAGTATATTGCTCCCTCCTACGTATATCTCGCGAAGAGACCATGAGGATAAAATCAGAGACATTAGAGCCCACACAGAGGCATACCGACAATCCTTCTTTCCACGAACAATAGGATACTGGAATAGAAGGGAGAACCGATAGAGTTACTCAAGGTACCCTCCGCCAGACACCGTCAGGTGGCTTGCGGAGTATGTATGTAGATGTAGAACGCGGGTGGTAGGGTGGTACCTTGGAAAAATTGTTTGGAACGCCTGATATTAGCGTCATGTCGACCACCTAAGGTGCCGTTGGCTGCTTGGAAGGAACGAAGATTAGAGTTTAAAATCCCGTAATGGAAGTCATTAGAAACCGAAGACAGGCTCAGAATGACTTAAGGATGGGATAGGAACTTGGCAGGCCCTCTCAAAAGCATCACCCTGGCATTTACCTGGAGCAATGTAAGAAAACCACGCAAAACCACGAATGGTTAAGAAAACCACGCAAAACCTAAGTTCGAATGGTTAAGAAAACCACGCAAAACCTAAGTTCGGATGGTGGGACACGTGTTTGAACCGTCGTCCCCCCGAATGCGAGTCCAGTGTACTAACAGTTGCGCAACATCGCTCGCTTTGGCTGTTTGGTAGTTGCTGTGCTATAGTGCGACGCTTGCGAATAAATGGTAGTGGCTCTATGATGATTATGGTGGAGGCTGTGGTGCTCACCTCGACATCCCGCGGGGTGAACTCCTGGGTGCCGTTGGTCTTGTTGATGATCTGCGCGACGCCGATGACGTCACCCTCGTAGTTGCAGATGGGCATCGACAGGATGAGGTTCGTCTTGTAGCCCGTCCGCAGGTCGATCTCGCTGTTGAAGCGCGGATCCTGCCGGCACACAGAACGAAATATGTCTATTGCGACAATCTGCAGCTGTCTTTCATGTCTAAATTTAAAAGAGTCGCTGTTTGTGTTGTGGTCCTATTGCTTCTCTTACCGGCATCAGAAATGCGCAGCATGCAACTAACTGCTTAAGTGTTTCGGATCGTTTTTCGCATTGACATTGGTTTCTAGGCACCGCTGTCAGGAAAGTTATGGCGGGTCGTCGTTGCAATCCACAACTCCATTCCTTATAGAAATTTTCTACAATAAATGAAGCGCAACAAAAGGGGGAGACGATGTTCTACGCCCGGTTTTGTCGTCCTTCATGGGAAGCCATTTTGGTCTTACATTTCAGCAAGATAATGCCCACCCGCACACGGAGAGAGTTTTTCCTGCTCACCTTCGTACTTGCCAAATCCTACCTTGGCCACCAAGGGCGCCAGATATCTCCCCAATTGAGAACAATTGGAGGATTGTGGGCAGGGCCCTCCAATTGACTCGGGATTTTGACTATCTAACGCGCCAGTTGGACAGAACTTGGCACCATATCCCTCAGGAGGACATCCAACATCTCTACCCGTCAATGCCAAGCCTAATAACTGCTTGCATAAGGGACAGAGGTGGACCAACGCGTTATTGACTTTCTCAATAAGTGAAGCCTTTTCCCTTGAATAACCCGTACAATTTTAATGAAACTAATCATCTGTTTGTTGTACATGTATGGTACATCACGTCTGCCGATTTCCGTTCCATTCGGATAATTCTTCATGCTACGTCTTTTTTTTTTAGTGTATTTTCTCAAACAAAAGCCACTGATATTAGCTACAAGCCCATCACGTGTGACTGATAACAGTATTTTCACATGTTCCACGATGTGGAAGTGGACCGGTTATCAGAAAAGCAGTTTGCTCTGACTTCAATTCTACACAAATCATGAATTATATTTACTAGATCTATTGCAGCATTTGGAATGATAGGTGAATAAATGTAAAAACTTAGAAATTTTTCATAAATACCTCGGTATAAATATAAGGATATTCTAGCCCACACTATCAACATCAGGTGCGTGTACCTCAAAAATCTCCATACCCTTAAGGTACCTGCGTTTCACGGTAGTACCCGCATCTTTGCAGAACCGTTGGCGTCTTCTGTATAAGAACTATGAACTAAGTAACGTAAACTCATTTCCTTAATGTAAGTAATGTATCACGATGGACGCAAATTTACAGTTTCTATAATATTTAACAATTAATTTAGATCTTCTATACCTAAACTACGAAACAACTAATGTATGCCCTCGATTATAAATCATGCCATTTGTGTTGTAGATTATACGTATGTAGAGATCCGGGCAGCCACATGCTTACTTTTTCGTGCAGCCTTACCTTACCTTTTGGCGACGGGGGAACAGTAGTTACAGTAGTTAAAACTACTCGCGTGACGTAGGCAGTCGGGGGGGGGGGGTATTTGGCCTTCGATATCAAACGACAATTTATCCAGACAGAGGATAAATAATGGACATACAATAAACATAAATTGATGATATAATACAGGAACATACAAATAAAAGTTTAATAAAAGCTTTTTAAACCCGTTATTGATTGACATAACTGCAGAATATCGAAAAATTTTCAAAAATATGTTTGGTTAATTTAGAGGAAAAGATGGCGCAAAAATACGGGGTGTTTCAAAAAGAATATACATATTTCGAATGCATATATTTATAAAACCTTAAGAATACGAATATGAAACTTTACACTCATATTTACGAACATCTCAAGTCCAGATTACAGCTGTTCAATATGTCCTCCATCAGCAACACGAACGATGTCATATCGATACTCAAATTCCTCCCATACTCGGGCAAGCATGTCCTTCGTCCTGATGTTATGGTAGTACGGATCCGGTTCTTCAACACTTCCATGTTCTGTGGGAGTGGTGGTACATAAACGTTGTCTTTAACGCAGCCCCACAGGAAGAAGTCAGAGGGTGTCAAATCCGGTGACCATGGAGTCTAGCTGAGACATGCTAAGTCGCCAGCTCCTTGACGACCAATTCAATGATTCGGTAGACTTTAATTCAGATATTCACGCACTTGGCGACTCCAGCAAGGGGGTGACCCGTCTTGTTGAAAAATGAAGTTGTCTTCGTGCATCCTTGGAAACAACTAGTTTTGTAATATAGCGAGATACCGTGTTTCCATCAAAGAAGAATGGGCCGTAAACAGATGATCGGGATTCGCACAAAACACATTGACTTTGGGCGAATCTCGTACATGTTCAATGGCTGCATGTGGGTTCCGCAGGCCCCATATTCGAACATTGCTTTTGTTTACCTGACCACTGACAAGGAAAGTCGCTTCATCACTGAACACGATGCGTTGTACGAAAGTGGTATCATTATCAGTAGTATCAAGAAACTCCTTACAAAATACCACACGTTTGCGTTTGTCATCAGAACGCAGAGCTTGTAACAGCTGTGACTTGTACGGCTTCGTAATCAATCGATGTCTCAAAACACGCCAAATTATTGTTGTAGGAAGCTGTAACTCCCGACTGGCACGACGAGTTGATTTTGAAGGACTACATTGGAAAGCAGTTTGAATTTGTGCAACATTTTCTTCAGGAACACGAGAGCGGCCAGAACTCTTTCCTTTAAATACACATCCTGTATCTAGAAACTGTCGATACCAACTGCGAATGTTCCACCCATTCGGATGATCAATTTGGTACCTCGGCCTGTAACGTCTTTCGACTGTAATCATGGAACTGCACTCGAGAACACAAAATGATTTCTGTTTCGAGTAGGTATTTTAAATATATGACGGTTACCAAGGAAGACAGAAGACAACAGACATCTAGCAGCTATTAATATAAACTAGGCTATGTATTCGTTTCTCCAATAGCCGAGCCGAGGTGCAGCGATAGATAGGTTGGACAAAATAATACTTTGTAGTACGTATATTCTTTTTGAAACACCCTGTATAACAATATTAATAATTAACAATGGTGCTCTGACAGAATTATAAACATACATGTACGTGTTTAGGAGAGGTGTTTGACGTGCTGGGTAAAATTTCACAGAGCAGTTTGACAGAAATATATGTTCTGGCAACCCAGATTTAAGAAACAAAACGAAAATGAATAGGAACAATGGCGATACAAATATATGATACCTGAGTTCAAATAGCTGTACACATAAAAGACAAATTAACATGAAACGACTGTTGACATAGTCTCCGGTTCTCCGTTATTATTACAAAGACATCTTGGCGGTTTGTAAAATTTTGAAAAGCTCTCTATTACACGCAGCATTACTCATGGAGGTAAAATGTCGGCTCTCATGGGAAACTAGTCGTCACGTTTCGACCACTGTCTGAAGTGGTCTTGCGCAAGACAAGAGTATTTACTAAAAGGCCAGCGCTACGAGTACATCTTAACACACACACACACACACACACACACACACACACACACACACACACACACACACACACCTTTCGGTTTTCCGTTGTTTCTCTTAATCAATATAGAATAATGTCGAGATGTTTCCTACGAAAATGAAGCGACCAATTTCCAGGTTCATTCTTCTTTTACCCGAGCCTAGGATAGATTTAATGGTTTTAATGTAGACCGACCGTTAAACCGAAATATTTCTTTTCCTTCTGTCACGTGCGTTAAAGTATTCAGAAACAGCTAAACCTCCAAGTGATTGGGGTGTCTAGGAAAGATGGTAACACGTAAACATAACTTATAATGTAACTGAATTAAGAACGGTTCCGCCTTTATGCAAGGACATAAAATTATTGTTTTGTTTTAACACTCAAACATGTTTCACCACAACTGTGGCATCGTCAGTGGATTTTTCTTTTATTACCCTGAAATAAGTACATACAATTTATGTTTAGGTTAGGAAATATGTTACGTCGAAGTTTTTTCTTATTTAAATTACATATGAAATTTACCATGTATTTTACATCGCGTGTGTCCTGTGGTTACCAACCGCAACCAACGACAGGTCTAAGTTAGTGCACAATGTCACCTGCAAACATGAGGGATGTTAGGATATCTTCTGCACTGAATTTTTTTTATAATCCTATATTTCAAATGCATGTTCAGTTACAAATCGAGACGTATGGACGTTTTTGGCCTTACCATCCACAGCTAGGAGCACAAAAACAAAATTGTCACATCTCAGGACTAGCCAAATACTACAATGGCAAGGGCCAAAACGAGCATATGGTATGATTTTTACTTGAACATACATTTGAAGTACAGGATTATAAAGCCGCACAGGATTAGCCGAGCGGTCTAAGGCGCTGCAGTCATGGACTGCGCGGCTGGTCCCGGCGGAAGTTCGAGTTCCCCCTCGGGCATGGGTGTGTGTGTTTGTCCTTAGGATAATTTAGGTTAAGTAGTGTGTAAGCTTAGGGACTGATGACCTTAGCAGTTAAGTCCCATAAGATTCACACACATTTGAACATTTTTGAACAGGATTAAAAATAAAATTCAATGCAGACCATATCTTAATATCCGTCATGCTTGCAGATGACGTGGTGCACTAACTCAGACCTGTCGTTGATTTCGCTTGGCGGCCACAGAACAGACACAATGTAAAATGAAAAGTAAATTTCATACATAATTTAAATAACAAAAAAACCAATGTACTATATTCCCTAACTTAAGTATAATCTGTTTGTAAGTATTTCAGGAAAATAAATGAAAAACCCACTGAGGATGCCACAACGTTTGGGTATTAAAACAAAACAATAATTTTGCGTACGTGCAAAAAGACGGTTTCATCTTTAATTAATTATTGTTTTCTGCAAGCACGGGAAACGACCTAAAATCTCCAGTACCATAGCTTTAATGACTCGAGAAGTGTATCCAAACATGGCGAGTGTGGAGCTTGCGGTGGCCGGTTCGAATCCTGCCTCGGGCATGGATGTGTGTGATGTCCTTAGGTTCGTTAGGTTTACGTAGTTTTAAGTCTAGGGGACTGATGACCTCAGATGTTAAGTCCCATGGTGCTCAGAGACATTTGAACCATTTGAACCTATAATTAACGGTATGTTTGTTTGCATGCTATGTAGGTAATAAAGTTAGGCGTTTCTTTTTGATTTGTGCAGCTTGTGTGCACCATCACGATTTCTAAATCACAGTTTCAGCACGAGAAGTTCATCCGAACATGGTCAGTGTGCAACTTGGTTTCTCCATCACAATCTCTGATTGACAGTTGTAGTACATTAAGTTCTGTGGCATATATATTAGATCCCCACAGGTCTTCCACGTCCAACTTTATGTTGTTTGCCCACGAAATTATATATTAATGCACCCGTCGATTTGTGGTACGATGATTCTGTGAAAGATTTTGCTGTATATTAGTATACTGTATTTAACTTTAAAAATGTGAATAACCCGTTTGTTTTCACGTTAAAGAATGATTTCACTACTTTTCCTGTCTAATGTTAGGTTCAGGTAACCGACCATCGGTGGCTAATCAGTTGGTTGAGAACGCTTACTGAGTTAGTGTGTACCTACGCTGTCAGCCACCACAGAGCCTTTGGGTTTACGCTGCGGTTGATTTTGTGCTTGCAGTATGACAAAGTTCAGTTGAATAAAGACGAGGACTCACATCCATTGCCCCTTTGGTGCTACATTCTTAAATTCTACAGGACGTCCGGGGCATACAAAATGTTTGAACCGGAGACCGTATAGTACCTGTGGCACTTTTCGACGGCAGTGTTGTGTTTGGTGTAGGAACATCAGCACGTATTTCATCTCAGTGCTGTAAGCCCCTGAATTGCACAGAAACAGTACATCGTTCTGAGCGATTCAGTGGCAGACTTAGGACTGGGGCAGAGCAGCGGGGGACAGACCGCCTCCCTTCCCTCGTTCCATTATGCAGCAGGAGCGGCCATTGTTCTCGCTGAAGACGGAGCGCCCGCCGAGCCACCAGATGCAACCCGCGACACATTAGCGGCATTTGGGCTGCCTTCCCTCAGGCGCCCCGTACAATTAATGCAGACGGCGCCTTCCAGTCACGTATTTCATTACTGCGGGAATTGGCGAAGTGGTGCCAGACCTCGCCCTGTCGCCTTCGCCTTGTCTTATTACTGCCAACCTTGTAAGGGCTACGCGATTTCCTAATGCGGTGATATTTATAAATATATACTGAAGTTGCTTTGGTACATGTTGTTAAGCTATCTACTAAATCCAGAATGAGATTTTCACTCTGCAGCGGAGTGTGCGCTGATATGAAACTTCCTGGCAGATTAAAACTGTGTGCCCGACCGAGACTCGAACTCGGGACCTTTGCCTTTCGCGCGCAAGTACTCTACCAACTGAGCTACCGAAGCACGACTCACGTCCGGTACTCACAGCTTTACTTCTGCCAGTACCTCGTCTCCTACCTTCCAAACTTTACAGAAGCTCTCCTGCGAACCTTGCAGAACTAGCACTCCTGAAAGAAAGGATATTGCGGAGACATGGCTTAGCCACAGCCTGGGGGATGTTTCCAGAATGAGATTTTCACTCTGCAGCGGAGTGTGCGCTGATATGAAACTTCCTGGCAGATTAAAACTGTGTGCCCGACCGAGACTCGAACTCGGGACTACTAAATGCCTAAAGCGGCCACATGGTTGAGGTTGAAGGTTGCCTGTCTAATGGTTTCCACAGGAAAAAAACACCGATTTTCAACATTTCAGACAAATATTGACCGAATTTAAAAATCTAAATTTTTTTCGTAATCTGATTATTAGGATATACCGAGTGGTTATAACTAAAGTGCAGCTACTCAAGGAGGTCGAGTGCGATCTGTAACTAGCGTCTGGTAACGATGTAGATATGCTAAGGTGTTAATGCGGAACCGATTTACACTGGAAAAAAAAACGAGAGTCGTTCAATAAGTAATGCCCCTAATTTTCTTTTAAAAAGCTATTAATATACATAGACAAACGTCCTCTTGGCGCTTCACATTTGATTTTCGTTCTGTGCGCCGGTGAAGTTTTGAATCGTTCTGGCAGATCGCAGAGCCATAGTACAGCGTCAAAATGGTGTCTACATACGCCTCATATTACAAGCAGCGTGCTGTTATTGAATTCTTGTGTGCAGAAAAAGAAATCCTGGTGAACATCCATAAACTTCAGTGCACAGTGAGAGCAGGAGAGCTTCTGCGAAGTTTGTAAAGTGGGAGACGAGGTACTGGCGGAAGTAAAGCTGTCAGAACGGGGCGTGAGTCGTGCTTGGGTAGCTCAGATGGTAGAGCGCTTGCCCGCGGAAGGCAAAGGTCCCGAGTTCAAGTCTCGGTCCGGCACACAGTTTTAATCTGCCTGGAAGTTTCATATCTGCGCACACTCCGCTGCAGAGTGAAAATCTCATTCTGGTCAGTGTGCAGTGTATGGCGATGCTGCGGTTGATAGGAGTACAGTTGGGCAATGGCTAAAGTAAGTTACAGCCTCAGGAAATGTAGAAGCAGAGCTTCACGGTCAGCCACGCTCGGGACGTCCTGTCACAGCCACTGTTCCAGACTTGCTGAATCGTGCGGATGCCATTTATTCGTGCCGACCGGCGCTTCACAACTCGACAATTGGCTCCGCAGTTGTCGCTCAGCATTGGAAGTGCGTCTGCAGTGATCGAGACTCTCGGATATTCCAAGAGGTGCTCACGATGGGTTCCACGAATGTTCACAGCGGACCACAAGATTCAAAGAAATGGTATTTCATCTGAAACGTTGGTGCGTTTTGAGACCGACTTAGAGGCCTTCCTGTCACGAATCGTTACGGGGGACGAAAACTCGGTGCTCCACTTTGTGCCGGAAACAAAAGGGCAGTCCATGGAGTGGCATCATTCTCATTCAGCACAAAAGAAGAAATTCAAGACAACCACCTCTGCCGGAAAAGTCATGGTGACAGTCTTCTGGGATTGAGATGGCGTCATTCTCGTGGATGTGAAGCCAAGAGGGTTAACCATCAATTCAGAGGCGTACGTGAAGACTCTGAAGAAACTCAAGAACTGTTTCCGATGTGTTCGATCCGACAAGAATCCAGTAGCAATCTTACTCCAACACGATAATGCACGCTTAAAGACAAGTGTGAGAAACAAGGACCACATCGTCAAATTGGGTTGGGGATCATTGCCTCATCCGTTCTGCAGTCTAGACCTGACACCCTCAGTCTTCCATCCCTCTGGTCCGCTTAAATATTCTCCACGGGGAACAAACTTTGAAGATGACGAGAGTTTCACTCATGCAGTGAAAACATGGCTACGGCTACAGGACAAGAGCTTTTACCAGCAAGGAATACATGCTCTTCCACAGCGTTGGCGTACGCTCGTAGAACGTGATGAAAACTACATAGAAAAATAGGACGTAGACAAGACATGCTGATGTATATTGTCACCAAATTCTGACTCTTAACAATAAATATGTTCTGAGAAAAAAATGTGGGGCATTACTTACTGAACTGCCCTCGTAGTTCCTATTTTGGCCACCAGGTGCAAAACTAGCGCTGTGAATGCAAGATAGACATATAGAAATGTTTCTATATGTAATGGATTAGGAACCGAACGTGGGTAGAATAAGTCAAACAAGTGAAAAAAGTATACTGTTGATTTTGTTATTAACCATCTTGCATGAAAACTGGTTTCCACACAGTTGCGGTTTCCCAAAGCAAGAATCACGTGAAACTTTCTGGCAGATTAAAACTGTGTGCCGGACCGAGACTCGAACTCCGCTGTAGAGTGAAAATCTCATTCTGGAAACGTCCCCCAGGCTGTGGCTAAGCCATGTCTCCACAATATCCTTTCTTTCAGGAATGCTAGTTCCGCAAGGTTCGCAGGAGAGCTTCTATAAAGTTTGGAAGGTAGGAGACGAGATACTGGCAGAAATAAAGCTGAGGACGGGGCGTGAGTCGTGCTTGAGTAGCTCAGATGGTAGAGCACTTGCCCGCGAAAGGCAAAGGTTCCGAGTTCGAGTCTCGGTCCGACACACAGTTTTAATCTGCCAGGAAGTTTCATATCAGCGCACACTCCGCTGCAGAATGAAAACCTTATTCATGAGTCACATGCTGTACAAGGAGGTCTCGATAATGTGCAGATGTCACGGTACGCTGGACAGGTCCTCTGAGAGTATCCTCTTCAAAGGAGAATGGACTGAGAATAAAGGTGCTTTTGAATCCACACCACAAAGTCCATGCAATGGTTTTTCGTGCACAACACGGAGTTTAACAGTACCTCGAATTTGGCAGTTCTTTGTATTCACTGCAGCCTGTAGCGTAAAATGTGCCTCGTCACTTCATAGAATATTACCTGGAAACATGTCATTAACTTCGATCCCTGCCAGAAATCTAAGAGCAAATTCAGAACGTTGCTGCGGATCATGGGGTTCCAGTTGCTGTAACTTCTGGATCTTGCAGGGGTACTATAAAAATTTCCGTAGTGTCGCCCATGGGATGGGCACTGAACGAACACTATCTCTACCTGGGGCACGTGTTGCATGGTCAGTTGCAGCAACAGCAACTGCGTCAGTAATTTTCACCGAGATAGGACGCCTTCCTCCTCTATGTGCCACACGAAGCTCATCCATGTTTTAGAATTTCATTGTCACCTTCTCCTAACAATTTAATGACATAGAGCCTCTCTTCAGACCTTTCAGTCGGCGATATTCTCTTAGTGCAGCAATGCAATGGCTACAGTTTACGTAAAAGAGTTTCGCTAAGAGCACACAGTCTCTCTTCTCGATAGACTCACGTTTTATCTTGTTAAATGACAGTGTTGATGTCATACCGTCATACAAACAACGCATAGCGACAGTTTTACACCTGGTGGCGAAATTTGGAAATAACGTTTTCCAGGGTAAATCGATTCCGCATTAATGCACTAGCATATCTACCAACTTTCTCTGCCATACTATAATTACAGTTCACACTGGAGCCTCGTAGGAATCTGCACTTCAGTTATAACCATCAGGTGATATGTCACCGAGTCAAATATTTAAGTTTCAAACTGTGTATATGTCTTCAAGGAGAATTATGCACAGCGCGCAAATGATCCAGACTACATTCATCCAATATTTGAGAGTGAGAGCACTTAGTGACATCCAAGAAACTTTTTCACATAATTTCAAACCTATTAGAAACTTTTCAGAATAAACATTGTTATGACTGATCTTCCTTGAAAATAAGTAATGTATATGCCATGTTTGTACATTTTCTCTTACGACAGATCTGAGGGTGGCTGTGCGCCGTAACGAATACTCAAAAAAATATCAGCGTTCTTTCTGAGAAGACTCGAAAGTCGTACAGGAGATCCTTTCAGGATATTCTCATCCATCATACTGAGTGGTATGCGTGTTACATCACATGAAGTGGCCTCATTTCAGCTGTTGGAGGTTTGTCAGCCCATTTTCTAGTCAGTTTTCAGAATTTTAGTCAGGCCACTCCATTCACTCTATTGTCTATCGTCATAAAGTGACATCCTCGTTTACCATTCCGTGTCGGACAGTTTTTCTTACGATTGGATTCTTGAACCTTTATGCTTGCGACTGTGCGTGTCTCGTGTGACATCAACTTCTAAATGGATCATTTCGTGGTTACGGATGTAATATTTGTGCAACTGACGTTGAAGTATTAACATGGAAAGCAACGACGGTTTGATGAGGCGAGCTGTGTAGATTTCCCACTAAACAAGGGAACAGGAAGAGTCACAGACAACGCAGGACCTTCGCTTTTCATGGAATGACGCAGATATAACGTAGAGACCGCCTGCGCAGTCTAATTACTGCAGACAGACAGTAGACACCCTGAGTGTGCTGGGAGCCAGCGAGCGGCGGGGAAAGCGGCGCTGCGTCGGCCGCTGGACGGTGGTTCCACCTGGAGAGCGGGGGGCGAGCGACGATTTAATGTGGCCCGGGCGTCGCCTCAAAAGCGGCCGTACACAAAGGTGAAACCTGCTGGCTCACACCGGAAGACTTACGTGGCAGATGAACATCACACGGGCTGCCCTCGCTTGCGTATGACACGGCACCTATCATCAGACGCCCAGCTACCGAGTCATTCCTATACCTAGGTAAATCAGCTCTGACAATTTTTGTATTGATGATTTGTGAGAGACTCTAATCTGTATAAATAAAAGTGTAAGTATAATTTCCTTCAGATTCGTATATCTCTGGAAGTTCTTCATCGATTGCTTTGAAATTTTGACACAATGTGGCATTCGAATACGTGATAGATTTTAAATACGTACTGGAGCACAGTATATACCACTAGGCACTCCGGTATGTGAGTAAAACATCCACCTATTATAATGCAACGTTGTGTCAAAATTTCAAAACAATCGGCAAAGAACTTCAGGAGATATAATATTTTGAACAAAAGAATGTTTGTACCTATATAAAAAATATAAATGTTCGTTTGTTTAAAATCTTAAATCTCTAAAACTTCTTCACCGATTCTTTCGAAATTTTGACACGACGTTGCATCCGAATATACGTGTTTTTATACACCCATTTTTCAACTACACTCCTGGAAATGGAAAAAAGAACACATTGACACCGGTGTGTCAGACCCACCATACTTGCTCCGGACACTGCGAGAGGGCTGTACAAGCAATGATCACACGCACGGCACAGCGGACACACCAGGAACCGCGGTGTTGGCCGTCGAATGGCGCTAGCTGCGCAGCATTTGTGCACCGCCGCCGTCAGTGTCAGCCAGTTTGCCGTGGCATACGGAGCTCCATCGCAGTCTTGAACACTGGTAGCATGCCGCGACAGCGTGGCCGTGAACCGTATGTGCAGTTGACGGACTTTGAGCGAGGGCGTATAGTGGGCATGCGGGAGGCCGGGTGGACGTACCGCCGAATTGCTCAACACGTGGGGCTTGAGGTCTCCACAGTACATCGATGTTGTCGCCAGTGGTCGGCGGAAGATGCACGTGCCCGTCGACCTGGGACCGGACCGTAGCGACGCACGGATGCACGCCAAGACCGTAGGACCCTACGCAGTGCTGTAGGGGACCGCACCGCCACTTCCCAGCAAATTAGGGACACTGTTGCTCCTGGGGTATCGGCGAGGACCATTCGCAACCGTCTCCATGAAGCTGGGCTACGGTCCCGCACACCGTTAGGCCGTCTTCCGCTCACGCCCCAACACCGTGCAGCCCGCCTCCAGTGGTGTCGCGACAGGCGTGAATGGAGGGACGAATGGAGACGTGTCGTCTTCAGCGATGAGAGTCGCTTCTGCCTTGGTGCCAATGATGGTCGTATGCGTGTTTGGCGCCGTGCAGGTGAGCGCCACAATCAGGACTGCCTACGACCGAGGCACACAGGGCCAACACCCGGCATCATGGTGTGGGGAGCGATCTCCTACACTGGCCGTACACCACTGGTGATCGTCGAGGGGACACTGAATAGTGCACGGTACATCCAAACCGTCATCGAACCCATCGTTCTACCATTCCTAGACCGGCAAGGGAACTTGCTGTTCCAACAGGACAATGCACGTCCGCATGTGTCCCGTGCCACCCAACGTGCTCTAGAAGGTGTAAGTCAACTACCCTGGCCAGCAAGATCTCCGGATCTGTCCCCCATTGAGCATGTTTGGGACTGGATGAAGCGTCGTCTCACGCGGTCTGCACGTCCAGCACGAACGCTGGTCCAACTGAAGCGCCAGGTGGAAATGGCATGGCAAGCCGTTCCACAGGACTACATCCAGCATCTCTACGATCGTCTCCATGGGAGAATAGCAGCCTGCATTGCTGCGAAAGGTGGATATACACTGTACTAGTGCCGACATTGTGCATACTCTGTTGCCTGTGTCTATGTGCCTGTGGTTCTGTCAGTGTGATCATGTGATGTATCTGACCCCAGGAATGTGTCAATAAAGTTTCCCCTTCCTGGGACAATGAATTCATGGTGTTCTTATTTCAATTTCCAGGAGTGTATATGTAATATATATATATATATATATATATATATATATATATATGTAATATATATAGGAGTGTATATGTAATATATATATGTAATATATATATATATGTAATATATATTTACTACAACTAGCGGACCCGACAGACGTCCTGCATGACATTTCAAGCGATTAGGTATTAAACAAAGTATGAAATGAAAGACAAATAATATAATAATTTCATTATTCCCGAGGAGTATAAATGAATAAACTTGACGGTTTCCCAATGCGAGAATATGCCACAGATAATTGGCCATGTGAAAAGACCGGATTTTCTGTATCCAACCCACAAATCGACATTGTTTGACCTTGTGACTTATTAATAGTCATGGAAAATGCCAAGCGAATTGGAAATTACAGACATTTCAATGGAATGGGTGAGTCTGAAGGGATCACTGGGATTCGTGGCAGGAGAACAACTTCACCTTCAAATTTGCTGTTCAAAATTGTAGCTTCAAGAACATTGCCCATAATTTTCTTATGACTAATCTTGTACCGTTGCATAGCTTAGGTGCATTTAAATTCCGAAGCAAAATGATAGGTGAGCCAATTTTTACCGCAATTTATATGGGGGCATTCCTGGTAAGTCCAGCGAATTCAAAAATTCAACACGATAGTTGACTGCTTCGTCAGGATCGGTAACAGTTCGATCGATTTGAACAATATCTCACTGCTGGGCAATGACTGTTGTATTTTGAAGTTAATAGCGTCAACGTCGATATTTTTTCCGCCTAAAATAGCTCATTCATGAAGCCACGCATGATTAATATCAGCTTGTAAATCAGGGCCGGCCGCGGTGGTCTAGCGGTTCTAGGCGCTCAGTCCGGAGCCGCGCGACTGCTACGGTCGCAGGTTCGAATCCTGCCTCGGGCATGGATGTGTGTGATGTCCTTAGGTTAGTTAGGTTTAAGTAGTTCTAAGTTCTAGGCGACTGATGACCTCAGAAATTAAGTTGCATAGAGCTCAGAGCCATTTAGTGTCGGCATTGTTTGTTCAGAGCACCGATTACAATTTGTGAACGTGACGAATAGTCGATATCCTACTCATATCCAAACGCAAGGCGAAGAAGTGATGCACGGGTCAATGCGCGATACACTTGCAATCGCTGTTGTTCACGTGTTCTGAATGTGTCGCTGACTCGTTGACGGGCCAGTTTTTGTCTCAATGCGTTAGCTCGGAGGCGTTCGTTGCGTTGCTCTTGATTTTCATTCGCACGTCTGATTGCAGCCTGGTTTTTTAAATTTTCATTGTCCGTCAATTGATCTTCTGCCGATCTATTTAACCGACGGTTCTGGACTAATTGTGAATTACGAGTCCGTCGATCAATATTTTCTCCTTGTCCCCGAAGACATGGCATTGTTTTACGTAGTAGCTTATATGTGAATATAATACACTTAATATTCACTGAAATGCGACACCTGAAATATCAAAAGACACCGTACAAAAAAAATAAAATGTCAAAATAACGAAACACACATAATATAATACACTCAAATTAAAATGTCGAAAAATAAAGAAAATCCTATGCACGTGACTTATATCTGAATATAATACGCTCAACATTGCACACAAAAAATGCAACGCCACCTACCGTGCTGAATGTAAATTTTCCAGGCCCCTACTTGAATGCATACACAAAAATTCATTCAAGTCGATCCAGCCGTTTAGTTGCAGTATAGATAAATAACCTAGATACCGACTGCAGCGCCATCTGCCGGGCTGATTTGTGAATCTAAACCATCCAGGGCGCCACCCAAACGCATACAAAAAAATTCATTAAAATTGGTCCAGCCGTTTAGGACGAGTTCAGTGATATACACACGTACAGTAGAATTATATATATAAAGATACGCATTGTAAATAATAGCATGAACTTCTTTACTAATTGAATTTAATAAAACTTGGTCCTATTCTCAAGTTACTTTAATATTGGAACACTTTTCGGAACTAATTATTTCAAGACAAATCTCTGTGGAAAATACACGTTCCAATATCTTTTCGGGTAGCCACTCTGTTCTATCGCTTCCTTCAACCACTGCGGCATATAGCTAATGATCTTTTTTAAATTGTCGGTACATGTATCGTCACATTCTTCTTTAATTGATACTTCAAAGTTTCTTTCGAAGATATTGGTGCCTTTCTAATACATCGCTCTAGTTCTACCCGCATCTAGGGTTGAGGTCTGGTGACTGAGGTGGTGGTTGTTACGACTTTATTGCAGTTGTACAACAAATATTTCTGCACAATGCGAGCCTTAGGTTCAGAGTCGTTCTCCTGGTGAAACTTGAACACGTTTGTTATCCCCATTTGTTCAACATTTTTGAGTAAATTACATTTTTAGTACTTTAAGAAAAACGTACTTGTTCATAATATTGTCGATGAACACAAATTCTTCTAGTCCAAATGTGGATGTACAGCCGCAGACAAGAACACTGCCTTCTCCGCTGTGCCCTACAGTAGGCTTCACACAATGTGACTTCTGCATTCTTGTACGCCACATTGTCCTTTGTCCATCCACCCAAAAATATTAAATTTACTTTTGTCAGTAATAATGACGTCGTTCCACCATGTTTCTTCCTTCGTAATAAGCTCTTTAGCAAAGTACAAACCCTTATTTCGATTCTGTTCGTTCATATATGCTTTCTCTGTAGCCATTGTTCCTTTGTAGCCACTATCTTTCAATGCAATCGTTTGAGGAGGTACCTTCTTTCCACTCCCGTTTAGAAGATCACTTCCTAATCTGGACCCACTGAATGTAGGATCGTTTATTTTTCGTATTATGTTCCTCTTGTCAGGTGCATCCAACTTGTTTGGTTGGCTCCTTTGAGGTATAGAGTCTATACGATCCTCAGTTTTCATTCGCCTGACAATATCTGCCACAGTATTCTTACTCATATTAAGCATGGCAGCAGTTCGTCTATATGATTTCCCTTTCGCATTATGAAAAATCACAAGTCGTTGTGCATCAAATTTGGTAGTAGTTTTGCGTGGCCGGACGGTCGGCCTTCTAACTCGGAGTATACTGTGTAACTTGGCGTGAACGATCAAAAAAGTGGTACACAGCCAACTGTCAGAACATTAAAGTAACGTGAAAATCGAATACCGTTTTATTTAAATCGTATTATTTAACCACTGTTATGAGGTGTGTAAATAAAATTCATACTGTTACTTACTGGACGTCTACCTTAATATAACACTCGATTATTTTTATTTTTGTTTTGTTAAGGATGAAGTTATGATGCTTCAAAGTAAAAATCGCATAGTGCTCGAATATTAACGCAACTCATTGGAGGCAGGGTGAATCATAAATCAGGAAAAGTATTCCAAGTACTGCATGCAGCTATACACAGCAAGAACAGTTCCTATTTTTCTCCTTCTGAACATAATCGTCATCAGTTTTCTGGTGTGTTAGAAGGTCCTTTGTGTCTCCAGTCCTGGCGGTCAATCTTTTCCTCCTTAATGTCACCGTATGTTTATTCACATTGATGATGATTGACAGCGGTTCGAAATTAGATCGAAATAAATTCGCCGAATGCGAATAACGTGGCGTCAGGTGCATGAGATACAGATGTTCTACCTGTTGGTGGCATACGAAAACTTGTGCCGGACCGGGGCGGGCACAGGAATGATAATTCGTAGGTGTCGAGTCCCCATTTTCTTATTCTCACTAATGCGGGAATACAGAATTAAGCTGAGAGCATTCAGCGAAGAAAGTAAGAGCCTGTCAGTTCAAAGCTGGCCATAAATCAAGAAAAATAATGGCTCCCCACGAAATGCCATACGTAAAATCATTATGTTGTAACAGGTCAGTAAATAATCATGGGAGCACCTAATATTTAGTAAAAAAAGGCTTACTAAAAAGTTGGCTATAAGTTAAGAAAAATCTTGGCTCCGCCCGAAATGCCAGATGTAAAATCACCATTTTGTAACACATCAGTAAATAATACTGGGAGCACGTCATATTTAGTAAAAGCAGACTTACGTTGATAAAAAGAAGGTTTACTAACGTAAGCCTGTTTTTACTAAATATGACATGCTCCCAAGATTATTTACTGATGTGTTACAAGATGGTGATTTTACATGTGACATTTCGGGGTGTAACGGGGCATCCTCCTCTAGGCTTACTTTTCATCAATAGTAATTGTCGGTATTAGTATTATTGTTCGAAGTTTGGGCAGGTCACTATTATCTCAGTTGCTTTTATGAAAACCTTCATATAACCTTATACACAGTATGTTATATTTCAAGCTAAAATTCATGAAAAGGAATTACTTTGTAAAATATTTTAGTTTCGATGATATAATCGATAAGTACTAGTTCTGAAAGTACAGTTAAAATTATTGTTTTCAGAAACATTTGAAATTACGAAATATTTGCACATTTAAAATTTCTGTTATTAATTACGCAATCATGTACTGGTTACTATGTTTATTTCTGGATTCATTTATGAAATAATAATCGAAAGTAATAATCTAAGGAAAACTAGCAGCAATTCATTTGTTAAGAAAAAATTGTAAACCCTCTGGAATATTGTTATCTCTGCAGAGCGTGAGAGTCATAAGCTTGCCTCTGATGTGATCGGACGTATTACTGTATAATGTAATTTCGGCTTTGTTAGTGTGAAACATCAAAAGACTATATGATAAACTAAAATGGGAGAAAATTTATTTATGTAAAAAAATTCTGCAACAACGATCTTCGAATTCATTTAGTTCAAACCAACCCCGAGGACCTGGTGTGAGATTTTCAGCTTCAAGAATAAGACGGCCAGACAAGAAGAACTGGAGCCCCCTCAACATGGCAAGCTAAGTAAACTTGAAAGTTTATTGTAATCTTCGCTCCTCTCAAAATCTTCATAAAGACTTTGCGTATTAATTACTTGGACTGGGTATGGTTTAATGTGGACAATAGCTGGAGGAAGGAAGGGGGGTGGGGGGTGGATTTCAGGGGGAAGCCAATGTTTTTCTTAATTTATGGCCAACTTTGGCTTGACAACATGTTAAGTGTCTTGCAGTATATGTTAAAGACATACAATCAAATACTTGAAGATGGCATAAAAGGCCGAAAGCTGGGTAGTACGTAAATAAACAATGAAACAGTCGAATGGCGATGTGTTCTATTAAAAAATACTATATGACTCTGCTGAAAAACATCAGAAACTTCTTTTATTTGTTTCGTTAAGAATAAATTTATGGAGCTGCAAAGTAAAAATATCATAGTGTACGAATATTAACGTCACTCACTGCATGTGGTAGGCGTTGCGGTACAAGACGATACGGCAGAGAGTTCTGAATCGTCGCGGTACGCTATTTAGAGCAATGATTTTCTTCCGCACTGCGACCGATAAACAGGCCGTTCTGAGAAGCGACGGCTCGGTTGTTTTTTTCGCCTTCTGCTGCCAGAGGTAAACAGCAGGACGGAGAGGGAAAAGCCGCCGGCGCAGCCAGCGCCGCCTGTCGGCGGGGCGTCGCGTTACGGCGGCAGACGTCGGTCTGTGTGTGTAAGCAGCCGCTGCTGCGGGGATCCGCTCCGCCTCAGCGGAGGCAATAAATTTCCACCGGCAACGGGGGCGGGAGCGGCGGCCGCCATGTAAATACCCTCTATTTATAGCGAGGGGGCGGGGCGGGCGAGGCGCGGCGGGACGCCTGTGTGACGTCACGGCGTTTTGTGCGGAAGAGCGCCGTTGCTAGGCGACGGCAGCGTTTCATCTCCGGCCGCGCAGGGAGCACAAGCAGAGTCTTCCGGGGCATCCAAGGCCACGGGGGGACGCGTCTGCGTGACGTCGGAAGTGAGGAGGGAGGGCTTCTCTAGGCGCGACTGCCTCCGAGTGTGCAGTCGACCTGTTGTTTTTTGCATTCTCGTGATAGCGAGATATTAACAACGACAGACTCAGGCGCTGGGAGCGATGTACCGTTGTTCTCAGCCGAGTTCGACTCCCGGTGCCGGCGCCTTTGATGCTCATTTGTTTTTTAGGGCCCATAATGACCGCAGATTTGCTCGGCGTTGCCCAGCTTCGGTGGATGTGATGCGTGGCGAGGTATACGCAGGCCGACATCTTTAACATCGGTTTGCTGCGGACTTCTTGAACATATTCTCAGTTCGAATATAATAAATGTTCCTGACTACGAATCAGCACGGATTTAGAAAACGCGACTTGTGTGAAACTCAGCTTCCCCCTCTTCTTATATCATATTCTGCGAACGACAGTGGGCAGATTCCGCAGTCTAAATTTCCGGAAAGCATCACGATCACATAGTCCATTATCACATGGGTACACATCAACTGTGTAAACCTGAGCACCGTCTATACAAATGTTATAAATCTTGGTTCAAGAATCATGAAAGAAGGTTGTATACAGGGAAGAAGCCTGGAGATACTAGAAGGTATCAGATAGATTAAATAATGGTAAGACAGAGTTCCAGGAACCAGCTTTTAAATTGTAAGACATTTCCAGGGCGAGATGTGGACTCTGACCACAATCTATTGGTTATGAACTGTAGATTAAAACTGAAGAAACTGCGAAAAGCTGGGAATTTGAGGAGATGGGACCTGGATAAACTGAAAGAATGTTCAAATGTGTGTGAAAGCTTACACACCACTTAAACTAAATTATCCTAAGGGCAAACACACACACCCATGCCCAAAGGAGGACTCGAACCTCCGCCGGAATCAGCCGCACAGTCCATGACTGCAGCGCCTTAGACCGCTCGGCTAATACCGTCCGGCACACTGAAAGAACCATAGGCTGTAGAGAGCTTAGAGGAGAGCATTAGGAAACGATTGACAAGAAATACAGTAGAAGAAGAATAGGTAGCTTTGAGAGACGAAATAGTGAAGGTAGCAGAGGATCAAGTAGGTAAAAAGACAAGGGCTAATAGAAATCCTTGGGTAACAGAAGAGATATTGAATTTAATTGATGAAAGGAGAAAATATAAAAATGCAGTAAATGAAGCAGGCAAAAAGGATTACAAACGTCTCAAAAATGAGATCGACAGGAAGAGCAAAAAGGCTAAGCAGGGATAGCTAAGGATGTAGAAGCACATATCACTAGTGGTACGATAGATACTGTCTACAGGAAAGTTAAAGAGACCTTTGGAATAAAGAGACCCGCTTGCATGAATATCAAGAACTCAGATGGAAGCCCAGTTCTAAGCAAAGAAGGGAAAGCAGAAAGGTGGGAGGAGTATTAGAGTGCCTATACAAGGGCGATGTTCTTGACGACAATATTACAGCAATGGAAAAGAATGCAGATGAAGATGAAATAGGAGATATGATACTGCTTGAAGAGTTTGACAGAACACTGAAAGACCTAAGTCGAAACAGGGCCCCGGGAGTAGACAACATTCCATTAGAACTACTGACAGCCTTGGGAGAGCCAATCCTGACAAAACTCTATCATCTACTGATCAAGATGTATGAGACAGGCGAAATACTCTCAAACTTCAAGAAGAATATAATAATTCTAATCACAGAGAAAGCAGGTGTTGACAGATGTAAAAATTACCAAACTATTAGTTTAATAAGACACGGCTGCAAAATACTAACACGAATTCTTTACAGACGAATGGAAAATCTGGTAGAAGCCGACCTCGGGGAAGATCAATTTGGATTCCGTAGAAGTGTTGGAACACGTGAGGCAATACTGACCCTATGACTTATCTTAGAAAGTAGATTAAGAAAAGGCAAAGCTACGTTTCTAGCATTTGTAGACTTAGAGAAAGCTTTTGACAGTGTTCACTGAGGGGTAAAACACAGTGAGCGAATGGCTTTTTACAATTTGTACAGAAACCAGATGGCAGTTACAAGAGTCGAGGGCCTTGAAAGGGAAGCAGTGGTTGGGAAGTGAGTGAGACAGGGTTGCAGCGTATCCCCGATGTTATTCAATCTGTATATTGAGCTAGCAGTAAAAGAAACAAAAGAAAAATTCGGAGTTGGAATTAAAATCCATGGAGAAGAAATAAAAACTTTGAGGTTCGCCAATGACATTGTAATTATGTCAGAGACAGCAAAGGACCTTGAAGAGCAGCTGAACGGAATAGACGGTGTCTTGACAGGAGGATATAAGATGAACGTCAACCAAAGCAAAACCAGGATAATGGAATGTAGACGAATTAAATCGGGTGATGCTGCGGGAATTAGATTAGGAAATGAGAAGCTTAAAGTAGTAAAGGAGTTTTGCTATCTGGGGATCAAAATAACTGATGATGGTCGAAGTAGAGAGGATATAAAATGTAGACTGGCAATGGCAAGGAAAGCGTTTCTGAAGAAGAGAAATTTGTTAACCACGAGTATAGATTTAAGTGTCAGGAAGTCGTTTCTGAAAGTATTTGTATGGAGTGTAGTCATGTATGGAAGTGAAACGTGGAAGATAAATAGTTTAGACAAGAAGAGAATAGGAGCTTTTGAAATGTGGTGCTACCGAAGAATGCTGAAGATTAGATGGGCGGATCACAAAACTAATGAGGAGGTACTGAATAGTATTGGAGAGCAGAGAAATTTGTGGAAGAACTTGACTAGAAGAAGGGATCGGTTGGTCGGGCATATTCTGAGTCATCAAGGGATCACCAATTTAGTATTGGAGGGCAGTGTGGAAGGTAAAAATCGTAGAGGGAGACCAAGAGATGAATACACTAAGCAGATTCAGAAGGATGTAGGTTGCAGTAGGTACTGGGAGATGAAGAAGCGTGCACAGGATAGAGCAGCATGGAGAGCTGATTCAAACCAGTCTCTGAACTGAAGACCACAGCAGCAACATAAATCTGCGTCTCACTATTTTCCTCAACACAGTTTTAAATAAAGGCTACTGACATTAGATTTATGCACCCCAATAATAACTCTAGTTTATTTTTCCCGACCATATCTTTTAAGTATTCGACATTGAAATATCCACAAACTACTAACTGTTCCTACTTGTATGAGAGGTAGCTCAATAATGCATCCACATTTTTCATAAGTAGCTTGAAGTTTCCTAGAGGATGCGGCAGTACCGAAAAGTTACAGCTGTGTAGGTACTCTTCAAAACAGCGCCCATACAAACAAACCAGCTGCGTCTTTCCCTGCGGTTACTCGTACTGTAGGTAGTTGGGCTATTGCACAGCGCTGTTTAAAAAGAAATAGATCCATGTAGTTATAGGGTCGAGCCACGCACGTCAGCTTTCACGCACCGCAGCTAATTCGCAGCAAATAATATCCTGTAGCTGTGATCAAATAGTCTATGCATGGGCTAGAATTGCGAGTTAATAAATTACACAAAAGCCGGCCGGGGTGGCCGTGCGGTTCTAGGCACTACAGTCTGGAACCCCAGGACCGCTACGATCGCAGGTTCGAATCCTGCCTCGGGCATGGATGTGTGTGATATCCTTAGGTTAATTAGGTTTAAGTTGTTCTAAGTTCTAGGGGACTGCTGACCTCAGAAGGTAAGTCCCATAGTGCTCAGAGCCATTACACAAAAACATAAAAGTTAAATGAATAATTGAATCACAAGGGTTCTGTTCTAATGTCTGTAACTGAGAATTATGTCGAATAATGTTTATTCACGAATAGATATCTCAAATAAACGGAAAGTGGTCCAGCGATATTCAATTAAAATGCAGACATTAAATGCCCTTGTTGTTGTTGTGGTCTTCAGTCCTGAGACTGGTTTGATGCAGCTCTCCATGCTACTCTATCCTGTGCAAGCTTCTTCATCTCCCAGTACTTACTGCAATCTACATCCTTCTGAATCTGCTTAGTGTATTCATCTCTTGGTCTCCCTCTACGATTTTTATCCTCCACGCTGCCCTCCAATGCTAAATTTGTGATCCCCTGATGCCTCAGAACATGTCCTACCAACCTTTCCCTTCTTCTCGTCAAGTTGTGCCACAAACTCCTCTTCTCCCCAATTCTGTTCAATACCTCCTCATTAGTTATGTGATCTACCCATCTAATCTACAGCATTCTTCGGTAGCACCACATTTCAAAAGCTTCTATTCTCTTCCTGTCCAAACTATTTATCGTCCATTTTTCACTTCCATACATGACTACACTCCATACAAATACTTTCAGAAACGACTTCCTGACACTTAAATCTATACTCGATGTTAAGAAATTTCTCTTCTTCAGAAACGCTTTCCTTGCCATTGCCAGTCTACATTTTATATCCTCTCTACTTCGACCATCATCAGTTATTTTGATCCCCAAATAGCAAAACTCCTCTACTACTTTAAGTGCCTCATTTCCTAATATAATTCCTTCAGCATCACCCGACTTAATTCGACTACATTCCATTATCCTCGTTTTGCTTTTGTTGATGTTCATCTTATATCCTCCTTTCAAGACACTGTCCATTCCGTTCAACTGCTCTTCCAGGTCCTTTGCTGTCTCTGACATAATTACAATGTCATCGGCTAATCTCAAAGTTTTTATTTCTTCTCCATGGATTTTAATACCTACTCCAAATTTTTCTTTTGTTTCCTTTACTGCTTGCTAAATATACAGATTGAATAACATCGGGGAGAGGCTACAACCCTGTCTTACTCCCTTCTCAACCACTGCTTCCCTTTCATGCCCCTCAACTCTTATAACTGCCATCTGGTTTCTGAACAAATTGTAAATAGCCTTTCACTCCCTGTATTTTACCCCTGCCACCTTTAGAATTTGAAAGAGAGTATGCCAGTCAACATTGTCAAAAGCTTTCTCTAAGTCTACAAATGCTAGAAACGTAGGTTTGCCTTTCCTTAATCTCTCTTCTAAGATAAATCGTAAGGTCAGTATTGCCTGACGTGTTCCAACATTTCTACAGAATCCAAACTGATCTTCCCCGAGGTCGGCTTCCACCAGTTTTTCCATTCGTCTGTAGAGAATCCGCGATAGTATTTTGCAGCTGTGACTTATTAAACTGATATAAATTTCGTTCAGAAATTAAGGTGTGGCAGCGGCCACTCACCGCCCAACATCAGTCACCTCAGGCCGGTCTACCTTCTTCAAGAGCTCGACATTAAGTCCAGAATCGCTCCCTTGAACTCTTCACATGAAATGTCCCAGTCTCCACTTGAATCCTGTAGCCTTATGCTACTATCTGCATTTCCATTGGCTAAATGCCCTCACCCCAAAAATACAACGTCCTTAAGCCCTACAGACATGATATGATTTATCTTGACCACATTCCCACACTATGCTAATATATTACAACAATATTTAAATAAAGAAATGTTATGAACATTCTGTCACACTAAGATAATTTACAATAATTGTAAATATAGGTGTGTCCATAATCAGATAAGCCAGTATTCTTCTGCAGATTCACTCGGGATAAATGACAACAGATTGTAATTATATATTATTTAAAAAATTATTTATTCCTTATTGACAGAGGTGTCTTTTGATGTCTTTTCAATTGCAGTGTCCGCTATCACATGCGTTTGACCACTTTTTATTAGTACAGGTTTTTAATAACACTTAAGATCAACATTTAAATAAAGTTACCGGTAAAATAACTATACAAGTATGACAATGAGTCAGTTATTCATGCTGTATTCATTAGCTGTGTAAATGTGGAGAATACGATGTTCTGACAAACATTTACATAAAAAAGCAGATAA